>NW_027362765.1:289300404-289750404 GCF_046119375.1 Phyllobates terribilis | reverse complement strand
TGGAATGGTACCTTGTGTCTACCAGTGGCCAAGCCTATCCCCTCACCATCAGAGGCTCTAGTGAATAGCAGGTGGTCACTTAGTTACGCTCCTCCAGAGTAAGCCCGTTCTGTGGCGCAGGGGGTCCACACCCACTAGCATTACAACAAGTCCCTGTGTTTCCTATGTGCTGCATATACACCTATCCTTATCACATGGGACACACTGGGGCTGGTGTACATACATTACAAAGGATACACAGGCTGCTGTACTCATTTCATAGGAGACATTGTGACTGCTTCCTTCATTGTTATGACGGGAGCAGAGGGTCCTAACTATGGCCACAGAGAACGTACTGATGCTGCCACTATCAAGTGTCAGGATATAATCATTCTTTGCGTACACAGACTCATGGTACAGGGAGGAATTAAAGGGCCAGCAAAACGGGGCCAGCGGCCTAAGCAATACAGTCCCTGGGAATGGCTGGAGGTTCTGCACCATTGCTCTACGGGCACACCCAGTTATTAGGGGTGTGTTAGTGAGAGAGAGAGAGTTTAAATCATCTCTATTAGCAGACGAGGTATGTTCTCCCTTACAAATCTACACATTTGTCTCCCTAACCCTCACAAACTCCTGTGTGATTTTGGCCATCTAATCGGGTACAAAGTCAATACTACCAAGAGTGAAGCCCTTCCCTTAAACATCTCTGAGACACAAATTAAGGCTATGTGCCCACAATGCAGAAAAGGTCTGATTTTCTCCTGAGCGGTTCCGCATCTCCCTGGCAGAAAAAACGCATGCGGATTGTACATGCGGATTGTACATGCGTTTTTCCTGCCAGGGACATGCGGATGTGAAGCGTTCTTCACATGCATTTCCGCATGCGGGTTGACAAGCGCTTCCCAAGCGATTTTAGCATCACTTGGAAAGTGCTTGACAACTTGTTCACACTATATAAATCCATGCAAACGGTATGGATTTATATAGTGTGACCGAAAGAATGGTAAAAAATAAATATTATACTTCCCTTCTGATGGCCCCCGGTGTCTTTATTTGATGCGTCTCGGTTTGCCGGCAGCTCGCGTTAGACTAAAGGACCTGCCGACGTTAGCTGTCGCATGACCTGTCACATGACTAAATGACGTCATGGCAGGTCCTTGAGTCCACCGCGAGCTGCCGGCAAGCCAGGACAAAGACTCCGGGGGCCATCAGAAGGTAAGTATAATGTATATATTTTTTAGTTTGTTTTTTTTTTACAGGTACTATGGTACCTGGGTCCGGAGGAGAGTCTCCTCTTCTCCAAACCCGGGTACCATCCGCACATTGAAATGCATGGATTCCGCATGTACAGATGCAGTGATGCGGATTCCATGCGTTCCAATGCAAGTCAATGGCGGCGAAAATGCAGCGATTCCGCAAAATGATTGCTAGTGCTGCGTATTTTTCCGCAATGATAATCCGCAGCGAAAATTTCCGCAGCATGTGCACAGCACATGCGGATTATCATTGGGGAACATGGCAGACCTTCTACCATGCGTTTAAGCGTTTCTGAAGCGGAATTGCTTAAAAAACGCATCGCGGGCACACAGCCTAAAACTAACTTCCAGGTTAACATCATTTCATTTAGA
Organism: Phyllobates terribilis; assembly: GCF_046119375.1. Classification (NCBI taxonomy): domain Eukaryota; kingdom Metazoa; phylum Chordata; class Amphibia; order Anura; family Dendrobatidae; genus Phyllobates; species Phyllobates terribilis. The sequence goes on along the minus strand of NW_027362765.1, from coordinate 289,748,797 downwards.
TATTTAGGTGTTTATTTAACTAGTATCTTTGACCGTACATAGGCTAAAAGTTTCCCTTCCCTGACGTCTTCTTGATAAATGGACATCCTTTCCTCTTTTCGGCTGTCTATCAGCTATCAAGATATTACCGAAACTACTTTAGTTAAAATCCTGCCTATTCCAGTGTCCCGTAGAGATTTAAGGAACCTCAAGTCCGCTTTTTTGGGGGTTTGTGTGGGCTAGAAAACAGCATAGAATTGCAATATCTGGTCTTTTGGCTGGCAATTCTATGGGTGGTTTATCGTTGCCAAATGTTGTGTATTATTATGGATTCCTGCCTGGACGACCTTAGCATTTGTAAGCCAAAACCAGGAGTGGAACAGCCAGAGGAAAAGTATAATAGAAACACGTCACCACTTCTGTACTTGGAAGCCAAAACCAGAAGTGGGTGAAAAATGCAGATGTAAAATACTGACCATGTGAACGTGGCCTTCGTGTCTCAGTGTCCACAGATGAGGTAGCTGCGGATGGGCCCCTCCAAGTGAGCGGCCTGGAACAACTGCCCCGTCTGCCCCCAGTACATATGCTCCTGACTCCCTCCATAGAATATTGAAAGTACCAAATGGGAGTGATGTGAAAATGTGTCTTCATTAATACAGATTTTACTCATGAATTGAGAGAGAGCTCAGTCCTGGTGGAGACGGAGGCAGATTTCCCTGATCAGATAGATTAGAAATTGCTTATCTTCATGTGTACTAGTGATCTCTATAATAAAAAGTAAGAGTTACTAGAATCCACACCTCATAGATGGCTGATACCAGGGGTTGGCTGTGGCGGTGTCCATGTGTGGCAATATAGATTGATAGGTGCCATCTTTCTTTTGCTTTTCCTAATTCTTCTCAGATACTGGTGTAGCTTTTGGCAATGAAGACATTGCATTGTCAGCAAAATGTGCCAATAAAGTTGTTTTGTTGCACTTCATTAATGGGGGAAGGATCAGTGCGGGCGATGCAGCAGGGGGCGCCTCCATCACGTCACCTACACTCAGGGCCGCGGCCGCCTGTCCGTATATTCAAACCTCCCGCTCACAAGACTGAAGTAATAGGCGGTCACGTGGTACAGGCATTCCGGTCAGGTGACCAGTCACAGGGTCTTCTCGATGGAGGGTGGCACGTGACGCTGACGTCATCAAGGTCCAACCACAGGGCGAGCCGCTGCCACAGGAAATTGCTTCATTCCCTGTTAGCAACTTCCTGGCGACGGCTAAGTAGGGAAAACGGAGAGAAGACATTGATGAGACGGGCAGGGACGGGTAATAGCATATGGTCTGTCCTCTAGGTACGTGCTTCACACAGGAGGAGCAGACTCTGGTGTCCAATACGAGACCTCGTTATAGTGCAGGAGGAGCAGACTGTAGTGTCCTCTGTATTTGTCTGGTTATGGAACCATAGAAGGGAAAGGCTCTGCCCTGTAGCTACTGGCTCATTACAGCACAGGTGGAGCAGATGTGGGGGTCCCTTGTGTAATGTATGTCATGCAGGTGCAGTGGACTGTGGTGTCCAGACCTTGTAATTCTACAGATGGAGCAGACTTGTGTCCTCTCTGTATCTGGCTGTTATATCACAGCTGCTTACAGTGCAGGTGACCCAGTCAGTGACAGCACAGGTGGAGAAGACTTATGTTTCTAATTTCTAACAACAGGAGTGGAGCAGGCTTTGTTGTCCTTTGCACAGCTTTAAAATACAGTTGGAGCAGACTAGTGTTCTATGCTTAATAGCATCTAATGGCACAGGCGGAGCAGACTGTAGTGCTCTATGCTTAATAGCATCTAATGGCACAGATGGAGCAGACTGTAGTGCTCTATGCTTAATAGCGTCCAGTGGAGCAGACTGTAGTGCTCTATGCTTAATAGCATCCAGTGGAGCAGACTGTAGTGCTCTATGCTTAATAGCATCCAGTGGAGCAGACTGTAGTGCTCTATGCTTAATAGCATCCAGTGGAGCAGACTGTAGTGCTCTATGCTTAATAGCATCCAGTGGAGCAGACTGTAGTGCTCTACGCTTAATAGCATCCAGTGGAGCAGACTGTAGTGCTCTATGCTTAATAGCATCCAGTGGAGCAGACTGTAGTGCTCTATGCTTAATAGCATCCAGTGGAGCAGACTGTAGTGCTCTATGCTTAATAGCATCCAGTGGAGCAGACTGTAGTGCTCTACGCTTAATAGCATCCAGTGGAGCAGACTGTAGTGCTCTACGCTTAATAGCATCCAGTGGAGCAGACTGTAGTGCTCTATGCTTAATAGCATCCAGTGGAGCAGACTGTAGTGCTCTATGCTTAATAGCATCCAGTGGAGCAGACTGTAGTGCTCTATGCTTAATAGCATCCAGTGGAGCAGATTGTAGTGCTCTACGCTTAATAGCATCCAGTGGAGCAGACTGTAGTGCTCTATGCTTAATAGCATCCAGTGGAGCAGACTGTAGTGCTCTACGCTTAATAGCATCCAGTGGAGTAGGCTGTAGTGCTCTATGCTTAATAGCATCCAGTGGAGCAGACTGTAGTGCTCTACGCTTAATAGCATCCAGTGGAGTAGGCTGTAGTGCTCTATGCTTAATAGCATCCAGTGGAGCAGACTGTAGTGCTCTATGCTTAATAGCATCCAGTGGAGCAGACTGTAGTGCTCTATGCTTAATAGCATCCAGTGGAGCAGACTGTAGTGCTCTATGCTTAATAGCATCCAGTGGAGCAGACTGTAGTGCTCTACGCTTAATAGCATCCAGTGGAGCAGACTGTAGTGCTCTACGCTTAATAGCATCCAGTGGAGCAGACTGTAGTGCTCTATGCTTAATAGCATCCAGTGGAGTAGGCTGTAGTGCTCTATGCTTAATAGCATCCAGTGGAGCAGACTGTAGTGCTCTATGCTTAATAGCATCCAGTGGAGCAGACTGTAGTGCTCTATGCTTAATAGCATCCAGTGGAGTAGGCTGTAGTGCTCTATGCTTAATAGCATCCAGTGGAGCAGACTGTAGTGCTCTATGCTTAATAGCATCCAGTGGAGCAGACTGTAGTGCTCTATGCTTAATAGCATCCAGTGGAGCAGACTGTAGTGCTCTATGCTTAATAGCATCCAGTGGAGTAGGCTGTAGTGCTCTATGCTTAATAGCATCCAGTGGAGCAGGCTGTAGTGCTCTATGCTTAATAGCATCCAGTGGAGCAGACTGTAGTGCTCTATGCTTAATAGCATCCAGTGGAGCAGACTGTAGTGCTCTATGCTTAATAGCATCCAGTGGAGCAGACTGTAGTGCTCTATGCTTAATAGCATCCAGTGGAGCAGACTGTAGTGCTCTACGCTTAATAGCATCCAGTGGAGCAGACTGTAGTGCTCTACGCTTAATAGCATCCAGTGGAGCAGACTGTAGTGCTCTATGCTTAATAGCATCCAGTGGAGCAGACTGTAGTGCTCTATGCTTAATAGCATCCAGTGGAGCAGACTGTAGTGCTCTACGCTTAATAGCATCCAGTGGAGCAGACTGTAGTGCTCTATGCTTAATAGCATCCAGTGGAGTAGGCTGTAGTGCTCTATGCTTAATAGCATCCAGTGGAGCAGACTGTAGTGCTCTATGCTTAATAGCATCCAGTGGAGCAGACTGTAGTGCTCTATGCTTAATAGCATCCAGTGGAGTAGGCTGTAGTGCTCTATGCTTAATAGCATCCAGTGAAGCAGACTGTAGTGCTCTATGCTTAATAGCATCCAGTGGAGCAGACTGTAGTGCTCTATGCTTAATAGCATCCAGTGGAGCAGACTGTAGTGCTCTATGCTTAATAGCATCCAGTGGAGCAGACTGTAGTGCTCTATGCTTAATAGCATCCAGTGGAGCAGACTGTAGTGCTCTATGCTTAATAGCATCCAGTGGAGCAGACTGTAGTGCTCTATGCTTAATAGCATCCAGTGGAGTAGGCTGTAGTGCTCTATGCTTAATAGCATCCAGTGGAGCAGACTGTAGTGCTCTATGCTTAATAGCATCCAGTGGAGCAGACTGTAGTGCTCTATGCTTAATAGCATCCAGTGGAGCAGACTGTAGTGCTCTATGCTTAATAGCATCCAGTGGAGCAGACTGTAGTGCTCTACGCTTAATAGCATCCAGTGGAGCAGACTGTAGTGCTCTATGCTTAATAGCATCCAGTGGAGTAGGCTGTAGTGCTCTATGCTTAATAGCATCCAGTGGAGTAGGCTGTAGTGCTCTATGCTTAATAGCATCCAGTGGAGCAGACTGTAGTGCTCTATGCTTAATAGCATCCAGTGGAGCAGACTGTAGTGCTCTATGCTTAATAGCATCCAGTGGAGTAGGCTGTAGTGCTCTATGCTTAATAGCATCCAGTGGAGTAGGCTGTAGTGCTCTATGCTTAATAGCATCCAGTGGAGTAGGCTGTAGTGCTCTATGCTTAATAGCATCCAGTGGAGTAGGCTGTAGTGCTCTATGCTTAATAGGATCCAGTGGAGTAGGCTGTAGTGCTCTACGCTTAATAGCATCTAATGGCACAGGTGGAGCAGACTGTAGTGCTTTATGATTAGTGGCACAGGTGGAGCAGACTGGTGTATTTTCTGCTGCTTAATATATCACTACTTATTTTATACTGGTGGAGCAGACCTGAGTGTTTACAGTGGGAGGTGTGGGAGGCCTGTCATTACAATAGACATGTCTTGTAGCTATTGGCAAGTAGCTCCTTCTGATAGAAATCCCCAAGTGAAGAACTTGGAGCTATTACCGTAAATGGCTTGTCCAGCACCTCTCACATGCACATTACAATAGGACATGTGCGTGATACCTATGAGTGCAGACACATGAATGCTATGACATAATCACCATACCACATGTGTATATCCAGTGTTTGTCCCTAATCTATATTACTGTGGGACATGGGTTGTTGATATCGATATATTGAGACTGACATTTATGGATTAAATGGGTTTACTTCTCTTCTTTTTCAGGAGCACACCGCTCCTCTGCCTCTTGGCTGCCAGGGATGGTGCGCTCCTCAAGGTTGACCGCTCGAACAAGCAATATGGTCGTGCCATTGGTGTGAGCTGAGCACTCTCTCAGACTGCTAGCAAAGCCAGCTCTGCTACTAAAGCACGGGAGAAGCGGGAGGGGACTGATGTTGGCTGGATCCAGACAACTTTAGAGCATCTCATAACCCCCCCCCCCCCCCCTCCTACGATCTCCAGGACCTGTAAGGAAAAGTAAAAATATGTTACAAAAAAAAAGCTACTATTTTTAAAGGAAAATGTCAGCAGTTTTTTTGCTGTGTAATCTGAGAGCAGCATGATGTAGGGGCTGAGAGCCTGATACCAGTGATGTCACTTATGCTGTGTGCTGCTGTTTAAATATAATAAGTGTTTTCTCAGCAGTAGATTATCACTAGAGGACTAGGTGTCTTGTGCCTCCTAGTCAACTGTGTAACCCAACACCGATTGCCAGCTTTCTGTGTATACTGTACATGGGCAAAAAGCTGCCAGTCAGTGGTGTGAACAGGGTTATACAGAGCTCCGCATTTTGAGCTTTGCTAGATCTGTAGCAGCGAAAGCGGTGATTGTATCAAAATGACAACAAGCCGCTCAGTAAGTGATACATCACTGGAATCTGGGGCTCTGTCCCTACATCATGCTGCTTTTAAATTACATATGAAAAACTTGGGTGACAGATTTCAGTATTTAGCTACTGTCTTAAATCTTCAGGCTGATGGGAATATCTGCCAAAGCTTGTTTTCTTCCATCTGTTTCCATTGTAGGTGTATTTAGGACTATTACTGTATTCATTATCTGACAGCCTAAAGCAAAATGGCAAAGGACAAGAGTCGAATGTCTGAGAAGATATTAAACCTCACACTGGAGATCATCTACCTTCTCACCGGAGATGTAAGAAGTTTTTTCCTCCCTAATCTGTACATTATTTCCAACTGTCCATGTACCTTAGCGGTCGAACATTCGGCCAATAGTGATTTCTCTTCTTCCACTTTTCCCCATACACATGTACACTTTGTTTAACCTGATCCTTCTCTCCCCCCATTATCATCTGTCAGGGAGCGTTAGGAGACCTAATACACACTAGATGGTCGGCTGTCAAGTAGCTGATGTGTATAGATTTATTTTTTTGTAGGATCTTTAGGATTTATTCAAGTTCAAGTCTAATAACAGTGAATATTATTCTCTTGATAGAATTTCACAGCCATCAAGACAGAATCTGGAAGACTGAGCATTACCCAGGATCCCATTATGAAGCCTCCACCTCATTCATTAAAAGAAGATAAAAAAAATAAAAAGATCCTTCAGCTCACCAACCAGATCATTCAGCTGCTTACTGTAGAGGTGAGCGCTGCTGCGAATACGGGGACACTGTACAGATGGATAATAACTGTATCAATGTGTGTGTCAGGTTCCTATAAAGTTCTTGCATCTGTCGGTGCATTAACCCCTTTACGACCTTGTCAGTAATAGTACGTAGCTGCGCCCTGGGCCTATAGGGCCAGCTACGTACTATTATGCGCGCTGCGATAGCGCCCGCACACAAGCAGTGCGGGGTGATCGCCACCGGGTGTCAGCTGATTGTCACAGCTGACACCCGGTGCTATGTGCAGGGAGCAGTCCCACACCGCTCCCAGCACATTAATCCCCGTGATGCTGCGATTGAAGTCGATCTCAGCATTGCGGTGGCAAGGGGGGAGGTGATCGCTATACTCACCTCTCCTCCTGCTGGCATCCAGCGATGTCTGCGGCGGCTTCCGGATGTTGTCATGACGACCCGATGTCGTTATGACAACATCCAGGTTACCAGGAGGCAGGACGTTACTTTGGTCATGCGTTGTGCATGACTAAAGTAGTGTCTCCCCTGTGTGCAGCGCTGACAGGCTGCATGGCAAAGGGAGCTACTGTTCTCTATGCCATGCAGCAAATCGGGCTGCAAAAAGTGAAAGTCCCATAGTGGGACAATGTGTAAGAGTAAGAAAAAAAAAAAAAATAGAAAAGTGAAATATATTTAAAAAAACAAAAAACAATCCCCCAAAAATAAAAATATATTGAACCCATAATATTATGAAAAAAATATATATAAAAGTACACATATTTGGTATCGCCGCGTCCGGAACGACCTGACCTATAAAACTGTCCCGCTAGTTAACCGCTTTAGTGAACACGGTAAAAAAAATAAAAAACAAAACAAAAAAAACAATTCTTTATCATCATACCTCCAAACAAAAAATGGAATAACACGCGATCAAAAAGACGAATGTAAATAAAAATGGTACCGCTGAAAACGTCATCTTGTCCCGCAAAAAACAAGCCGCCACACAGCTCCATCATCCGAAAAATAAAGTTATAGCTCTCAGAATAAAGCGATACAAAAAAATTATTTTTTTTCCCACACGAGGAACGGTGTAAAAAATAAATGCTGGGGCTAGGGTTGGGCTGGGGCTGGGTGCTGGGGTTGGGGCTAGGGTTAGGGGTTGAGGTTGGGCTGGGGTTGAGGTTGGGCTGGGGTTGAGGTTGGGCTGGGGTTGAGGTTGGGCTGGGGTTGAGGTTGGGCTGGGGTTGAGGTTGGGCTGGGGTTGAGGTTGGGCTGGGGTTGAGGTTGGGCTGGGGTTGAGGTTGGGCTGGGGTTGAGGTTGGGCTGGGGTTGAGGTTGGGCTGGGGTTGAGGTTGGGCTGGGGTTGAGGTTGGGCCGGGGTTGGGGTTAGGGTTAGCGGTTGGGGCTAGGGTTGGGGTGGGGCCAGGGCTAGGGTTGGGCTGGGGTTGGGGTTGGGTTTGGGGCTAGGTTTGGGTTGGGGTTGGGCCTGGGTTAGGGCTAGGGTTGGGCTGAGGTTGGGGCTAGGGTTGGGGCCGGGGTTAGGGCTAGAGTTAGGGCCTAGGGTTGGGCTGGGGTTGAGGTTGGGGTTGGGCCTAGGTTAGGGCTAGGGCTGGGCTTGAGGTTGGGCTAGGGTTGGGCCTGGGGTGGGGCCGGGGTTAGGGCTAGAGTTAGGGCCCAGGGTTGGGCTGGGGTTGAGGTTGGGGTTGGGCCTAGGTTAGGGCTAAGGCTGGGCTTGAGGTTGGGCTGGGCTTGAGGTTGGGCTGGGCTTGTGCCGGGGGTGGGGCTAGGGCTAGGGCTGGGGTTGAGGTTGGGCCGGGGTTGGGCTAGGGTTAGGAGTTGGGCTAGGGTTGGGGTTAGGGTAGGGATCTTTTCAAAAGTAAAGAGAAAAAAATGATGATGATATGGCGACCAGTGTTGAGCGCAAGTGTTCGCTACTTGAGTGTCCTGGGTGTTCAAGTGACATGCTTGAGTCTCTGCCCCATATGCTTCGCGGCCAAAAAAAACATTGCTGGGATCGTCTGCCATGCACGAGCGATCCCTGCATGTTTTTTGTTTTGGGTGTCTTAACAACTGTGAAACATGCAGGGCAGGGACTCGAGCACTTCACTCGAGCACCCGTGATACATGGTGCATACCCAAGTATGCACCATTTTTGTGGGGGAAAAAAACATATATATATATATATATATATATATATATATATATATATATTACAGTACAGCCCAAAAGTTTGGACACACCTCATTTACAGATTTTTCTGTATTTTCATGACTATGAAAATTGTACATTCACACTGAAGGCATCAAAACTATGAATTAACACATGTGGAATTATATACTTAACAAAATAGTGTGAAACAACTGAAAATATGTCTTATATTCTAGGTTCTTCAAAGTAGCCACCTTTTGCTTTGATGACTGCTTTGCACACTCTTGGCATTCTCTTGACGAGCTTCAAGAGGTAGTCACCGGAAATGGTTTTCACTTCACAGGTGTGCCCTGTCAGGTTTAATAAGTGGGATTTCTTGCCTTATAAATGGGGCTGGGACCATCAGTTGTGTTGTGCAGAAGTCTGGTGGATAAACAGCTGATAGTCCTACTGAATAGACTGTTAGCTGCTTTTTACTTGCCATAGTACAAATTCTAAGTAAAGAAAAACGAGTGGCTATCATTACTTTAAGAAATGAAGGTCAGTCAGTCCGAAAAATTGGGAAAACTTTGAATGTGTCCCCAAGTGCAGTTGCAAAAACCATCAAGCGCTACAAAGAAACTGGCTCACATGAGGACCGCCCCAGGAAAGGAAGACCAAGAGTCACCTCTGCTTCTGAGGATAAGTTTATCCGAGTCACCAGCCTCAGAAATCGCAGGTTAACAGCAGCTCAGATTAGAGACCAGGTCAATGCCACACAGAGTTCTAGCACCAGACACATCTCTACAACAACTGTTAAGAGGAGACTTTGTGCAGCAGGCCTTCATGGTAAAATAGCTGCTAGGAAACCACTGCTAAGGACAGGCAACAAGCAGAAGAGACTTGTTTGGGCTAAAGAACACAAGGAATGGACATTAGACCAGTGGAAATCTGTGCTTTGGTCTGATGAAGCATGGAGGAGGAGGTGTGATGGTGTGGGGGTGCTTTGCTGGTGACACTGTTGGGGATTTATTCTAAATTGAAGGCATACTGAACCAGCATAGCGACCACAGCATCTTGCAGCGGCATGCTATTCCATCCGGTTTGCGTTTAGTTGGACCATCATTTATTTTTCAACAGGACAATGACCCCAAACACACCTCCAAGCTGTGTAAGGGCTATTTGACCAAGAAGGAGAGCTATGGGGTGCTACGCCAGATGACCTGGCCTCCACAGTCACCAGACCTGAACCCAATCGAGATGGTTTGGGGTGAGCTAGACCGCAGAGTGAAGGCAAAAGGGCCAAGAAGTGCTAAGCATCTCTGGGAACTCCTTCAAGATTGTTGGAAGACCATTTCCGGTGACTACCTCTTGAAGCTCATCAAGAGAATGCCAAGAGTGTGCAAAGCAGATATCAAAGCAAAAGGTGGCTACTTTGAAGAACCTAGAATATAAGACATATTTTCAGTTGTTTCACACTTTTTTGTTAAGTATATAATTCCACATGTGTTAATTCATAGTTTTGATGCCTTCAGTGTGAATGTACAATTTTCATAGTCAGGAAAATACAGAAAAAACTTTAAATGAGGTGTGTCCAAACTTTTGGTCTGTACTGTATGTATGTATATATATATATATATATATATATATATATATATATATATATATATATATATATATATATATATATATATATATATATATATATAATATTATTTTTTTTCACGACTCAACTTTATAAGTTTCTGTGAAGCACAGGGATAACAGCTGAAGAGCCACAGGATGAAGACCACTGCTTAATGGTGTAACTGTTTATTTCTCTGCTCAGGACCAGGAGTTTTTAGAAGTATATAAGGATGTCATTGTGAGCAACCAGACCCTCACATCACCCGGTAAGGGGAGACTTTCATCAATCTTATATGAAAAGTCTGGTTTTAAGATCACACTTATCTGATCACCACATATAAATGTTGCATTGAGTCACTGGTGGACATTTATTAAGACCAATGTACTTTAGGTAAGATGCACATAATTTAAGTGATGCGCCTCTTAATAATTGAGATGCATTTCATGCTTCTACACATCCAATCTGCATCAGACATGGGCTAGTGTAGATTTGCACTAAAGCTTATGCCACTTTCTGGCGTCAACCTGAAAAACAAATTTACCATTCGTGCCCCTTCCCCATGCTGATAAGCTCTGACCACTTTAAAGTCCCAAATTATGATGTAAAAATGGCATAGTTTGCACATTTTTTACACTAGTTTCTTTTTTGAATCCTTTTTTTTTTCTTATTGAAAAACCACTTCATTATATTTTTTAAAATGTAACAGAACACAAACAATAAAAAGTAATACATATTACACTATCCATATGACAGTTTAAAAGTTACATTTGTATGTGGTTTTACATTAGTTTCTAGTGTAGGAGCATGAATAAATGTCCGCACTGTGTATTACTTACAGGAGGACCCAGCAAGATGCATCCAGGATCCAGCAAGAGAAAACCAGGATTCTGCAAGAGAATTCCACCTGAGCTATGTCTTCGAGCTCATTATTCCCAGGCTTGTCCAGAAGAAAATCGCAGTGGACCACAAGATCATAAGGTAGATTTCCTAGTGAGACCACATATCAACCTTACTCATCTAAACTGATTCCTAAAAACAGAGAATCTGTCAGCAGAATTTCACACCCCAACTATACAGCGCTTTCAAAGAAAAGTATGGCAATATCTTTACATGGCCAGTCTCCCCATCTCCATTCCCTAGCACTGTGTGGGGAATAGAGATGGTGTGACCTAGGCTTCAAGTTTACCAGTAGCTCTTCAACCTCATTTACATATCAATTCAAATGCTGATTTCTCAACAATGGAAAAACAGACAGTCCATGTAAAGGAATTTCTGGACTTGTCTTTGAAATAGCTACATGCACATATAAATAGTTTAGCGGGCGAAATCCTCCTGACAGATTCCCTTCAAAGTATTTTAGAACACTTTGAGCCCATTTTACCCTAAAATTCAGCTATTAATGACATTTAACCCCTTCATGACCGAAACATTTTCCATTTTCGTTTTTTGCTCCCTTCTTCCCAGAGCCATAACTTTTTTTTATGTTTCGGTCAATATGACCATGTGAGGGCTTATTTTCTCCGATCTCCTCCACGACAGCACACCTGGAGGTAGCCTCCCCATCCTAATTAGGGACAGGAAAACAAGAGGTTAAATAGCCCCTCCCCATCACCATCCCCAGTGTTTTCCTGTCCCTATGGGATGAAGAGGTTATCTGGAGTGCCTGCGGCTGGAAAGCAGGGACCAATTAAACTTACCTGGCCGGGCTGCAGTGAGCGATCGCCTCCTTCCTTCCTTCCCTGGCAGCTCCCGTTTCCTTCAGGAGCGGGACCCCCTCGCTCGCCTGCGCCTACGGGTAAAGCTGAGTGGGGTTTGGGGGCCTCCTGTAGCTCCCCAGCCGGTGTCTCCTCCTTCCTCCATGGCAGCGTTCCGGCGCGCATGCAGGATGCGCCGGAAGTCAGGTTTTCGGCCTGCAGGACGTCACTTCCGGTGCATTCCACCATGGAACGCATGGGGCCGTGGTGGGAAATTCAAACTGAAGCCGTGGTTTGCCCAGGAATGGAGGATCTTTCACCGGATAGGTGAAAATTTGGCGCTGGATCTCGGTCTCCTCTATAAAAGACCCAGATAAGAAGACACCATTAAAGTAGGACAGAATATTCTGCTACTATGGAGGGTGTTGTTCCAAAGCCTGCGTCTGCAGAGCCCAGCACTAACCCGGCTCCAGTAAGCACTAGGTCCAAGGTTATTCCCCACTCTCTTTTGAGCAGGATCACAAATATATTTTAAATCTCCCCTTTTTTAATTTTAGGGAGACGAGGATCCTGCACAGAGAGTGGGAGAAAATACTACACTTCGCAAATGTGCCATCTGTAGGAAAAAGCTGGCTTCAGGTCCTAAGTGAAGATCATGAGGAAGATAGGAAATATTACTTTTCTGCCGAGAATATGGAAGGATAGATTCCCTTTGGATGAAAATGCGGCTAAAGTATGGACGGAAGTTCCTAAGGTTAATGTACAAGTGGCAAGGGTAGCAAAGAAAACAACCCTTCCCTTTGAAGACTCATCCCAGCTCAAGGATCCTATGGATAGGAAGATGGACAGTCTGCTAAGGAAGACATGGGAAACATCGGCGGCGTCACTGAAGACGAATATCGTTTCAACTTGTGTAGCTCGTTCCATGTTTCTCTGGCTCCAACAACTAGAGGAACATCTCTGGAAAGGTACTCCTCAGGAGGACCTCCTGGCATCTTATCCTTTGATTCAAAAGGCCACTGGATTCCTAGCTGATGCCTCGGCGGAGTCTGTCAAGATTGCGGCAAGATCGGCGGCCTTATCTAATTCTACAAGAAGAGCTCTATGGTTGAAGATGTGGAGTGGGGACAACTCATCAAAATCTAAGCTTGGTTCCATTCCATTCAAAGGAGAGTATATGTTTGGAGCAGTCCTGGACGAGTTGTTGGAGAAGGCATCCGACAAGAAAAAGTCTCTGCCCGAGCCGAAGAATCCAAGAAGCTTCAGAAAGAGACCATTTCTTCCTCCTCAACAACAACAGCAGCAAGCTTTTCAGTACAAAGGCAAGGGTAAAGCCTGTCGCTGGAGTTACCCAAAAGGGGGAAGAGGAAAGAATATCTTTCAAGGTTCTAGGCAGGACAGACAATGACGCCAAGAAGTTAGGAGGCAGAATTGCAAGCTTCCTTTCTCAATGGCAGCTAATATCTTCAGACAGGAAGATCTTGGACATGGTGACGGTAGGAGCTGAAATAGTCTTTGCTATCTACCCTCCAAAAAGGATGGAAGTAACGTCTTTACCATCGACAAGATTACAAAAGCTCCTAATGACAGGTCTTCAGAATCTTCAAAACTCAGGAGTTATTTCACCAGTGCCTCGCATGGAACAAGGAGAAGGTCATTATTCTCAGGTGTTTCTGTTAAAAAAGGTTTCAGGTTCTTACAGGATAATCCTCAATATAAAACATCTCAACCGATATGTGAAATACAGAAGGTTCAAGATGGAGTCGATAAGGTCCACTATTCCGTTGATTGGGAAAGGATTTGTCATGGCAACAGTAGACCTGCAAGAGGCATACTACCATGTGCCAATTTATCCGGCCTACAGAAAATTTCTCAGATTTGCCGTAAGTCAGAACCGAGAGGTACTTCATTTACAATTCAATGTACTCCCCTTCGGAATTTCGTCAGCACCCCGTCTGTTTACAAAGATCATGGCAGAAGTGGTAGCTTGTCTAAGAAAACGGAATATCAGCATCGTCCCCTATTTAGACGATTTTTTAGTGATGGCTTCCTCAGTTTCAAGTTTGGAAAGAGACCTTCAGATGACCCTCCAGATCCTGAAATCTTTAGGATGGTTGATAAACTACAAGAAGTCAGATCTGATTCCCTCCACCAGGAAGACCTTCTTGGGAATTCTCTTTGATTCCCAGCAGCAAGCCTCCTTTCTGCCAAAAGAGAAGCAGAATCAGTTAAGGTCTAAAGTTTATGCACTGAAGAACCAGAGCAGAGTGTCAATAAGATTCGCCATGTCCGTCCTCTGGTCCATGACCTCATCTATTCAAGCAGTACCTTGGGCTCAAGCACATTCAAGGGTCCTTCAAAACTACATCCTTTCCTGTTGGGACAGATCTCAAAGTTCCCTCTCCAGCAGGATTCATCTGCCAGAGAAGGTGAAAGCAACTTTAAGGTGGTGGCTCTGTCCAGAAAATCTGGAGAAAGGGTCAGCATGGATTCAACGTCCCTTGTTATCAGTCAAGACAAACGCAAGCAAAAGGGGATGGGGAGCAGTAGTCTCCTACGTGGCCTTCCAAGGGGTCTGGTCACAAGAAATAGCAGAGCCGTCCCTTTAACCTAACAGAACTGAAAGCGGTGGAGGAAATTCTATGGGCAGCCAATTCTCTGCTTCAGGGGTCACATGTCAGAGTCTACTCGGACAATATGACAACTGTAGCCCACTTGAAACATCAGGGAAGTACAAGAAACAGGAGATTGCAGATGATCTCAGAGAGGATCTTTCACTGGGCGGAGCATCATCTACTATCCTTGTTGGCTCTTCACCTGAGGGGCTCCAACAATTATCAGGCAGATCTGTTGAGCAGAAAAGATATTCATCCAGGGGAATGGAGTCTGTACTCGAAGATATTTCAGATGATTGTTGAAAAGTGGGGATACCCAGATGTGGACATGTTTGCGAACCAGAGAAACACAAAAGTAAGAGCCTTCTTCTCCTTGAACCCTGAGGATTCAGCATCAGGGATAGATGCATTCGCTCACCCTTGTGAAGTCGGGCTTGCTTATGCTTTTTCCCCAATTCTGTTAATACCAAGGACCTTACAAAAATTCAGGTCGGAAGGGGTCAAGACGATCCGAATAGCTCCAGTGTGGCCAAAGAGAGCATGGTTTGGAACGTTGAGCAGCATAAAAATGGAGGATCCATTTATGCTTCCTTAAATCAACGATCTGCTGCATCAGGGCCCAATCTACCATCCGGCCCCTCAGAATTTGTTTCTAGCGGCTTGGCTTCTGAGACCGCCCTCTTAGAAGCCAAAGGTTTCTCAGTACAGGTGATCCATACACTGCAGAAAACAGGTCATAAATTCCATCTATGAAAAAATCTGGAAAGCTTTCAAGCGGTGGTATGAGCCTCGTCCATTAGATCCCTTTCGGACACACATGGCCAGAATCTTGGATTTCCAACAGAACGGTCTGTCTAAAGAATTAAGACCAAGCATACTGAAGGTCCAAGTCTCTGCTTTAAGCTCCTATTTTGATACTGATTTGGCCCAGAACATATGGATTAAGAGGTTCATGTAATATCAAATAGAGACCTAGCATTTGGAAGGAAAGTCCTTCAGGCTGTTGTCCCTCCCTAAGATTCATTCTTTGGTATTACTCCAGGTGTGCTGGCGTGGAGGGGATTGGAGAAAATAGAATTAGATTTACCGGTAATTCGGTTTCTAAGACCCTCCACGACAGCACGGGTAATTCCCACCCTTTCCTTATTGATGGAAAAATCCTTAGTGTTAATAAAATATTTAGAGCATTCATACTGTGTGGCCCTTTGAAAACACTGGGAATGGTAGTGGGGAGGGGTTATTTAACCTCTTGTTTTCCTGTCCCTAATTAGGATGGGGAGGCTACCTCCAGGTGTACGGTCGTGGAGGGTCTTAGAAACCGAATTATCGGTAAGTCTAATTCTATTTTTTGCGGGACAAGTTGTACTTTTGAATGACATCACTGGTTTTAACATATCGTGTACTGGAAAATGGGGGGGGATTCCAAGTGTGGTGAAATTGCAAACAAAGTGCAATTCCACAGTTTCTTGTGTTTTTTTTTTTTTTGTTTGTTTTGTTTTTTACCACTTTCACTGAATGCTAAAACTGGCCTGCCAAAATGATTTTCCAGGTCATTATGAGTTTGTAGATACCAAACATGTATAGGTTCTTTTTTATTTAAGTGGTGAAAAAAAATAATAAATTTTCCGAGACCCATAGCACCTCCGGGTAATGGCTTATTTTTTGCGCGTCGAGCTGACATTTTTATTGACACCATTTTGGGGTAGATATGTTTTGATCACCCGTTATTGCAATGTTGCGGCGACCAAAAAAAACATAATTCTGGCGTTTATAACTTTTTTCTCGTTACTCCGTTTATCGATCGGATTAATTATTTTCTTATATTGATCGGGTGATTCTGAACGCAGCGATATCAAGTGTGTGTGTTTTTCTGGTTTTTGTTATTTTTGAATGGGGCGAAAGGGGGGTGATTTTAAACTTTTATATTCTTTATTTTTAAAAACAGTTTTGTTTTTTTTACTTTTTGATGCTTCAATAGTCTCCATGGGAGACTAGAAGCTGCACTTGTCTGATCTTCTGTACTGCACACAGGCAATGATCAGCTCGCCAGTGTGTAGCGCTCATAGCAATCTGGTAGTGACAACCACAGGGGTCACCTGCAGACCCCGGGTTGTCATGCCAACCCATCGGTGACTCGCGATCATGTGACATGGTCGCCAATGGGCGGGGCCAATGATGCACTTCCTGGAAGCGCGAGTTAAATGCCACTGTCAGAGATTGACAGCTGCATTTAACTGGTTAACAGCCACAGATGGATTGTGATTCAACCCACAGCTGTTGCGGGCACATGTCAGCTGTATAGAGCTGAGCACGTACCAAACGGGGATCTGAAGTGGGGCTTACTATTACGCTCCACGTCAGAAAGGGGTTAAGCATAGTGTGAAACTTAGTTTGTATAATATGTCTAAGAAGCTTCTTGAAAATGAAGACCCCATACAAATGCCTATAATACATGCTTGTGTTTTCCTTTTTAAATCTCTAGAATGAAAGCCTTGGTGATTACCAAATCGTTATCATAGGAGATGATATTAAAAAGGAGAATGATGAGTTGCGTGTGTTTATTAAAGAGGAAGAAATTCCAACTGATATCAGCACAGGTATTTTCATCTTAATTATAAAAAAATAAAAATCCCTTTTTCATGCTAGGTCTTTTCAGACATGCAGTGGTGTGAAAGGTGTTTGCCCCTTTCCTGACGACTTATTCTTTTGCATGGTTGTCACACTTAAAATGTTTCACATCACAAACAAATTTAAATATTTGACAAAGGTAAGACAAGTAAACACAAAATGCAGTTTTTAAATGAAGGTCTTAAGGGAAAAATAAATCCAAACCTACAGGGCCCTATGTGAAAAAGTGATTGCACCCCCCCCCCTTAAAACATAAACCGCAGTTAATTTATCACATGTTTGAGAAGCTGAGTTCAATTTTCCTAGCCACACACAGGCCTGATTACTGCCACACCTGTTTTCATTCAAGAAATCACTTAAATAGGACCTGCTTGACAAAGTGAAGTAGACCAAAAGATCCTCAAAAGATAGACATCATGTTGCGATCGAAAGAAATTCAGGAACAAATGAGAAGCAAAGTAATTGAGAACGATCAGCCTGTAAAAGGTTGTAAAGCCATATCTAAAGCTTTGGGACTCCAGCAAACCACAGTGAGAGCGATTATCCACAAATGGTGCAAACATGGAACAGTGGTGAACCTTCCCAGGAGTGGCCGGCCATCAAAATTATCCCAAGAGCGCAGCGACGGCTCATCCAAGAGGTCACAAAAGACCCCACAACAACATCCAAAAAACTGCAGGCCTCAATTGCCTCAGTTACTGTCAGTATTCATGACTCCATCAAAAGAAAGAGACTGGGCAAAAATGGCATGCATGTCAGAGTTCCAAGATGAAAACCACTGCTGAGCAAAAAGAACATAAAAGCTTGTCTCAGTTTTGCCAGAAAACAGCTTGATGATCGCCAAGATTTTTGGGAGAATACTCTGTGGATTGACGAGACAAAAGTTGAACTTATTGGAAGGTGTATGTCCCATTACATCTGGCATAGAAGTAACAGCATTTCAAAAAAGAAACATCATACCAACAGTAAAATATGGTAGTTGTAGTGTGATGTTCTGGGGCTGTTTTGCTGCTTCAGGACCTAGAAGACTTGCTGTGGTAAATGGAACCATGAATTCTGCTGTCTACCAAAAAATCATGAAGGAGAATGTCCGGCCATCTGTTCATGACCTCAAGCTGAAGTGAACTTGGGTTATGGCAATGATCCAAAACACACTAGCAAGTCCACTTCTGAATGGCTTAAGAAAAACTAAATTAACATTTTGGAGTGGCATAGTCAAAGTGCTGACCTTAATCCTATTGAGATGCTGTGGCATGACCTTAAAAAGGCGTTTCATGCTTAGAAACCCTCCAATGTGGCTGAATTACAACAATTTTGCAAAGATGAGTGGCCAAAATTCCTGCAGAGCATTGTAAAAGACTCATTGCCAGTTATTGCAAACGCTTGATTGCAGTTGTTGCTGCTAAGGGTGGCCCAACCAGTTGTTAGGTTTAGGGGGTAAACACTTTTTCACACAGGGCTCTGTAGGTTTGGATTTCTTTTCCCTTAATAATAAAGACCTTTATTTAAAAACTGCGTTTTGTGTTATCTTTGTCTAATATTTCAATTTGTTTTGTGATCTGAAACATTTAAGTGTCACAAACATGCAAAATAAGAAATCAGGAAGGGGGCAAACACTTTTTCACACCACTGTATCTTCTGCTGTTTAAGTACACGTTCCTGAGTAATAAGCTTTCTCAGCGAGTAGCGCAGTCTTCGGTGAGAGGATATTGATTGTAGTCAAGGGTTGTACACTCTCCAGTCCCTTTTTGGTATCGGCAAACACGTCTGGTTTCCCCTGAATTCTACCCACCCATGGCCTGCTTGGTATAAGTATGTAAAACTGCTTTTTAGGCCAGTCTGTTTCTTTTGGTTGTTTAGTTTTTAATAACATTGTGCATTATCTACAGATGGACATGAAAACAGACATTCTATGGAGGCGCATGTCATTTCGTCTCCAGATTGTGAAATGGACGACGACGATGATGACGATGACGAAGATGATGATGACGATGATATCACAGTTGATCCACCTGGAGGAAACCCCATGTCTGTTAATATACACCCGGTATTTCATGGTGCATCTTTATCATCTGATACATCAAATCATGAAGAAGGCTTTCTTGACATGTCAGATTTCATTAAGGCATGTGCAGGAAATAACAGGTTTCCATACTCGGAATATATTAAGCATTTTAACCCAAATCCTGGTGTTTTAGGACTTCAGGGAACTCTTGTGACCAAGAAGCCTTTCACTTGTACAGAATGTAATAAGTGTTTTACACACAACTCTTACCTTATCAAGCACATGCGAACTCACACGGGGGAGAAGCCGTTCCCATGTGGAGAGTGTGGAAAATGTTTTACTGACAACTCTGGACTCACTAAACACCAGAGAATCCACACAGGCGAGAGACCGCACCAGTGTGCGCAATGTGGGAAGAGTTTTACATATAAGGCGGACCTTATTAAACATGAACGAATTCACACAGGGGAGAAGCCCTTCCCGTGTCCCCAATGTGGCAAGTGTTTTACTGACAAGTCTGGCCTTGCCAAACATCAGAGAATTCACACAGGTGAGCGGCCATTCCAGTGTGCCGAGTGCGGGAAATGTTTTGCACGTAAATCTCATCTTGGGAAACACCAGATAATTCACACAGGTGAGAAGCCATTCCAGTGTCCT
This sequence comes from Phyllobates terribilis, assembly GCF_046119375.1. Lineage (NCBI taxonomy): Eukaryota > Metazoa > Chordata > Amphibia > Anura > Dendrobatidae > Phyllobates > Phyllobates terribilis. The sequence continues at coordinate 289,729,127 of NW_027362765.1, read as the reverse complement.
GAGTGCGGAAGATGCTTTGCACGCAAGTCTCATCTGGTCAACCATCAGATCATACACACAGGTGAAAAGCCACATTTATGCACAGAGTGTGGGAAATGTTTCGCTCAGAGACCGGGCCTCATTATTCATCGAAGAACACACAGGAAGGTAACTCAGTTTTCATGAGCTGCACGAAAGACGGAAAATACAACTGTGGATACAGTAATAATAGTACACAGGAATACAAGAAAATGTCTATACGTTTATGGGAAGTTCACGCAGGACCCTGCACTGGTATTAAGAAACTAGGAAGCAATAGTCTGGTGCTAATAATGAAAAAAGTCTATCTACCATCCAGATATGGAGCTGCAATGCCAGAACCAATCGCTCATGTGTATAATAGATTCTGAATTCTAATATAGAGAATGTTATTCCATAGGCTCCTAAATAATATATAACCTTATGGAATTTAAAAGGACCCGGAGACTCATTAGTATTCATGTACGGTAAGATGCTGAAAGTTGCGGACATTCACTTGTGTGAAATATTGATTATAGTGGAAGTACACCCTAGAACAATGCTCTGGTTACAAAACATTAGAGCAGGACAGTATCTGAGTGTATAAAATCAGGTGATATGAAACATTAGCAATAAGACATACCTCTTTCAAAGACAAGTCCAGCAATATCTTTACATGGCCAGTCTGTTCCTCCATTACTGAGAAATCAGAATTTGGATTGATATGCTAGATTGAATTTCATTATCCTTTCTGAAAACTCTAAGGACTCCCCATCCTCATTATGGGGGAGGGAAACAAACGGTTCAAATGTGGACAGCTAAACAAAGTATTTGGGCCCAATTCATCTCTTGCATCACTTTTCTTTTTTGTCTTGTGGTAGATGTAGATGTTCATTTTACACCAAATTCTTCAATATGGCACAAAATGGAAAACGCTTTTTTTTTTTTTTTGGTCTGTAACCTTTTTTTGTGACTTAAAGACCGCTGATACACTTTGTAATGGTGGTCATTAAGGGACATTATTCCTCAGCACCGCTTTTTAACAGCACTGAGGAATAAGTGTATAATGCCGCCTCACGGGCGAAATTCCCGCAGGTGACCGCTGTACATGACAGCTGACACCCTGTGGTATCTGCCCTGGCTGGTTTTGAAACTGATCTTGGCCGATTAACCTAATAAATACTGCTGTCAATCGTGACCGTGGTATCTAAGAGGTTAAAAGGCCTGCTATGGCAGGACCAATCCCACCCCACTTTTTGCCGATCATTGCCATGGTGCCCTGAGGTCATCAGAGTCTAACAGGCTAAGTCAGTGACTGACAGATCTCAGGCATTGCGGTACAGGAGTACTGCAATGCATGAGACCAGTGATCAAAGTAAAAAATTAAACATGTCCCAGAGTGCTACTAGGTAGAAAAGTTAAAAAAAAAAAAGTTACAGAAAATATATAATAAAGTGAACAAAAAAAAAACGCACAAAAACAAAAGTACACATAATTGGTATCGCTGTGTCCAGAACGACTCAATCTGTAAAACTGGCACGTTATTTATTCTGTACGGTGATCCCTGTAATATATAATAATAATAAAAAACAAACAATTTCACACTTTCATTATTTACACGGAAACCCCTACTTAACTGCTCAGTGTAGAACACAATGTGAGCTCTCCTTCTAGTGAAAGCGATCAAAAAATTTCAAGTACCCCAAAATGTTATCAATAAAAAACCTAGCTGATCCCTCACGAAAACAGCCCCCACTCAGGTCCGTCATCCGTTGCTGGAAATTATAGGGGGTTTCCATGTTACTGGTAGAGCAGGCTCTAGAAAGGCAACACGGCTCCCACACCCTCAAATAAAATCCTGTGAATTCTGTGCTCCAAAACCGGCTGGCTTTCACAGTATGGTAATGTATAGTAATGACCTGAATGCAACCCCTCAGCGCCCTGCATTCCCCCACCCTGGAATGCTAGCTGTAAATGCTGCTCTGAGTTTGACAGTGGCATTTAACAGGTTAAGAGCCACGAGCTCCACTCGTGGCTATTAGAGGCAGATGATGGCTGAATGTACCATCTAGTAGCAAAGATGCGGGCTCCAAAGCCCGCAGCACAGTCAGGGAGCCGACACATGACGTGCCAGTATGTCCAATGTCGGTAAGGCGTTAGAAGAAGAATATGGTGCAATTAAAAACCTGGTGAAAAACTCAAATACTAAACACAAAAAGAAAATGCGAGTGTAATAATGAAATGGGCCCTTTGTGTTTTCATCTATTACAGATTTATGATGACCATGTTTATGCGCCTGGTATGAAATCTAACATTGTGTTTCCTCCTCTAGATTTCTATGTTTCTTACCTACTCACCCCCAATTTCTAGAGTTGTCGAGACACGTCCTTTATTTGCTCTGCACTTTTTACAATGGGGCAGTCCCAAGGAAAAAACATATTGACGACTAGGCTAATCTTTTTTGGATAAAGTAACCAGCTTTTTGAGATTAAAATGCATATTCATATATATATAGGAGTATCACATTATGAGGTTAATAAAGTTAAAACATCATTCAAATTAATTCTTGTTAAAAGTTTCATGGCGCAACTCAGGTGATTTAGTCGCGTAGAGAAAGTCTTTACCACTATTATCCTTTTGAAGAAATAGCTAAAGTGGTTAAGACTAATTCTAGAGTATTCTAGTCCTCTGAAAACTGGTGTTTTGGATTGAATTAAACATTGTTTCTATTGTATGACTACATTGTATATGGTTTCTATTTTATCTTTTACATTAAAAAGAAGAAAATGTGGTGAAAAAAAAATCCACAATAGTCAGTCTTCCCTCTCATCAAAGTCATAAGCTAATTGGAGGTCACACGAGATCTATGATGCGAGAGCGCAGATAACACTAACCTTCCCTTGGGAATTTTTTTATTTTTTTTACTGATTTTATTACTTTAATTTTTGTTGGTGTATTGGTTTAACTAAAATAACGTTTATGTAGTTTTAGCTTGACATATTTGTAATAAAGTTCTTGTGCCTAATTGTGACTATTTTATTATTAAATCTTGATGGTGACACTGGACTGGAAGATTGTTGCAAGCGGTATTTTCATTATGGCTTCTGGTTCACAGCAGTGATGAAGCAGTGGTAATTGGGCTAAGCCTAAAAACCTTGAGTTCTAACATGGTAGCATGACAGCAAATCACTGGCAAGTTCCACAGGTGTTTTTGTTGTGCGACTTTTCTGCAAATTGCTGACACTTGTCACTGAGTAACCCTAGCCTGATGAGATTCTAAATTTGACCACCAAGTAAAAATTTGCATGAGCAACAGAATGAAACTCCTTACTATACATTGAAATTTACACTTTTCTCAACAAGCCATGCCTTTTCTATATGCATGTCAGTCCTTTTTGGGCCATCATTTCATGTGGAACACAGCAGATATTTGGCACTAAAATCAATTGCTAGAGATGCAAAAATAATGAGACTAGTAAAAAAAATAATCAAGATTCACTGTATTCATCAGCTATTGAATTGAAAACTATAAAGACAGCTTTGATAAACTTTACAATTGCCATTTTGGACCTTTTGCAGGAATTTATGAAGTCAGTAACTTATTTACATTTAAAGATTTAGCAGATGGGAATGCAGAAGAGTATGCATATTGTAGTCCCATATAAAATGATGGCATGTGAAAAAAAGATCAGGCTCCTACACGACTTATGTTCCTCCGTACTTAAAGAGTACCTGTCACGTCCTAGCTGCCCTCTACACTGATCTCATTGCTTTGTTAGTGATGCAGTGTGCATCACTGACGAGCTTCTTTCATTAAAATCGGTGGTAGTACAATGGTTTTATAACATTATATGCACTTTGTCCTACCTGCTCGTATTCAGTCAATGGGGTGTGATTCTCTCATGCACTCACTGACGGCGCCGCCCATGTATTTGAATACTGCTCCCGGCAAGGTTGCGTCTAGATTGGAGTTGATTTTTTGAGGCCCTCACTCCAGCAACTAAGATCTAGGCTCCTCAGCAGTGAAGCGTCTGTGTGTGCACTTTCAGGATTTGAAGCAGAAATTTCCAGGATGTCCCTCCTGACAGCACCACCAGGAGATCATACAGTGGTGGCCAAAAGTATTGGCACCCCTGCAATTCTGTCAGATAATACTCAGTTTCTTCCTGAAAATGATTGCAATCACAAATTCTTTGGTATTATCTTCATTTAATTTGCTTGCAAGGAAAAAACACAAAAGAGAATGAAGCAAAAATCAAATCATTGATCATTTCACACAAAACTCCAAAAATGGGCCAGACAAAAGTATTGGCACCCTCAGCCTAATACTTGGTTGCACAACCTTTAGCCAAAATAACTGCGAACAACCGCTTCCGGTAACCATCAATGAGTTTCTTACAATGCTCTGCTGGAATTGTAGACCATTCTTCTTTGGCAAACTGCTCCAGGTCCCTGATATTTGAAGGGTGCCTTCTCCAAACTGCCATTTTGAGATCTCTCCACAGGTGTTCTATGGGATTCAGGTCTGGACTCATTGCTGACCACCTTAGAAGTCTCCAGTGCTTTCTCTAAAACCATTTTATAGTGCTTTTGGAAGTGTGCTTTGGGTCATTGTCCTGCTGGAAAACCCATGACCTCTGAGGGAGACCCAGCTTTCTCACACTGGGCCCTACATTATGCTGCAAAATTTGTTGGTAGTCTTCAGACTTCATAATGCCATGCACACGGTCAAGCAGTCCAGTGCCAGAGGCAGCAAAGCAACCCCAAAACATCAGGGAACCTCCGCCATGTTTGACTGTAGAGACAGTGTTCTTTTCTTTGAATGTCTCTTTTTTTTTTCCTGTACACTCTATGTTGATGCTTTTTCCCAAAAAGCTCTACTTTTGTCTCATCTGACCAGAGAACATTCTTCCAAAATGTTTTAGGCTTTCTCAGGTAAGTTTTGGCAAACTCCAGCCTGGCTTTTTAATGTCTCGTGGTAAGAAGTGGGGTCTTCCTGGGTATCCTACCATACAGTCCCTTTTCATTCAGATGCCGACGGATAGTACGGGTTGACACTGTTGTACCCTCGGACTGCAGGGCAGCTTGAACTTGTTTGGATTTTAGTCGAGGTTCTTTATCCACCATCCGCACAATCTTGCGTTGAAATCTCTCGTCAATTTTTCTTTTCCGTCCACATCTAGGGAGGTTAGCCACAGTGCCATGGGCTTTAAAGTTCTTGATAACACTGCGCACGGAAGACACAGGAACATTCAGGTCTTTGGAGATGGACTTGTATCCTTGAGATTGCTCATGCTTCCTCACAATTTGGTTTCTCAAGTCCTCAGCCAGTTCTTTGGTCTTATTTCTTTTCTCCATGCTCAATGTGGTACACACAAAGACACAGGACAGAGGTTGAGTCAACTTTAATCCATGTTAACTGGCTGCAAGTGTGATTTAGTTGTTGCCAACACCTGTTAGGTGCCACAGGTAAGTTACAGGTGCTGTTAATTACACGAATTAGAGAAGCATCACATGATTTTTCAAACAGTGACAATACTTTTGTCCACCCCCTTTTTTAGGTTTGGTGTGGAATTGTATCCAATTTGGCTTTAGGACTATTCTTTTTGTGTTTTTTCATTGAAGACAAATTAAATGAAGACAATAATACCAAAGAATTTGTGATTGCAATCATTTTCAGGAAGAAACTGAGTATTATCTGACAGAATTGCAGGGGTGCCAATACTTTTGGCCACCACTGTACTTCTTATCCTTGATAGGAAAGGAAACACAGAAAAGGTAAATAGCCCCTCCCTGCCATCACCCTCCAGTGTTTTTCCTGTCCCTATCAGGGACAAGACGCAAGAAGAGGATTCTACGGATTTCTCAGAGGCTCTGGGAGCTCAGGGAGGTTAGAGCCTTACCTCCCCCGCTGAAGGAGCCAGGCGGATACCTCCTAAGGTCCTTCCGCAGTACGGTCGAGCTGGGTGCTCCCGGAGATGGCCCATCCCTCTCTAGAGGGCTCTGGGCTCCTGTGCCATACAGGATCTGCACTGACGCCTGGGAGGCTGCTCCACGTGGGACGCGCTCCTGAAGTCTTCTGGACGTTAGCGGTGCCGGTGATGAGCGGGCATGGAATCCACGTGGGCGGCGCACATCCTGATGACGGACTTCCGTGGGCGTGTACTCTAACCGGAAGTTGCGGTGCCAGCCGGTGCTTCTGGGAGTACCAACAGCCCCTGCGTCCCGCCGTTTGTTCCAACCTGGAGCGTACATAATCCCATCCCAGGTTGCGGTGCCAGCCGGCAACCAGTGAAAGAGCTTCCAGTCCCTGGAGAATCAATGTCCCTTGCGCCAGGTGTGTGATTCAGGAGGGACGCACAGGGTGCAAGGGGGGGAAGTTGTCCTAGGACGCTGTGGCAACAGGACCCAATCTCCAGGAGGAGCGGCAGCTGGTGGGGCTCAGAAGGATCTGACGAATCAGATCTGAAGCCAGGTGAGACAACTATTTAATGGTTAGGTGTCAACCAGACTGTCAGGCTTACTGGATCATGGAGGGTCAGAGTGCTAACCGGTCGGACGTTCAGTCCGTAGAGCCATTCCTGGATCACGTGAGTAGGGCCCAAGCAGGATCACCCTACCCTTTTGTTGTAGCATAGCCTACATAGTGTTTTATATTGTCTATTTTAGGGCAAAAGTCCTTAATTCCCTTCTCAGGCCAGCAGGTATTTGGGCCAGTCCTGGATGAGCTTCTAGAAAAAGCTTCCAATAAAAAGAAGGGATTCCCTGAGGAGAAGCCAAGAAGGATGCCCTTCTTTCAGAAGACACGTTCTCATCCCAGACAGAATTATAAAGGAAAGGGAAAATCGGGAAAGTGGAGCTACCCCAAAGGCGGTAGAGGAAGAGGCTCCTTTTGTATTTCTCTGGGGGCTGGTAAGAGATAACCAAAAATCAATGGATACTGCACACAGTCTCTCAGGTGTCCAGGATCGAATTCACCCGTACACCTTCCAAAAGATTTTGCCTAACATCGGGCCAATCTCCAAAGGACCCTCAGAGACTCCTAAAAGATGTAAAATAACTCATGAGTTTAGAGGTAGTCGTACAGGTACCACAGGCCCAACAATATCAGGGCCACTACTCAAATGTATTCTCTATAAAGAAACCAGAAGGAGAATGCCGAACAATAATCAACTTAAAACCATTAAATCAGTGGGTTCTCTACAAACAGTTCAAGATGGAATCCCTAAAATCCATCATACCTTTAATGAAGGAAAATTCAGTGATGAGCACGTTAGATCTAAAAAGTGCCTATTATCATGTCCCTATACATCCGTCATGCCAAAAATTCCTCAGATTCGCAATAAAGGATCAGGGGAAAATACAACATCTTCAATTTCGATGTTTTCCGTTCTGTCTCTCCTCTGCACCCCAAATTTTACGAAGCTGATAGTGGAAATAATGGCTTTTCTAAGGGAGAAAGACATGCTAATCATTCCATATTTAGATGACCTGCTACTAATAGCGGACTCTAAGGACCAGATGAGCTCTCATCTATCCACAGCCATTTCAGTTCTGGAAGGTCTGGATTGGGTGATAAATCTAAAAAAATCAAAATCCAAACCAGAAACAAGGAAGATCTTCCTGGGAGTTCTCCTGGATTCCGAACTGCAGTGCTCCTCCCTGCCTCTACACAAACAAGAGACAATCAGGAAAGAAGTCCAGTACATCCAGGGAAAGAAATGGATCTCAATAAGGAAAGCAATGAGGGTTCAGGGTCTAATGACCTCATGTATCGCCTGCGTCCAATGGAGTCAATTCCATTCAAGAGCTTTACAACGAGAGATTCTATCATCCTGGGATGGCAAAACAGCGACACTAGACAACAGTAGACAACAGGATGAGATTATCAGGAAAAGCAAACGAGTCTCTATCTTGGTGGACTATTCTAACAAATCTCACAAGGGGCAGACCCTGGATCATCTCACCTTCCGTAGACATCACTACGGATGCAAGCCACATGGGCTGGGGAGCTCACATAGAAGGCCATTACCTTCAGGGAACATGGCCGGCAGCAGCTAGAGAAAGATCCTCAAATTACAAAGAGCTCAGGGCAGTGTGAGAAGCATTACACAGATGTTAGGCACAGCCAAAAGATCAGCACATCAAAGTATTGTGGCTCCTGTCAGTGTACATGCTGCTACAGGAGTGAGTTCATCAGCTGATCTGCTCTGGTGACCTCATACTGCATCAGTGGTCCGTGGGAACATTCTCAGGAATATTCCCACGCAGCACCGGTGCCGTAAACTGAGGTCCCGGAGCTCATCAGCTGATGACCTCACGTGAACTCAGTTCTGGTAGCAGCGATGTATACTGCCGGGAGCAAGTGCACTCCCATCAGTGTACTGCCAGCCGCCGGGCTGATCACATCTCCGGATATATTGCAAGGACCAGAAGGACACCGGTGGGCGCCGAGACAGGTGAGGATAGTGTTGTTTTACTTTTTTATTTTTTTTTACACACAGCGCAGACAGGTGCCAGCTCGACTGAGGAGACTACTGCTCCCCTCAGCCGCGCAGCTCTCGCTGTTATGAGCGAGACCGGCGGTCGGATGATGGGAGAAGCAGTCCTCCCCAACCGACCCGGGCACCATTGTATGTGTGTTTTTGCAGCGTATTTGACCCAGTGACTAGTCAAATACGCAGCAAAGAACTGCAGAAAATCTGCAATTATGTTTATACCTGCGGGTTTGCTGCGGTTCAATTGAAGTCAATGGACAGGAAACGCTGCATACAATGGACATGCTGCGTATTTTACTGCAATGACAATCCTGAGCGGAAAATTCCGCATCATGTGCACAGCACATCAGGATTGTCATTGTATTAGCTGGCGGAAAGATTACATAGCGTTTTTGATGCATTTCCACGCAGAAAAAAACGCCACGAAAACTCATCAAAAACGCTACGTGTGCACTTAACCTAAATCAATAGATCTTGGAATGATAATAATTTCCACAATTGTATGTGTTAAAATTTTTTTTCCTGTGGTAAGATAATCTTATAAATGTGATCCTGCTGTGTGCTGTGTAATGGCTGTGTCTGACCGTGCAGGTACATGGTCTGATCATACCACATCTGCTGGCCAGGATAGGAAGTAAAAAAAGTGTATAGACATTACTGCATGGGATCGCAAATAATTCTTTCTTTAAGATAAAACATTTTTAAAAAATAGGCAGCGAAATGCTTTACCTCACAAAAAGAATCAGCTGCGATCCTATGCTGTGCTATCTGTATACTCTTTTGTGTCCTCCCCTGCCCAGGAGATGTGGTATGATCAGACCATTTTCCAGCACGGTCAGACACAGACATTACACAGTACACAGCAGGGGCACATGTATAAGATTATCTCGGCACAGGAACAATTTTTTTTAAAAAACATCCAATTTTGGAAATTATTATTATTCAAAGATATATTGATTAAAATTAACTTTGTTCGTGGAAAAACTCCTTTTATCTTGATGCTAAATTAAACCAAAGCAACTAGTAATCTACAAAAAAAAGGATTAAAAGACCTCAAAGATCCAATAAGACTCATCATTTTATGATAGCCTTTTTTTATTCAAGTGAATTGCAAATTAGAGAGAGAGTCTGCAGAGGTGAAAATGCAGGCTACAAGTAATATAATAGCCAAAAATGGTTGTCACGGGGATACTGCGACAGGATGGGGTCAGACCATTGCAGCGTCTGGTGACACATACACCTGCGGTAGTTAGAATGGCTTCACTGTCCTATTAGCAGTTCTGGCTTTCTTTGCTGCTGCAAGGATTAAACTGCTTAGTTGAATTCCTGGAGTTCTCAGTCTTGGGTTGTATCAGCTGTTTTGAGTTCGTTACTCCCAGCAGGTACAAGAACCCTCCTCCTTGTTTCTGACCTTGCCAGTGATAGTTACCACTAGCTGGTTTGGAGGTGAAGGAGAGAGTTCAGTGTTTGGAGTAGGCAGTTGGAGAGTTTTCCAGGAGATTGCTGCTTGGAGTTGGTTTGCATGTTTATCATTATCCTCTTCCATCTGGTTTCTTCCTCCCTATTCTTCTCATTTCCCACTTGTTTTGTGAGTGTATTTGTATGATTTTAGTTTTCTTTTATTCCTGTCTGTTAACCCTCTGTCTGGTTAGTGTTTGCCTATACACTTCAGCCTCACACCTCCCTGGGATGGGGAGGGAACAGATAAGGTTAAGATAGGAGGATAGCAAGGTACAATTCCCCCAGCATCTCCATCATTCAGGGTAATCCAGGGGACAGGATAGCCTAGGGCGCCCCTAGTTCGAAGGCACTGGTAGGTGCCCTCAGTCCGTTGTCACTACATGACACTATCACTGGCAGTACCTTTTTGGATCCATTATGGATCCTGTGGCTGCTCTGACAGGGTAGCTACAACATCTCAGCCTGTAGGTGGCAAACTCAGTTGTTTTGCAGCGCCTATTGACTCCAGGCTTAGGGCCCACGGCTCCTAGGTAACCTCTGGTGGATCCCAAGATCGCTTTACTGGATAGGTTCCCTGGGGGTCGGGTTAAGTTTGTGGTCTTCAGGGAGGCCTACAAGCTTTATTGCAGCTTATGTCCTTCTCAGGTACCAAGAAGCAACGGGGGTGGTGATTGTAATCTCTCTTCTCAATGTTGACCCTCAAGCCTGAACATTTTCTCTCCCATCTGATTCTCAGTCACTTCAGACAATCGAGCAATTTTTTCAGGTTCTGGGTCTTATCTATGTCGACCCCGACCGTGTATCTCTGGCTGAGTCTAAACTACATCAGCGTCAGCAGGGAGACCGGCCAGCGGAGGAGTATTGCTCCGAGTTCCGTAGGTGGTCTACGGATACTAGGTGGATTGACCCGTGCTTCATAGTCAGTTTTGTCAGGGGCTTTCTGAGAGTAAAGGATGTTTTTTCTCTGGATGAGACCCCGGTTTCCCTGGAGGCAGCCATGTTTCTAGCTATCCATGTAGACCGCCGTCTCAGAGAGACAAAAGGTGACACTTCAATTTTTGGGGAGTAATGTGTCTAATGAACATAGGCCTGGGTCTATTGAGGAACCCATGCAATTGGGGGGGCAACTCGTTGCATCGGTCCTTCAGCGGTTTGGCACAAAAGGGGAGTGTTTTTTTTGTGGGGGGATTGGTCATTTTGTGGGTACTTGCCCATCCATACATATCCGCAAACAGCCGCCGGAAAACTAAGAAGCCCAGGTTCTGTGGAGGTTAGCAACCTGGGTTTACATATTTCCTCCGATGGTAGGTTGCAATTCTTTCTACCCGCCAAAATCCTTTTGGGAGGAAAAAAGGTGTCTATTTCTGCCTTTTTGGATAGTGGGTCGGGGTTTAATATGGTTGATGCCCAGTTCCTCCAGACCCAGGGCCTTATTCCTCATGAGTTGTCAAGGCTTATTCCAATAATCACAATAGATTCTGCATCCTTGAGTCAGGGGCATTTCACTCAGGTTGTTCAGGATATATTTCTTCAGGTAGGGGCCACTCACTCTGAATCCATCAAATGTTATGTGTTTGAGGGCTTACCCTCACCAGTGGTTATTGGCCTACCTTGGCTGACCATACATAATCCTGTAGTGGACTGGCAGGTACAGGAGGTAGTGAGGTGGAGCAATTACTGTCAAAATAAACTGCATGAGCACTAATTTATCCATGGTAATTACCAGGTCTTTTGAACGGTAGACCTGCGTTCTTTATCAGAGCTGTGATAAAGAACACAGGTCTAGCGTTCGAAACGCGTTGCTGTATCTACCTTCACTATGGAATCTATTTTACCGGAATAAATATTTTTGAAAATTTATGAAGTTGGAATCCTTTTTTCGTTTCTAGATATTTCTACAAGTTATCTTTTAATTTCCTTGCTTCAGGACGCCTGAGCATGGGTAAGCTGGTGTTTTTTCTAGCGTGGTATGAAAGTCCTGTTCCACTCCCAGGGTGGACATTATTTCCTGCATCATTTCCTCTGTCATTCTACATGGTTTTCAGTAACCCTGTAGACGACTTCTGAGATTAGTTTCTTCGCTGTAGCCTTGGTGGTGGCTTTACACACGGGATACACTTCTGACCATCCCTAGAAGAGGTCGACACACACAAGTACATTCTCCTAGGATTGCACCTTGGGAAGTTGAATGTAGTCTATTTGAAGATGCCGGAACGGGTACACGGGACTCGGTGTGTGTCTCATTGGCGTCTTGGTAGTGCGTCCCATGCACAGGTCAGACAGGCTTGAACATGTTTGGCTGCAGTGAAACTGAACCAAGGAACATACAAATGGCAATAGACAAGGTCTGTCATGGCAGTCTTAGATTGGTGGGTGTTGCCATGGGTGGCTTAAGCCATCATGGGATACAGAACCCGGGGTAGACAAACTTTGTCCCCTACGTGCCACAGTTGTTCTGGTGACTGCACAGTTCCCTTCTCTTGCCATCTGGTGAATTCTTCAACACCAGCCTGATGTAGCTTCTGGAGAAGGTCATCGTTTGCATGGCCTTTGACTTTCACTATGGCAACTTTCTCGGATAAAAGTAGGGCCTCCATCAGGCCTTAGACGGATTTGTCATTCTTGATAGGCTTGCTTGCCGCTGTGAGGACAGATCAAGCTCTCCATCTAGGTCCATAGTCGTGAGCTATGCCAAAATCATAGCGGCTGTTTGTATGAATGGTGGCAGGCATGTCTGCAGGCTTCCTCTAGGGCACGGAGTTCAGCTACCTGGGTGGACATCTGTGGTGCAGCGGTTCTGCTTTTATGGTTTCATGGAGGGAAACAACAGCATATACAGTGTATAACCAGCCATCCACGACATACCGTGATCCGTCCACAAAGAGCTCATTGTCTGGGTTATCTAGTGGGACATCGGTAACAAGACTGAAACCCCCCATTTCCTGGGACATTATTTGTACACAGTCATATTCCTCTTTTGGCTCAACTGTCAGGTCACCCAGGTTACCACTACTACCCTCCTCCCCCTCCAGAGACAACAAGGTGGCTGGTCTGGTTCCCTTGCTGGTTCTGGTCGTACATAATATGGGCTCGAGACCAGGTTTTTGCCTTGTTATTCAGCGCATTGGTTGCTTCCACGCTCTTAGCTACTTGGAGTATAATGGATGGGGACATGGTCTGGTACTCCGGATGGGACACTATTAGTGGCTCTCTAATCACGGGCTTTAAACCTTCAACAAAGGCATAAGACAGTAAACGGGTGTGAACTTCAGACATGTTCTCGTATCCTAAGTCCTGCCATCTTTGCCAGAGTTGGGTATATTTTTCTACTGACTCTGTAGCATCCTGTAGGATATCATGCAGGGTGGCTGACTGGGAAGCTAACCTGGCCTGCCACCACTGGGTGAGTTTTCTCATATACTGCTTCCCCAAATCTAGTGAAGTATCATCCGTGGATGGGGCTCCTATAGCCCACACCACAATGGAGTAGAAGGTATCCCCTGCCTTTGCTGACACCAGGTCCTCTAAATCCTGCCAACAATAGAAGGCTTTTCTAATTCTCTTCACCTCTCTAGAAATGGCATGGGAAACATTTTGGGTTCTTGCATACTACTCATCAAACTGTTAAGCCCTTCACCCCAAAGCCTGTTTTCACCTTCCTAATCAGGCCAATTTTTTCAATTCTGACCAGTGTCACTTTATGTGGTAATAACGCTGGAACGCTTCAATGGATCCCACCAATTCTGCTATTGTTTTTTCATGACATATTGTACTTCATGATAGTGGTAAAGTCTTTTTGATATGACTTGCGTTTATTTGTGAAAAAATCAGAAATTTGACAAAAATGTGGAAAAATTCGCAATTTTCAAACTTAATTTTTCTGCCATTGAATCAGAAAGATATGTCACAAAAAATAGTTAACAACATTTCCCACATGCCTACTTTACATCAGCACAATTTTTTAAATATTTTTTTTGTTAGGAAGATATAAGTGTTAACAGTTGACCAGTGATTTCTCATTTTTCCAACAAAATTTCCAAAACTATTTGTTTAGGGACCACATCAAATTTGAAGTGACTTTGAGGGCTCTATATGACAGAAAATACTTAAAAGGGACATTATTCTAAAAGTGGTACCCCCAAGGTGTTCAAAACTACATTTAAGAAGTTTATTAACCCTATAGGAACTTTACAGAAATTAATGCAATGTGAAAGGAAAAATTGAACATTTAACTTTTTTTCACAAAAAAATTACTTTAGACCCATATTTTTTTATTTTAACATGGGTTAAACAGTTGAAAATGGACCCCAAAATTTGTTGTGCAGTTTTTCCTACTTCATATATGGGAGAAAACCACTGTTTGGGCGCATGGCAGGGCTCGGAAGGGAAGGTGCACCATTTGACTTTTTGAGCGCATAATTGTCTGGAATTGCAAGCGGATGCCAGGTCGCATTTGGAGAGCCCCTGATGTGCCTGAACAGTGAAAAAAAAAACATAATTGACCCCATTTTGGAAACTATACCCCTCAAGGATCTTAACTAGATGTGTGGTGAGCACCTTGAACCACTGGGTGCTTCACAGAAATTTATAACGTTGAGCCGTGAAAATAAAAAATCACATTGTTTCCACAAAAATTATATTTAATCCCAAAGTTATTATTTTCACAAGGGTAACAGGAGAAAATGAACCCCAAAAATTGTTGTGCACTTTCTCCTGAATACGCCGATACCCCATATGTGGGGGAAAACCACTGTTTGGGCGCATGGCAGGGCTCGGAAGGGAAGGAGCACCGTTTGATTTTTTGAATGCAAAATTGGCTGGAATTGAGAGCAGAGACCATGTAGCGTTTGGAGAGCCCCTGATGTGCCTAAACAGTGGAAATCCCCCACATGTGACCCAATTTTGGAAACTAGACCTCCCCAAGGATCTTATCTAGATGTGTGATGAGCACTTTGAACCCCCAGGTGCTTTACAGAAGTTTATAAGGTTGAGGCGTGAAAATACAGTATATATATTTTTTTTTTTCCACAAAAATGTTTTTTAGCCCCAATTTTTTTATTTTCACAAGGGTAACAGGAGAAAATGGACCGCAAAAACTGTTGTGCAATTTCCCCTGAGTACGCCGATACCCAATATGTGGTGTAAAACTACTTGTTGGGCACACGGCAGGGCTCGGAAGAGAAGGAGTTACGGTTTGGAGCGCAGACTTTGATGGAATGGTCTGCGTGCACCATGCCGCGTTTGGAGAGCCCCTGATGTGCCTAAACAGTGGAAATTCAGCACAAGTGACCCTATTCTGGAAACTAATTCCCTCTAAGGAATTTATCTAGAGGCATAGTTTTATAGTAATGATTATAATGCTTTTGGTTTTACTGGCGTATGAATTTAGAATGTGGTGGTATGTGTAAATTGTGTGGAGTACATCAGATTATAAAAGTATGTTGTTTCAAAAGGATAAAATATTATTAATTTGTGGATGTGTGGTACACTTTGAAGCAATCCTTAATGCAAAGGCCAGGTTTCTCAGAGCAGGTTTCACAATGGTAAATTGTGTAGTTTCGGATTCCCCTTTTGGAGCATACTCTGCACCTTTTTTGTGATCTTCCCTTCTTTGCTGTTTGGGGAACCTCTCCTGGAAAATGTTGACCTGGGACGATACGGGCAAGGTCAGTTTCAGAAGTACTGGGACCCTCACCTTCCTAAGTGCCAAACATTAGGGCCTTGGTGACTACCTCCTGAAACTGAAGGAAGGTCCCCGTATTGCCTGCAGATCAAAACAGCACAAAAGCATTGTACAGTGCTATCTGCACAAAGTGCACGGCCAATTTTTTGTACCATACTTTAGCTTTTTGCTTGGCACTGTATGGTTTGAGGACCTGATCTGAAAGATCTACACCCCCATGTACTTATTATAATCCAAGATACAATCTGGTTTTGGGACTTGTGTTGTACCTCGGACAGTGACATGGGAGCTGTTGTGACTGTGTATTATGGTGAAGATAAGGACATCCCTCTTGTCCTTATACTTGAACACCAGCATGTTGTCGCTGCATTGGGCTCTGCTTTCGCCCTTTCTCAGCAGTTGCCTAATTAGTGGCTTAGGGAGGCCTCTCTGATTTTTTCGCACAGTGCCACATGCAACTGTACCTCTGCCAGAAAGGGTCTTGAAGAGTGGGATGCTGGTGTAAAAGTTATCTACGTAGAGGTGATAACCCTTGTCCAGCAGTGGGTGCAGCAGTTCCCACACAATTTTCCCACTCGCCCCAAGGACAGGGGGCAATCTGGGTGTTGTTCCCTTCGTAGACCCTAACTCTGTGGGTGTACCCTGAGGTATTCTCGCACAGCTTGTACACTTTCATTCAGTACCTGGCCCTCTTACTGGGCAGGTATAATGACCCAAAATATCATCATCTCTGCTGAATTTACTGCGGTCCATCTGGCGTATGATGACTTGGGATTTTGGGTGAAGATCTTCCTCACTGCTTGAATCTGTGTCGAATGCAAGGAAAGCGTGTGCCCCTCCTCTGGTGAATAGCGTCTTCTTGACGAATGGGCCATTTTTATTTTATTTTTCAAAACACTGGGGATGTGTGTGAGTGCTGCTTTTACATGTGTATTGTGTGGGGCATGTGTACAGGGTAATAATTATTATAAAAAGTAGAGAAAAAAATAAAAAGAAAACATTTAGAAGAAAAAAAGGAAAAGAATTATCAGATGTAAAAAAAAAAAAGTTTGTATAAAAAAAATTACAGTGATGTTCACTACACTATGCCCTACCTATAAATTTACTCAGTGCTAACTATTCTTTTTTTTTTTTGCAAAGGAAAAACGGACGTCACCAACACTGCAACGTATGCTTCCCTAATGCATTTGATAAAAATTTGCTCAGCGCAAACTATTCCTTTTTTTTGGAAAAGAAAAACTGACATCACTAACACTGTGACGTACACTCCTCTAATACACTAGCTAAAAATTTACTCAACGCAAAAATTATTTTTTTTTCCAAAAAGAAAAATGGACATCACCCCTAATCCCCTAATGCACTCGCTAAAAATTGACTCTATGCTATCTTTTATTTGCAAATTAA
Organism: Phyllobates terribilis; assembly: GCF_046119375.1. NCBI lineage: Eukaryota > Metazoa > Chordata > Amphibia > Anura > Dendrobatidae > Phyllobates > Phyllobates terribilis. The sequence goes on along the minus strand of NW_027362765.1, from coordinate 289,712,084 downwards.
AAACAAATTTAACTAACATTGTGACATACGCTCCCTTAATGCACTAGCTAAGAAATTACCCGGCGATTACAATTTTTTTTTGCAAAAGAAAGACGCTACCTTCCTACCTATAACGCTACTCTGTACTATTTTTTTTTTCTAAAAGAAAATCAGACATCACTTATACTGTGACGTTCGTACTCTAACTTACAGTGGTGTGAAAAAGTGTTTGTCCATTTCCTGATTTCTTATTCTTTTGCATGTTTGTCACACTTAAATGTTTCAGATCACAAAACAAATTTAAATATTTGACAAAGATAACACAAGTAATCACAAAATGCAGTTTTTAAATGAAGGTCTTTATTATTAAGGGAAAAAGAAATCCAAACCTACAGGGCCTTATGTGAAAAAGTGGTTGGGCCACCCTTATCAGCAACAACTGCAATCTAGCATTTGCGATAACTGGCAATGAGTCTTCTACAACGCTCTGGAAGAATTTTGGCCCACTCATCTTTGCAAAATTGTTGTAATTCACCAACTTTGTTAAGGTTTCCAAGCATGAACCGCCTTTTAAGGTCATGCCACAGCATCTCAATCGGATTAAATTCAGGACTTTGACTAAGCCATTTCAAAGTCTTTCAGGGGTGGACTTCTTGGTGTGTTTTGGATCATTGTCCTGCTTCATAACCCAAGTGCGCTTCAGCTTGAGGTCACGAACAGATAACCAGACATTCTCCTTCAGGATTTTTTTGGTAGACAGCAGAATTCATGGTTCCATTTACCACAGCAAGTCTTTCAGGTCCTGAAGCAGCAAAACAGCCCCAAACCATATGTTGGTATGATGTTCTTTTTCTGAAATGTTATTACTTCTACGGCAGATGTAATGGGACACACACCTTCCAAAAAGTTCAACTTTTGTCTTGTCAGTCCGCAGAGTTCTACAGGGTTATTTAAATACCAATAACATTCTGAGAACAATGGAAGAGTTCTACAGGAATTTTAAACTGCAGTAGAATTCTGAGAACAATGGGAGAGTTCTACAGGGTTATTTAAATAACAATAACAATGTAAGAACAATGGGAGCATTCTACAGGATTTTTAAACTACAGTAGAATACAGAGAACAATGGGAGAGCTCTATAGAGTTATTTATATAATAACATTCCGAGAACAATGGAAGAGTTCTACAGGATTTTAAAACTACAGTAGGATTCCAATAACAATGGGAGAGTTCTACAGGGTTATTTAAATGACAATAACATTCCGAGAACAATTGGAGAGTTCTACAAGGTTCTTTAAATAAAAATAACTTTCCAAGAACAATGGGAGAGTTGTACAGAATTTTGAAACTACTTTAGTGTTCCGAGAACAATTCGAGAGTTTTGCAAGATTTTTAAACTACAGTAGAATTCAGAGAACAATGGGAGAGTTTGACAGGGTTATTTAAATGACAATAACATTTCGAGAACAATGGAAGAGTTATACAGGATTTTTAAAGTAAAGAAGAAATTCCAAGAACAATGGAAAAGTTCTACAGGATTTTTAAACTAAAGAAGAATTCCAAGAACAATGGGAGAGTTTTACAGGATTTTTAAATGACAGTAGAATACCGAGAACAATGGGAGAGTTCTATAGGGTTATTTAAATAATAACATTCCAAGAACTGTGGGAGAGTTCTACACAATTTTTATACTATAGCAGAATTCCGAGAACAATGGGAGAATTCTACACAATTTTTAAACTACAGTAGATTTCCAAGAAGAAAGGGAGATTTTTACACGATTTTTAAACTACAGTAGAATACCGAGAACAATGGAAAAGTTCTACAGGGTTATTTAAATAATAATAATAACATTCCGAAAACAATGGGAGAGTTCTACAGGGTTATTTAAATGACAATAACATTCCGAGAACAATTGGAGAGTTCTACAAGGTTCTTTAAATAAAAATAACTTTCCAAGAACAATGGGAGAGTTGTACAGAATTGTGAAACTACTTTAGTGTTCCGAGAACAATTCGAGAGTTTTGCAAGATTTTTAAACTACAGTAGAATTCAGAGAACAATGGGAGAGTTTGACAGGGTTATTTAAATGACAATAACATTTCGAGAACAATGGAAGAGTTATACAGGATTTTTAAAGTAAAGAAGAAATTCCAAGAACAATGGAAAAGTTCTACAGGATTTTTAAACTAAAGAAGAATTCCAAGAACAATGGGAGAGTTTTACAGGATTTTTAAATGACAGTAGAATACCGAGAACAATGGGAGAGTTCTATAGGGTTATTTAAATAATAACATTCCAAGAACTGTGGGAGAGTTCTACACAATTTTTATACTATAGCAGAATTCCGAGAACAATGGGAGAATTCTACACAATTTTTAAACTACAGTAGATTTCCAAGAAGAAAGGGAGATTTTTACACGATTTTTAAACTACAGTAGAATACCGAGAACAATGGAAAAGTTCTACAGGGTTATTTAAATAATAATAATAACATTCCGAAAACAATGGGAGAGTTCTACAGAATTTTTAAAATACAGTAGAATTTCAAGAACATTGGGAGAGTTCTACAGGATTTTTAAACTACAATAGAATTCTGAGAACAATGGGAGAGTTCTATAGGATATTTAAATAATGCTTGAATTCCAAGAACAATGGGAGAGTTCTACAGGGTTATTTAAATAACAGTAGAATTCGGAGAACTATGGGAGAGTTCTACAGTGTTATTTAAATAATAACATTGTGAAAATAATGGGAGAGTTCTACAGGGTTATAAAAATAACAATAACATTCCGAGAACAATGAGAGAGTTCTACAGTATTTTTAAACTACAGTGGAATACAGAGAACAATGGGAGGGTTCTATAGGGTTATTTATATAACTAGCTATTGAACCCATTCTACGCCCGGGTGGCGAGCATTTTTATTGGTATATGGTCTCCCATCCTGTTATGTGCTGCCCCCATCCTGTTATGTGCTGCCCCCATTCTATTATGTGCTGCCGACATCTTGTTATGTGCTGCCCCCATCCTGGTATTTGTGCTGCCCAATCTTGTTCCCCCATTCTGTTATGTGCTGCCCCCATCCTGTTCTGTGCTGCCGACATCTTGTTATGTGCTGCCCCCATCCTTTGCCCCCATCCTGTTACGTGCTGCCCCCATCCTGGTATTTGTGCTGCCCCCATCCTGGTATTTGTGCTGCCCAATCTTGTTCCCCCATTCTGTTATGTGCTGCCCCCATCCTATCCTGGTATGCATGGCACCCCTTATCCCAATCCTGGTATGCATGGCACCCCATCCCTCATCCTGGTATGCATGGCTCCCTCATCCCCAATCCTGGTATGTATGGCCCCCTCAGCCATATCCTGGTATGCATGGGCCCCTCAGCCCCATCCTAGTATGCATGGCACTCCTCATCCCCCAATCCTAGTATGCATGGCACCCCATCCCTCATTCTGGTATGCATGGTACCCCATCCCTCATCCCTATCTTGGTATGTATGGTACCCCCTCATCCCTATCCTTGTATGCATGGTACCCCCTCATCCGTATTCTGGTATGCATGGCCCCTCATCCCTATCCTGGTATGCATGGTACCCCCTCATCCCAAATCCTAGTATGTATGGCACCCCTCATCCCCAATACTGTTATGCATGGCACCTCTCATCCCCAATCCTGGTATGCATGGCACCTCTCATCCCCAATCCTGGTATGCATGGCACCTCTCATCCCCAATCCTGGTATGTATGGCACCCCTCATCCCCAATCCTGGTATGCATGGTACCCCTCATCCCCATCCTGGTATGCATGGCACCCCTCATCCCCCAATCCTGGTATGCAGGGTTGGACTTGATCTTAGGGGCCCACCTTACACTTATATGCAGATACACGTTAGCCGTTATAGTGGAGTGTCGACTGTAAAACACAGGCGGCTCCTGCACATATACTGTGCGCCACTATGACTGGGATGTACAATTACGGTAGTTTGCATTAAAGGGCTCTTTGATGAAAACAAGTCATCACCGATCCACAGGTTAGGTAGGTGATAACGTATTGATTGGTGGAATCCAGGCATTGGAAACCGCACTGATCAGAAGAATGGGGGAACTTTTATCCCTGACAGGACACTTTTATCCCCATGTTAATATAGAGCAGCAGGTGGAACGTCTGACCGCAGCTCCATTCCCCCATTCTTTTTGGGCTTCCAGAAAAAGCCAAGTGCATGCCATACTAATGGGGAAAAAAAGCTCCACAATCTGTAGATCTGTGCATGTCCCAGCAGTTGCCCCCCACCAATAAATAACTTATCATTTATCCTTTGGCCACATTCACACGTTCAGTATTTTACCTCAGTATTTGTAAGCCAAAAGCAGAAGTGAAATAATCAGAGTAAAAGTATAATAGAAACACGTCACCACTTCTATATTTATCACCCACTCTTGGTTTTGGTTTACAAATACTGAGGTAAAATATTGACCAAATACTCAAAGTGTGAACGTGGCCTTAGAATAAGTGATTACTTGTTTTTACTGTAGAACTCCTGTAAGTGCATATTTGCTACTGTGTAATAGTCACAGGACAGGGAGAGGTTAAATGTTCAAGTAATTAATCTCTATAGGAAATCAAGAATCTTTCCCTTATTGACATCAGAGAGAACAAATTACCTCCATAAACAGCACAATCCAGTATACCAAGACCAATAACACCACATTCAGTGGACAAATACCCCCACAACATGACCAGACCACATATTACCACCACATAGTGACCTAATAATACCACATACAAGGAACAAATACCGCCACACCATGACCAGACCACATAGTGATCGAATAATATCACATAGAAGAGAGAAATACTGCAACACCATGACTAGACCACATGTTACCACCACATAGTGACCGTATACTACAATATTAATAACACTAATATTACCACTAGTGACATTTTACACAGGAGCTCTGTGTAGAGTGTCACTGTACAGGTAATACAGTGATCACCGGTGACATTAGAGTATGTACAGAGCTCCTGTATATAATAATGTCACTGGTGATCACTGCATTACCTGTACACTGACACTATATACAGAGCTCCTGTGTATATAGTATATATCTAATACAGTGATCACCAGTGCATTATACACAGGAGCTCTGTATATTGTGTCAGTGTACAGGTAATACAGGGATCACCAGTGACATTACACACAGGAGCTCTGTACATAGTGTACAGTGTATAGCGCAAGTGTACAGGTAATACAAGGATCACCAGTGACAGTATACACAGGATAACTATATATAGTGTCAGTGTACAGGTAATACAGGGATCACCAGTGACATTATACACAGGAGCTCTGTATATAGTGTCAGTGTACAGGTAATACAAGGATCACTAGTGACAGTATACACAGGATAACTATATATAGTGTCAGTGTACAGGTAATACAGTGATCACCAGTGACATACACAGGAGCACTGTGTATGGTGTCAGTGTACAGGTAATACAGTGATCACCAGTGACATTATGCACAGGAGCACTGTATATACTGTCATTGTACACATAAAAGGATCACCAATGACATTATGCACAGGAGCACTGTATATACTGTCATTGTACACATAAAAGGATCACCAGTGACATTATACACACGAGCTGTGTACATAGTGTACAGTATAAACCAGGGGAGGAGTCCTGAGGAGATAATTTGCATATTTCCACTGCATTTTGGGGTAAGTGAAGAGTCTCCGCGAGCTCAAAGATCACTGGATTTTGGCTGTTGGAGCTGAAAAGAGGACATCGGTAAACCAGGGGAGGAGTCCTGAGGAGATAATTTGCATATTTCCACTGCATTTTGGGGTAAGTGAAGAGTCTCCGCGAGCTCAAAGAACACTGGATTTTGGCTGTTGGAGCTGAAAAGAGGACATCGGTAAACCAGGGGAGGAGTCCTGAGGAGATAATTTGCATATTTCCACTGCATTTTGGGGTAAGTGAAGAGTCTCCGCGAGCTCAAAGAACACTGGATTTTGGCTGTTGGAGCTGAAAAGAGGACATCGGTAAACCAGGGGAGGAGTCCTGAGGAGATAATTTGCATATTTCCACTGCATTTTGGGGTAAGTGAAGAGTCTCCGCGAGCTCAAAGAACACTGGATTTTGGCTGTTGGAGCTGAAAAGAGGACATCGGTAAACCAGGGGAGGAGTCCTGAGGAGATAATTTTGAAGCATATTTCACTGTTTTCAGAACATTAACAGTAAGAACATGGAAGAGTCCAGGAGCCATTTGGTGAGCTGCATATCCTGCTACATGTTCACAGACTTGCCAGTGGAAAAGCCAAACTTCACATGCCAGAAATGCAAGCTTGTGTCCCTGTTGGAGGAAAAGTTGCGAAATCTAGAAGAGAGGTTAACTACCTTGAAAATCATTAAGGAAGGTGAAGAGTTCTTAGAGCAGAATTATCTCTTCATGATTCAGAAAGAGAAGAAATTCGAACTGCACCTGACGAAACAGAGGAATGGAAGCATGTGACCCACAGAAGCAGGATGATCGAGAGGCAGTCAGCACCCATACTGCTCAGGAACCAGTACCAGGCTCTCACGCAGGAGAACCTTGAAGAAATACAGCAAGATAAGACTTTGCCAGCAATGAATAACCTTGTAAGTCCTCAGAATCCTCCTGGATGGAGAAAGAAGAATGTTGTGAAGAAAAAACGAAGAGTGGTGGTCATGGGGGATTCCCTGTTAAGAGGAACAGAGGCCGCTATCTGCAGACCAGACATAACCTCAAGAGAAATGTGCTGTCTTCCTGGAGCAAAAATTAAAGATGTGTCTGACAGGATATCAAGACTCTTCAGACCTACAGATCACTACCCATTCCTGCTAATACATGTGGGGACAAATGACACCGCAAGAAAGGACCTGGAAACCATCTGCAGTGACTTTGAAGACTTAGGCAAGAAAGTGAAAGAATTGGCAGCGCAGGTGGTCTTCTCATCCATCCTCCCAGTGGATGACCATGGAACAATGAGGTGGAATAAGATTCTACAGGTGAACAACTGGCTACGTCGATGGTGCCGTCAACAAGGATTTGGATTTCTGGATCACGGGATGAATTACCTATACGATGGACTACTTGCTAGAGATGGGGTGCACCTTACGAAGACTGGAAAACATGTATTTGGAAGTCGCCTTGCTACACTCATCAGGAGAGCTTTAAACTAGAACAATGTGGGAAGGGAAGCAAAAGGCCAGAAAAAGCCATACAGCTGACAAATACTATTGAGATCTCTGCTACTGGAAGTGGAAAGAAAGAACAAAGACAAAAAAATCTAAATAAAAATATGGGAGGAAGAGAAACCAATCACAAACTAAAATGTTTTTATACAAATGCACAAAGCATGGGCAACAAACAAGGAGAATTGGAACTACTAATGCAGGAAAAGAAATATGATGTCATTGGAATCACTGAAACTTGGTGGGACGATACACATGATTGGAATAAAAGGCTAAAAGGATACAACTTATTTGCAAGAAACAGACTTGATAAACGAGGAGGAGGTGTCGCATTGTATGTTAGAAAAGCGTATATCTGCACAGAGATTGAAGCTTCAGAGACTGGGAGTTCTGTGGAAACTGTTTGGGTAAGAATACAAGGAGAGAACAACGGAAAGGACACCATTGTAGGCATTTACTACAGGCCACCTGGGCAAGCTGAAGATATGGATGAACTCTTTATGTATCAAATGACCAAGTTCTCCAAAAAATATGACGTAGTGGTCATGGGAGATTTCAACTATCCAGACATTTGTTGGGAATCTCTCTCAAGTAAAACTAACAGGTCAAGCAAATTCTTATCCTCTCTTGCTGACAACTTTATCTTACAAAAGGTAGGGGAGAAAACAAGGGGATCTGCTAATTTGGATCTAATCCTTATAAACAGGGAGGAAATGGTTGAGGAGGTAAAGGTGGCTGGGACCCTAGGAGGCAGCGATCATGCTATTATAGAATTTTGGATAACTAGAGGAGGAAGACATGTGAAGACTCAAACTTCAAGGTTAGATTTTAGAAAGGCAGATTTTAAGAGACTCAGAAAGAGAATAGGAGGGATCCAATGGCTGGATGTCCTTAAGGACAAAAATGTCCAGGAAGGATGGGAAATTTTTAAAAATGAGATTCTCAAAGCACAATCGTTAACAATCCCGAAAAGTAGGAAGAATGGGAAGCATTTAAGGAAACCAGGATGGATGAACACAGAACTTAAACACATGCTAAAAAGAAAGAAAGAAATGTTTATTAAATGGAAAGAGGGAGGCATATCTAAAGAAGATTATAATGCAGTCTGCAGATCCTGTAGGGCACGTATCAGGTTAGCTAAAGCTGACAATGAATTAAGGCTTGCAAGAGATGTCAAAAGCAATAAAAAAGGATTTTGGGGGTATGTCAAAAGTAAAAGAAAAGTCAAAGATGCTATAGGATTTTTACAGGATGAAAATGGAGAAATGGTAAGAGAGGATGTTGAGAAGGCCGAACTTTTTAATTCCTATTTTGCATCTGTTTTCTCTCAGAAAGAAAATGTAACATCAACTGATTTTCACTGTCCTTTTAAAGGAATAGAAGAATCCAAGTTATCTGTAAACAGAAAGATTGTGAGGGAATATTTAGCTAACATAAATGAGTTCAAGTCTCCAGGTCCAGATGATTTACACCCCAGAGTACTGAAGGAGATCGTAGAAGAAATTTTAGAACCACTCTCCATAATCTTTGAAAATTCTTGGAGAACAGGAGAAGTCCCAGAAGACTGGAGAAGAGCAAATGTTGTTCCTATCTTCAAAAAGGGGAAGAAGGTGGACCCAGGGAACTATAGGCCGGTGAGTCTGACTTCTATACCAGGAAAGATCTTTGAACAAATTATTAAACATCATGTATGTAAGTACCTGGATAAGAATGAAGTGATTAACCAGAGTCAGCATGGGTTTGTAACTAACAAGTCATGTCAGACTAACTTAATTTCCTTCTATGACAGAATCACTGACTGGGTGGATCAGGGAAATGCTGTAGATATAGTATATCTTGACTTCAGCAAAGCATTTGACAAAGTATCTCACACCATCCTTATTGAAAAAATGACCAAGTATGCAATGGACCAGGCAACTGTTAGGTGGATTCATAACTGGCTTAGTGATCGGACTCAAAGGGTGGTTGTAAATGGCTTCACATCCAGCTGGATGAATGTCTCAAGTGGGATACCACAGGGCTCTGTCCTGGGACCTGTATTGTTCAACATCTTCATCAATGATTTAGATGAAGGAATTGAGGGTAAACTGATTAAATTTACTGATGACACAAAGCTAGGAGGTATAGCTAATACTAGGGAAGAGAGAGAGAGGATTCAAAAAGACCTAAATAAACTGGAGCAGTGGGCAGCAACCAACAGAATGGTTTTTAACAGGGAAAAATGCAAAGTACTACATCTGGGCAATAAAAATGAAAAAAGCATATACAGAATGGGAGGAATAGAGCTAAGCAACAGTACATGTGAAAAAGACTTAGGTATACTAATAGATCATAGACTGAACATGAGTCAACAGTGTGATGCAGCAGCAAAAAAGGCAAATACAATTCTGGGATGTATTAACAGAAGCATACAGTCTAGATCACGTGAAGTCATTATCGGTCTTTACTCCTCTTTGGTCAGACCTCATCTGGAATACTGTGTACAGTTTTGGGCACCACATTTTAAAAAAGACATAGACAAACTGGAACAAGTTCAGAGAAGAGCGACCAGAATGGTGACTGGTCTGCAAACCATGTCCTATGAGGAACGGTTGCAGGATTTGGGAATGTTTAGCTTGCTAAAAAGAAGACTGAGAGGAGACTTAATAGCTGTCTACAAATATGTCAAGGGCTGTCACATTGTAGAAGGATCATCTTTATTCTCATTTGCACAGGGAAAGACTAGAAGCAACGGGATGAAACTAAATGGGAGGAGACACAGATTAGATATTAGAAAAAACTTTTTGACAGTTAGGGTGATTAATGAGTGGAACAGGCTGCCACGAGAGGTGGTGAGTTCCCCTTCAATGGACGTCTTCAAACAGAGGCTGGACAGACATCTGTCTGAGATGATTTAGTGAATCCTGCTTTGAGCAGGGGGTTGGACCAGATGACCCAGGAGGTCCCTTCCAACTCTACCATTCTATGATTCTATGATTCTATGATTCTATATAGTGTCAGTGTACAGGTAATACAGGGATCACCAGTGACATTATACACAGGAGCTCTGTATATAGTGTCAGTGTACAGGTAATACAGTGATCACCAGTGACATTATACACACGAGCTGTGTACATAGTGTACAGTATATAGTGTCAGTGTACAGGTAATACAGGGATCACCAGTGACATTATACACAGGAGCACTGTATATAGTGTACAGTGTATAATGTCAGTGTACAGGTAATACAGGGATCACCAGTGATGATATACACAGGAGCCCTGTACATAGTATACAGTGTATAGTGTCAGTGTACATGTAACACACTGACTCACCAGTGACGTTTCTAGATGAAGTCTTTCATCTTTGCTTTTCTTTTTCATCCAGCACAGACCGCCATCACTTCTTCCAGCCAGGACTCGTCTCTGCATAAAATAACACAGTCATCAATAGCTGATCACTTCTGGAGCACATTTCACACTCCCCCTCCCCCCCCCCCCCCCCGACTTCTACACTACATTAGATAAAGAAAAAAAGCGACATAGTGCTGCCCTGCACAATAACAAGACCCCCCCTTTTGTTTCTCCCCATGGAAAATAATATCCTCAAAAGTAAATTAAATGACAGCAGTAATAATGTCCCCTGAGTGGCCCCTACAGTATTTATGTCCCCCACTTGCCACCATAAACCACTGATGTATGTTCCTCATCCTGAACCCCATAGAGTAATTATGTCACCCCTTTATTTTATAAGGCCTCAGATCCTGGGCCCCTTTATTTAATACTCCCATCCTGGACCCCTATGTCCACTTTAAGGTCCCTGTCCTATGCCCCTTTATTTAATAGTTTCCCCATCCTGGGCCCCTTTTATTTAAAGGGAACCTGGCACGTCAGTTGGAGCATGTAAACTGCCCACTGCAATGTGCATCACTAACACTCTTTTTGCATGAATATCGGCGCTATAATGTTTAGTAAAAAACACTTTATACACCGCGTGCAGAATTATTAGGCAAATGCGTATTTTGATCACTTCGATACTTTTTATACATGTTGTCCTACTCCAAGCTGCATAGGCTTGAGAGCCAACTACCAATTAAGTAAATCTGGTGATGTGCATCTCTGTAATGAGGAGGGGTGTTGTCTAATGACATCAGCGCCTTATATAAGGTGTGCTTAATTATTAGGCAACTTCCTTTCCTTTGGCAAAATGGGTCAGAAGAGAGATTTGACGGGCTCTGAAAAGTCCAAAATTGTGAGATGTCTTGCAGAGGGATGCAGCAGTCTTGAAATTTCCAAACTTTTGAAGCGTGATCACCGAACAATCAAGCGTTTCATGGCAAATAGCCAACAGGGTCGCAAGAAGCGTGTTGAACAAAAAAAGGCGCAAAATAACTGCCCATGAATTGAGGAAAATCAAGCGTGAAATGCCAAGATGCCATTCGCCACCAGTTTTGCCATATTTCAGAGCTGCAACGTTACTGGAGTATCAAAAAGCACAAGGTGTGTGATACTCAGGGACATGGCCAAGGTAAGGAAGGCTGAAAAACGACCACCTTTGAACAAGAAGCATAAGATAAAACGTCAAGAATGGGGCAAGAAATATCTTAAGGCTGATTTTCAAAAGTTTTATGGACTGATGAAATGAGAGTGATTCTTGATGGGCCAGATGGATGGGCCAGAGGCTGGATCTGTAAAGGGCAGAGAGCTCCACTCCAACTCAGATGCCAGCAAGGTGGAGGTGGGGTACTGGTATGGGCTGGTATCATCAAAGATGAACTTGTGGGACCTTTTCGGGTTGAGGATGGAGTGAAGCTCAACTCCCAGACCTACTGCCAGTTTCTGGAAGACAACTTCTTCAAGCAGTGGTACAGGAAGAAGTCGGTATCGTTCAAGAAAAACATGATTTTCATGCAGGACAATGCTCCATCACATGCATCCAACTACTCCACAGCGTGGCTGGCCAGTAAAGGTCTAAAATAAGAAAAAATAATGACATGGCCCCCTTGTTCACCTGATCTGAACCCCATAGAGAACCTGTGGTCCACCATAAAATGTGAGATCTACAGGGAGGGAAAACAGTACACCTCTTGGAACAGTGTCTGGGAGGCTGTGGTGGCTGCTGCACGCAATGTTGATCAAAAACAGATCAAGCAACTGACAGAATCTATGGATGGAAGGCTGTTGAGTGTCATCATAAAGAAAGGTGGCTATATTGATCACTAATTTTTTTTGTTTTTGTTTTTGCTTTTGCATGTCATAAATGTTTGTTTCTAAATTTTGTGCACTGATATTGGTTTACCTGGTGAAAAAAAACAAGTGAGATGGGATTATATTTGGTTTTTATTAAGTTGCCTAATAATTCTGCACAGTAATAGTTACCTGCACAAACAGATATCCTCCTAAGATAGCCAAATCGAAAAAAAGCCCACTCCAACTTCCAAAAATATTAAGCTTGGATATTTGAGTCTTTTGGGTTGATTGAGAACATAGTTGTTGATCAATAATAAAAATAATCCTCTAAAATACAACTTGCCTAATAATTTTGCACACAGTGTATATTTATATCTTACTTGCTCATTTTGCCATAGGGGTGTTACTTTCTTTATTCAGTCCGCTTTATCGCCGCCCACTCAATTTGAGTTTTCTCAGGTTTGCGCCATTGTCACATGAATGGGCTTGTTGTGATCCCGCGCTTGTGCACTGTATGCTGTCACCCACGCTTGCGCAGTGTGTATTGCAAAGCCGCGCGTCATCGCGTATGCGTGCACAGTGACGATCGGCTCCCGCTCCCCCAATTGAGTGCACTTGGCACTTCAGCCGCAAGTCACTGCGCACGTGCGGGAGCCGATCGTCACGGCGACACGCGGCTTTACAATACACATTGCAAGCGTGGGTGACAGCATAAAGTGCGTAAGCGTGGGACCACAAGACTGTTCATGTGATGTCGGCACAAACCAGGGACAATTCAAATTGAGTGGGCAGCAACAAGCCAGACTGAATAAAGAAAGGAACTCCCCTATGGCAAAACAAGCAAGTAAGATATAAGTGTTTTTTACTAAAGACTATAGCGCCGATATTCATGCATAAAGCGTGTTAGTGATGCACATTGCATCACTAACAACAACCTTGGGGCAGTTTACACGCTCCAACTGACATGACAGGTTCCCTTTAATAGTGTCCGCAACCTGGGCCCCTCCAGTCAGTAGCGTCCCCACCCTGGGCCCCTCCTGTAAGTAGCGTCCCCACCCTGGGCCCCTCCATTCAGTAGTGTTCCCACCCTGGGCCCCTCCAATTAGTAATGATGTCTCCATCCTGAGCCCCTATGTCACCCCATCGTTGGCCCCCCCACCTAGTAATGTCCCCATCCTGGGCCCCTCCACCTAGTAATGTCCCCATCCTGGCCCTCACCACCTAGTAATGCCCCTATCCTGGGCCTCCCCACCTAGTAATTTCCCCATCCTGGGCCCTTCCACCTAGTAATGTCCCCATCCTGGGCCCTTCCACCTAGTAATGTCCCCATCCTGGGCCCCTCCACCTAGTAATGTCCCCATCCTGGGCCCCTCCACCTAGTAATGTCCCCATCTTGGTGTTAGAACCCTCCTGTTTGTTTTTTCTATCTTGTGTTTTGCGGTCACGTGACCATCTGCCTTTATATTCCAGCTCCGCCCATCTGGTTGTGCTGGACTTGCTGTTTCTCTAGCCTGGTGCTTCGGTGCCTTTCTCTGTCAAGTTCGCTTGGTCTTCTGGGACCTTTAGTACATTTTTGTCAGTTTGTCTTTTTGTGTTCTTCAACAACTTCTGTTTAGAAGGTGTCCCATTTTGTCCCAGTCCTTAGTTTTAAGGACCCCTCCCTTAATTCTATAGGTCTTCGTTCAGACTAGCCGAGAACTAAGGCGGGTCTGTTCACAAGGAACAGGCAGCCCGCTACATCGTAGGGATTCTGCTTAGTCTTACTGTAGGGACAGCTTTCCCCTATGTTTCCTTAGTACTTGTTGCAGATCATAACAGTAAGTCCAGCCCAAAAAAAAAACTAAAAGGAAAGAAATTCAGGGATCAGTATGGTTTCCGTCCAGGATTTGGCTCAATGCCTGCAGGGATTGTCTCTGGAGGTGGCCGAGCTTCAGCAACACGTGAGTAGCTGTTCTGGAGCGCATTTTGTCGAACCCAAGGTAGGACTGCCTGATGTTTTTTATGGTAAACAGCAAGATTTTTTTTCCTTTAAAAATGCTTGTTTGTTATATTTTTGTTTGAGACCAAGATCCTCTGGGAATGAATCACAGCACATTGGTTTTATTATGTCACTTTTGTGCAATGAACCACAGGGGTGGGCCTTTTCTCTCCAGCCTAATGATCCGTGTTTAAGGTCTGTTGAAGAATTTTTTTCTGCTATGGGGCTATTATATGACAATCCTGATCGAATCTCATCTGCTGAATCAGTACTCAGACGTTTGAATCAGGGGTCAGATGATGTTGAAAATTATTGCACACACTTCAGGAGATGGGCTTCAGAAGTTAAGTGGAATGATCCTGCGCTGAGATGTTTATTTCTTGCTGGTCTGAGTGAAAGGGTTAAGGATTTGCTAATTGCATTCCCTGCACCTGAGACTCTGCAGGATGCTATGCAGTTAGCTGTTCGTATAGACAGGAGACTGAGGTGCAAGCTCAATGAGGTAAAGACTCCTGTAATGTCAGTTCCTAGTCCCCAGAAAATCTGCTCTGACGGTGGGGAACCGATGGAGGTTGGGGGATGTCACTCCGCTATCAGGAAAGAGACCGGAGGTTCGCCGAAGGATTGTGTCTTTATTGTGGTAAAGCTGACCATTTGATTAAGTATTGTGAGCGTCATTTAAGTCAAGAAAAAAAAAAGTCAGTTACGCCCGTATAGCTTGTTTACGCTCTGCAGGAGTATTTCTTTCTGGGAGTACTACTCTGCAGGGAGATTTGATTGAATTTCAGGTATTTGTGGATTGTGGTTCAACACTTAATGTGATTGATAAAGGGTTTTTGGAAAACCTTAAATTGAAATCCAAACCTTTGTCATCACCTATTTCTGTGGTTGCAATTGATAACACTCCTTTGAAATGTATTACTCACAAGACTGCTGCATTTCCCCTCACTATCAATGGAGCTCACCAAGAAATTTTGGACTTGGTTGTTTTGGATAATTTGCCCTCTCCAGTTGTTCTAGAATTGCCTTGGTTAAAACTGCACAATCCTTTATTGGACTGGTCTACTAATGTGATTAAGTCTTGGAGTCCGAAGTGCTATGATAAATGTTGTAATGGTCGCATTGCGGCTGTTGAAAAAGGGGAATTACTGGTACCTATTCAAGATTTTTGGAGGTTTTTTCGGAGGAGGAGTCGCAAGTTTTATCTCCTCAAAGAGATTATGATTGCGCCATTGAGTTTGTTCCGGGTGCTACTCTTCCCAAAAGTCGCTTGTTTAATCTGACTATCCCTAAAAGAAAGGCCTTGGGGGAGTACATACAGACTAGACTGGCTGCTGGTCACATTAGACCTTCTAAGTCGCCTGTGGCAGTTGGATTCTTCTTTGTTAAAAAAAGGACGGCGGTTTACGTCCATGTCTGGATTTTCGTGAAATTAATAAGATTACCGTACGCAATTCCTACCCATTGCCGTTAATTCCTGACTTGTTTAACCAGTTAGTGGGAGCCAAGTGGTTCTCCAAAATTGATCTCCGGGGGGCATACAATTTGTTACGAGTGAAGGAGGGTGATGAATGGAAAACTGCTTTTAACACTCCGGTAGGTCATTTTGAGAATCTGGTGATGCCTTTTGGTCTTACCAATGCACCTGCATTTTTTCAGAACCTTATTAATGACATCCTGAGACCTTTGATTGGTAAGAATGTGGTTGTGTATTTGGATGACATTTTGATTTATTCACCAGATCTAGAGTCCCATTGGCAGAGTGTACGTGAAGTTTTGCAGTTATTGAGTGATAATTCACTCTTTGCTAAGCTGGAGAAATGTGAGTTCGCTGTGCAGAAAATTAGTTTTTTGGGCTACATTGTCTCCAGCGAGGGCTTTGAGATGGACCCTGTGAAGGTTCAGGCTGTGCAGGAATGGCCTAGGCCTATTGGTTTGAAATCTATACAGAGATTTTTGGGTTTTGCCAATTATTACAGGAAACTCATTAAGAATTTTTCTGTAATTGTTAAACCTCTAACCGATCTCACCAGGAAAGGTGCGAATACGGCCCAGTGGACTGCTGAGGCCATTGAAGCGTTTGAGTATCTCAAAGAGAGGTTCAGCTCTGCCCCTATCCTTATGCAGCCTGATGAGACCAAGCCTTTTTTGGTCGAGGTCGATGCTTCATCGGTGGGGGTCGGAGCAGTTTTGTCTCAGGAGAACAAGGGTGGAGTACATCCTTGTGCCTTCTTTTCGAAAAAATTTTCGGAAACCGAACTGAATTATGATGTTGGAAATCGGGAGTTGCTGGCTATTAAACTCGCGTTTGAACATTAGCGTCATTTTTTGGAAGGCGCTAGATTTCCTATTCAGGTTTTCACAGATCATAAGAATTTGATCTATCTGAATGCTGCCAAGCGCTTGAATGCCTGTCAAGCTAGGTGGGCACTTTTTTTTTCTCGATTTCATTTTTCTGTTACCTATATCCCTGGTACTAAGAATGTTAAAGCCGATGCTTTATCTCGCAGCTTCTCTCCTACGGTCGGTGCCGAGGAAGAGGAGAGCATTTTACAGAAGGGAGTTGTGGTGGCGGCTTTGGACTCCGTTTTGGAAAATGGGATTCTGAAAGCTCAAGATGATGCTCCATCTAACACTCCCCATGGGAGGTTGTTCGTGCCTAGAGTCTTTAGGAGAGATTTGTTTGTTGGGTGTCATGAGTCTCAGTTGGCAGGTCATCCAGGAATTTCAGAGACTAAGAGACTTATCAGTCGCAGTTTTTGGTGGCCTGGATGGCAGAAGGAAGCCATCAAGTGGGTGCGTCAGTGTACTGTGTGTGCTAGGTCAAAGGCTTCACATACTCCTGCTGCGGGGTTGCTTTGCCCTCTGGAGGTTCCTAGTGCGCCTTGGACGCATCTCACAATGGATTTAATTACTGATCTTCCTGTGTCCGAGGGTTTTACTGTCATCTGGGTGGTCGTGGACCGTTTTAGTAAGATGTGTCATTTGGTTCCATTCATTAAGTTGCCCTGCGCCAAGACACTCGCTAAGGCGTTTGTTAAGGAGATTGTCAAGCTCCATGGCGTTCCCACAGCTATGGTTTCTGATAGAGGACCTTAGTTTGTGGCTCGCTTTTGGCATGCTTTTTGTGACAGGTTGGGAGTCCATTTGTCATTTTCGTCTGGTTATCATCCTGAGTCTAATGGACAGACTGAAAGAAAGAACCAGGATGTTGAACAGTTTTTGCGTTGTTTTGTGGCGGACAATCAAGAGGTGTGGTCTGAGTTTCTGCCTCTCGCAGAATTTGCTCTTAACAATCATATATCCTTCTCTGCTGGGTGTTCTCCTTTTTTTTGTTGTACTGGGAGACATCCGTCTTTTGGTTCGTTCTGCAAATTGGGGTCGGCGGTGCCGGAGGAGGAGAATTTTTTCGGTGATTTGGAGAGAGTTTGGACTAATGTACGTTGCAACCTTCAAGAGGCTAACAAGAAGTCCAAGAAGTATTTTGACAGGAAACGTAAAGAGGTTTTGTTTACTGTGGGTGACATGGTTTGGTTGTCCTCGAAGAACCTGCGGCTGAGGATTCCCTCTAAAAAACTGGGTCCTAACTTTGTGGGTCCATTTAAAGTGTTTCAGGTTGTTAATCCGTCTGCTGTTAGGTTGGATGTCCCTACTTCCTGGAAGATTAATCCTGTGTTTCATGTTTCCTTGTTGAAAAAGGCTGACGTATCTGATAGGGACGCCACTGTCACAGTTCCTCCTGTGGTGGAAGACGGCGAATATGAAATTTCTCGTATCTTGAATTCTAGATGGCATAGAGGGAGATTACAGTATCTTGTCTCCGGGAAGGGTTTCGGTCCCGAAGACAACTCCTGGGTAAGGACGGATGATGTCTCTGCTCCTAGGCTTGTTAAAGCTTTCCACAGGAGGTTTCCGGATAGGCCTGGGCCTGGAGGATCCCGAGGATCCTCATAAAAGAGGGGGTACTGTTAGAACCCTCCTGTTTGTTTTTTCTATCTTGTGTTTTGCGGTCACGTGTCCATCTGCCTTTATATTCCAGCTCCTCCCTTCTGGCTGTGCTGGACTTCAGTGTTTGACTGTTTCTCTAGCCTGATGCTTCGGTTCCTTTCTCTGTCAAGTTCGCTTGGTCCTCTGGGACCTTTAGTACATTTTTGTCAGTTTGTCTTTTTGTGTTCTGCAACAACTTCTGTTTAGGAGGTGTCCCATTTTGTCCCAGTTCTTAGTACTTTTAGGGACCCCTCCCTTAATTCTATAGGTCTTCGTTCAGACTAGCCGAGGACTAAGGCGGGTCTGTTCACAAGGAACAGACAGCCCGCTACATCGTAGGGATTCAGCTTAGTCTTACTGCAGGGACAGCTTTCCCCTATCTTTCCTTAGTACTTGTTGCAGATCATAACACCTGGGCCCCTCCACCTAGTAATGTCCCCATCCTGGGCCCCTCCACCTAGTAATGTCCCCATCCTGGGCCCCTTCACCTAGTAATGTCCCCATCCTGGGCCTCCCCACCTAGTAATGTCCCCATCCTGGGCCTCCCCACCTAGTAATGTCCCCATCCTGGGCCCCTCCACCTAGTAATGTACCCATCCTGGGCCCCCCCACCTAGTAATATCCCCATCCTGGGCCCCTCCACCTAGTAATGTCTCCATCCTGGGATGCTTTGTCACAGTCACGGAGGGTGGGGGGAATAAAAAAAATTCTTCTTACCTTCTTGCGCTCCTCCGGTGTCCTCTTGCGGCTTCATACTTGGCGTGGTCTTTTAAATGGCCGCCGGCTGCAGCTGTGTCAGGGCGCTCTGTTCTGACAGGCCGCGCTCTGGCTCACATAGCAGGAACATTGAAGGCCGCCGGCCAATCAGAGATCTGTAGTATGAACATGAAAAATGGCTATTTTATATTTCAAATCCATATTGAAAAAAAAATAGGAACCAGACATGTCAGCATTTGTAGGTATCCTACCTCAGTAGACTTGTGGTCATTAGTCCAGACATACTAAAACATAGCTTTAGGTTGAGTTTGCTAACAGTCTGAGGTTTAATCTTTATTACTGAAGAGAATTAGACTTTGTATACGCTGTGTTTGCTAGAACCAAAGACAGACGATTGCACAATATTGTAAATAAGACTACAGGCATATGACTTAAGATGGAGAACCTTATGGTAGTACCAAAAATATAAGTGGCTATCTGAAACCCATTATGATGTATCCAACCTTTAATTAATATTCTGATTATATATTCTGTGTTAAGGTATACTTTATCTGTGAATGTATCTCACTGATACATAGCTTCTTAACACAATATACTGTCTGGGAAGAAAACCTTGTTCTGATTTATAACCCGGCGTAGGATTTACTCTTATCATATGTAAACATTATGACAGAAGTAGAATGGTCCGTGAACAGGTCTTGTTCGACATTGCTTATCTGTGATAGCTGGCCACTGTCACGGGATTGGAATGTTGGACAACAACCTATGAACTTTCATGCTTACGTAATATTAGGTTGAGTAAGCCTTTTTCTAAAATGCATAAAGCTGTTGAAGAATTCAGTTATGGCAGAAGCATTGTGGACCTGTGAAGAGGACGCTCTTCACAGTGTAGGACCTAGGACGCATTCTCTGCCCATCGCTGAATGCTTCTCCAGCTGAAGTTTCCGGACAGATGATGTACATGCTACTAGGGAAATCTTTTTCTTCTATCTAATAGTAAGTATGTAACCTTTATAAGTATTTAACCTTTAATCTACGAAAGTATACGCAATATCATATCATACTATTCCTTTTATTCTGTATTTTATCTTTCAAATTAACTGTTATAAATAAAATTGCGTTATATTACAAGTGGTTGCCTTCTTTAAAGCCGTATCCGAACCTTATTGCTAAAAATCACTGCTATGTGAAGTCGGCGCGCGGCCTGTCAGAGCAGAGCGCCCTCTCACCGCTACAGCCCGCATCTAGGATGTGCGTCGTGCTTCGCTGCGGCGGGTCAGGTAAGACCCCTGCGTGCACGCGCCCCCATCTTCGGTTTTAAAGGGCCCGTGCCCTGAAAAACTTTTTTTTTTCTTCTCTTGTTCTCTGGGGCGGGGGCCAGGGCCCACCAGGCATTTCACCGGTACCCCGCCAGGCAGGTCCGACCCTGCTGGTATGCATGGCACCTCACCCCTCATCCTGGTATGCATGGTACCCCTCATCCCCAATCCTGGTATGTATGGTACCCCTCATCCCTATCCTGGTATGTATGGTACACCTTATCCCTATCCTGGTATGTATGGTACCCCTCATCCCCAATCCTGGTATGTATGGTACCCCTCATCCCCAATCTTGGTATGCATGCTTCACCTCATCCCAATCCTGGTATGCATGGCACCCCTCATCCCTATCCTGGTATGTATGGCACCCCTCATCCCCAATCCTGGTATGCATGGTACCCCTCACCCGTATCCTGGGTATGCATGGCCCCTAATCCGTATTCTGGTATGCATGGCCCCCATCATCCCTATCCTGGTATGCATGGCACTCCCTCATCTTTATCCTGGTATGTATGGTACCCCTCATCCGTATCCTGGTATGCATGGTGGCCCCTCATCCCTCATCCTGGTATGCATGGTACCCCATCCCTCATCCCTATCACGCTGCACATACACAAAAAAATAAAACACTTATACTCACCTTTCTTCCCTGTGCTCTAGCGCTGCAGTGTCCTGTTGTGCCGGAGGCCGGGGGAGGAGTGTGGTGCCAAAGTACGCGCGAGCCCATACCGCGCTGTCCGGCGCCATTTCGCTGAAGACTCACTGCAAATGTGTCTTCAGGAAAATGGCACCGGATAGCGATGCGCATGCGCTGATTACGACGCCGCACTCCTCCCCCGGCCTCCGGACCGAAGAGCGGCATCACGGCAACACTCCTCCCGGTTAGGTAAGTATGCAAGTATGGCGCCGGAGATCGCGGCATGCGTTCAGTGCCTACGCATAACGCGATCTCCGGCACCATACACTCCTCTTACCTGTAATGGCTCCATGCGTTCTTCTGTCTGGAGCCAGACTGCGCAGGCGTGTCGATCTTGCGCAGTCTATAAAGGCTTCAGACAGAGGGACGCTTGTAGCATTATATTATAGATAACATTCCAAGAACAATGGAGAGTTCTACAGGGTAATTTAAATACAAATAACAATCATTGGAAGAGTTCTACAGGATTTTTAAAGCACAGTTAAATTCAGAAAAAAATTGGAGAGTACTACAGGGTTATTTAAATAAAAATAACATTCCAAGAACAACGGGAGAGTTCTACAGGGTTATTTAAATCACAATAACATTCCGAGAACAATATAAGTATTCTACAGGATTTTTAAACTAAAGTAGAATTCCAAGAACAATGGGAGAGTTCT
This sequence comes from Phyllobates terribilis, assembly GCF_046119375.1. Classification (NCBI taxonomy): domain Eukaryota; kingdom Metazoa; phylum Chordata; class Amphibia; order Anura; family Dendrobatidae; genus Phyllobates; species Phyllobates terribilis. The sequence goes on along the minus strand of NW_027362765.1, from coordinate 289,690,359 downwards.
ACAGGATTTTTAAACTACAGTAGAATATCGAGAACAATGGGAGAGCTCTACAGGGTCATTTAAAATAACAATAGAATTCCGAGAACTATGGGAGAGTTCTACACGATTTTTAAACTTCAGTAAAATTCCAAAAACAATGGGAGAGTTCTACAGGGTTATTTAAATAACAATGATATTCCGGGAAGAATGGTAGAGGTCAACAGGATTTTTAAACTACACTAGAATTTAGAGAACAATGGGAGAGTTGTATAGGATTTTTATATCATAGTGGAATTCCGAGAATAATGGGAGAGTGCTACAGGGTTATCTAAATAACAATAACACTCCGAGAACAATGGGAGAGTTCTGCAGGGTTGTTTAAATAACAATAACATTCCGAGAACAATGAAAGAGGGCTACAGGATTTTTAAACTACAGTAGCATTCCGAGAACAATGGGAGACTTCAACAGGGTTGTTTAAATTTCAATAACATTCCGAGAACAATGGAAGAGGTCTACAGGATTTTGAAACTACAATAGAATTCCGAGAACAATGAGAGAGTTCTACATGATTTTTAAACTACAGTAGAATTCCGAGAACAATGGGAGAGTTTTACAAGATTTTTAAACTACGGTAGGATTCCAAGAACAATGGGAGAGTTCTACAGAATTTTTAAACTGCAGTAGAATTCCGAGAACAATAGGAAAGTTCTACAGGGTTACTTAAATAACATTACAAGAAAAATGGGAAAATTCTACAGGGTTATTTAAAAAAATTTTTTTTAGATTTGAGAATTCTCAGTGGTTGATACCTTTTAACGGCTAACCGAAAAGATGGTAACAAATTGCAAGCTTTCGAGACTACTCAGGTTTCTTCATCAGGCATAGTATACCACAAAATCTGAAGAGTCACATATTTATACACAATAAGACACAAAAATAATGCAATAGGTAAGACAGGTGATGAAAAGCAGAGTTATTATGGAAGAGATAAACAGTCCTGGCTATAAATATTTTAGCAGTTAATAGATAAGGAGTGTGAAGGTTTTATTGTCCTGTGACTAGGTCCAGTGTTATGATGGCCTCATAAGTCTGAGGGGCACATTCCTTAGTTAATGTACAGTAGAATGACATAAATTCATGTGACACATTCATTCCTGCTCTGAAAGTGTTAAAGGTCACTATCAGTTTATATTCTGAGATTCCTCTTTCTCTTTGAGATTTGAAGTTACCTTTTAATACCAGTAATTTCATGTCTTTTATGCTGTGATCAGGGGAACAAAAATGCTTGGCTACAGGTAGCTCTATTTTTTTTCTTTTATTGTGTGGCGATGATGATTCATCCTTGTCCTAAGTTTTTGCCCTGTCTCTCCTACATAAAGACCCCCAGCTGGACATTTGGTCCATATAATTAAGTACACTACGTTAGATGTGATACAGCTGAACGTACCTGAGATCTTATAGTCCTGATGTGAATTGGGGATCTTTATCTTGTCTGTGGTCGTTATAAACGGACAGGTTTTACATTTTTTCTGGTTGCAAGGAAAGGTACCTGTAGCTGGAGGAGATGACAGGGAACTTCTAACAATGATGCTTCTTAGATTTGGGGGCTGCCTGAAACACAGAAGTGGGGGGTCTGGAAATATGGATTGTAATTGGGCATCTTTTTGTAGTAAGGGTTGTAGTTTCTGTGCAGCTCTCCTTAGCGCCTCCAGATTTGGATTGTAGGTGACTACTAGAGGCACCCGGCTGCTTTCTTGTTTGGTTTTGTAATGTAGGAAATGATTCCTTGATATTCTGGTGGCTCTTGTAATCTGGTTCTCAATTGTTCTTGGATGGTAGCCCTGATTCAAAAAGGTCTTTCTGAGGCCATCAAGGTGTTTGTCTCTATCCATAGGGTTGGAACATATCGGATTGCATCTGATGGCTTGGCTGTAAACAATAATTTTTTATGTGTTTTGGATGGAAACTGTCCCATTTAAGGTATGTAGGACGGTCGATTGGTTTCAGGTACAAGGATGTCTCTATTTCATTGTTCTGTAGCTTGATGATGGTGTCCAAAAAGTTAATTTCAGCACAGGAATAGTTGAGTGTTAGGTTAATGGTGGGATGAAATCGATTAAAGTGTTCATGGAACGTCTTCAGCTGTTGCTCAGACCCCATCCAGATGATTAAAATATCGTCAATGAAACGATAGTAGGCCAGAGGCCTGATGGGACATGAGGACAAAAAGTCACTTTCAAGCTTGGCCATGAGAAGATTTGCGTACTGTGGAGCCATTTTACTTCCCATCACTGTACCAGTTTCCTGTAGATATATGTTGTTATCAAATTCAAAGTAATTGTGGGTGAGGATGAATTCTGTAAGTTTGACCACAGAATCAGCAACAATTCCTGTATTTTCCATGAAGATTTTGCAGACATTTAATCCATCCTGGTGTGGGATATTAGAATACAAAGATTCCACATCCATGGTGGCCAGTATGGTTCTTAAAAAACAATAGAATTCTGATAACAATGGGAGAGTACTATAGGATTTTTAAACTACAGAAAAATTCAGAAAACAATGGGAGAGTTCTACAGGGTCATTTAAATAACAATAATCTTCTGAGAACAGTGGGTAACAGAATGATAACATTCTGAGAAAAATGCAATGCAGAACAAAGTTCTACAGGATTTTTAAACTACAGTAGAGTCGCAAAAACAATGGGAGATTTCTACTGGATTTTTAGACTACAGTAGAATTCCGAGAACAGCGGGAGAGCGCTACAGGGTTTTTTAAATAATAACATTCTGAGAATAATGGGAGAGTTCAACAGGGTTCTTAAAATAACAATAATATTCTGAGAAGAATGGAAGAGGTCTACAGAATTTTTAAAAAAGAAGACGCAGCACTACCGGAAAGGTGCTCGAGTAGGGTCCAAAACCAAACTTGTATGAGAAAACCGCAACCGTATTGAGTGCCGAGGTTAGGTATGGAAGGGGTTAAGAAATGGTGCATACCCGTGTCACCCAAAGTAGAAGAATGTTGTGTGGCTGGAACATGGTGTCCACCGCTTGTTCGTATGTCCGCCATGGTGAGTGTGATAATGGGCTCATTTAAATATGTGAGGGGCGGGTCCCCCATATGGGTAGTAGCCTCTTATGTGGAGCCAGAGTAAGTAGGTGGGAGTGGCTTGTAGAACCACCAATTGTCGCATGCGGGGTCCCCTTCGCCAGCGCGTTGGCTGGAAGAGGAGGGCATTTCTCCGTGATGTCACAGGAAGTGACGTGTCGTGATCCCGGTCCGCCTACAGGAACAGCGTGATGCGGTGCAGGTGACGTAGTTGTGCGATCCACTGACAGGAACAATGCGTTCCACGGGCAGGAAGCACAAAAAAGAATGAGCGCACAGGTGAACAAAGTGGTAGGACGACCAGAGGTGATGATGAAGAAAGACATCCCATATATAAGGACCATCTGTAACATAGAAAGCATGTGTCAGTACAGTTACATTTGAGATGACAAATCATTAAAGTACATCACTGGTGTGACGATACAGCCTAAAATCTTAATAAGCTAGACGATTAGATTTATTAATCCAAGAGAAATACCTTTTTGTGTTTTATTAGAGATTGCTGGCTGTGTTTTATTAATGTTCTGCTTGCTCGTCAATTTATGTACACTAATTTAACTTGTAAAGTGTTCAACATTCCACTAATCTCATTAGTATCTCAGGAGCCTCTAACCATTGTTCAAAAATCGTCTAGGCCCATTGTGTAAGTGTTGAAAGAAGATCCGGTGGAGCATTCACCACAGGGAGTCTCACATGTAGACCCAGGTGATGTGGTCACCTGAGAAAGATACCTTCACTAATGCACACTTAGCTTTGGGGGAGAAAGGGGAGGGCAGTTCTGCCCATTCAGTGGGCTGAGCCCAGAGAAGCAGAAAGGACATGTGTTTTTGTAGCAGTCAAACTTGGGAAACAGAATCAAGGAGGATCAGAAAGACTTTACAAGGAGAATGAGAGGCATCCCTCAGGACAGTAGATGGATTGCTGGGCATTACCCAAAGAGACACAGATTTGTATTCTATATGATTCTAGCCTAAGGGTACGGCCCTGACTGGAAAAATACAGATCTGCTCTATTGACCATCAGAGAGACCATGGATACATTTTGGGGAGACCAGGTTAGGATGAGGAAGTCACCTGGCCCCATGGATATGTTGTTTGGGGTTGCCAGGAGGGACCCACCGGTCGCCTCGAACCCATGGAGACATTCGGAGAAGCCAGATTGGGACCCGCCGGTCATCTGGCCCCATGGAAACTCTCGGAGAGGCCAGGTTGGGACCCTCGGGTCTCCTGACCTTGTACCTCAATGGACTGCTAGCTTCCTAAGCTTGCCGCTACCTTCTCTCTGTGGGGGCCCGCCAGAAGCAGGGGGCCACTAGTTGAGGTAGTTGGCCCTGGAAGTCTCTAAAGTAGCAGCTGTTCTATCCCAGACAAGCGGAGAAGGAAGGGTGAGACTGTGCAATGTTGTACCATCTTGGGTATTTGCTGAGACTGTTCTATGTGTTTATTGTCCACTTTGTGGTTCAATAAAGTATTGCCACGCTGTTTTACCCGCACCCTGCCTTGTCTGAGTAGCATTACACCCATGGAAGACCCCGGGTGGGATACTACTCAGCCCAGCAGATCTGAGGGAGCTGCAGGAGACTGGTGTTCGCACACACTATTTAAAGGGCTCCACAACCAGGGAGGCATGTAGACAGACCCCACAGTCCATAGGTGAGGCATACACAGCGGGTTGCTACCATGTCCAACCCCACCAGCCCGGCCTTGGGAGGAAGACCGGAGAGGATATACAGCAGCAACAAGATACAGCAACTACAGGAGCTGTGCCAGCTTCAACGGATTGAATACCAGGCCACTAATACTCATCGGATTTCATTCAGGAACCACAGGATGCAGAGGACGACATGTGTGGATGCAATGGATAACAGTCTATTTTCGTCAATTACATGTGGAGTTTATTCGCAAGGAAAACATGGAATATGCTCTGAGGAAACTGGAAGATGCAAAGTTTTGTTCTCATGAAGGTGAGACCTCTTACATTCGTGTCTGTGTTTAAAGACATGCTGATGAACTGTCTCCAATGAGTGGAGAAGGACGATTGGGAACCTATCATGTCTGGCTAATTAAGATTGGGGGACAATGTGATGATACAACTTAGAATCTTAATTAGCCAGATGATTAGATTTGTTAATCCAAGAAAAATACCTTATTGTGTTTTATTAGAGATTGCTGGCTGTTTTTTATTAATGTTCTGCTTGCTCGTCAATTTATGCACACTAATTTAACTTGTAAAGTGTCCAGAATTCCACTAATCTCATTAGTATTCTCAGGAGCCTCTAACCATTGTTCAAAAATAATCTAGGCCCATGGTGTAAGTGTTGAAAGAAGATCCTGTGGAGCCTTCACCACAAGGAGTCTAACATATAGACCCACGTGATGTGGTCACCTGAGAAAGATACCTCCACTAATGCACACTTAGCTTTGGATGAGGAGGGTGAGGGCAGATTTGCCTATTCAGTGGGCTGAGCCCAGAAAAGCAGAAGGGACATGTGTTTTCGTAGCAGTCACACTTGGGAAGCAGAATCAACCCCTGGCTATAAGATTTTCCGTTGTATCATCATAACTGGTATATAATGCTGGCACGTGTAGAGAATTTATAGATAAGTACCTATTAACCAATGTCAAAACATAAGATCAAGTTAATGCAAGATACATTAGGTGGAGCTTATGAATAGATGCTTCCCCAATTCGTAGTCTCAAAAGAGGATTCCAAATTCCTGGTGCCTGTCATACGGTGATGACCGGGACTGCGGTCCCGTATAGGAGATAGCTGTGCATCATGCTATCACATAAAGGACAAAAGATCATAGTCCTTGTTCAATCGTTTTGGTGATAAGGATTGGAGCTCATGGATCCAGTATGCCTCCCGGCGTTTTAGGAGACGTACGCGATCTCCCCCACGGTGTGGTGGAAGAACCTGTTCTAGGACCTGATATTTTAATTGGGAGATGTTGTGCTCTGTTGTTACGAAATGTTGTGGAATGGGTAATAGTCTATTTTTACAGTGTATTGTCGATTTGTGTTTTGAGATCATATGTTTCACAGGTTAAGTAGTCTCTCCCACGTATATCAGCCCGCATGGACATTTGATCAGATATACGACAAAAGTCGTATCACAGGTGAAATAATTCTTAATGTAATACTTTTTGCCAGTCTGTGGATGGTGGACTATGTTACCTCTTAGAACCTTGTTACATTGTTTACACTGAAGGCACGGAAACATCCCCATCTTTGGATTTTGTAGAAACCTTTGTTGTAGTCCCTGTCGTGTTGTGCCTATACTGTGTGCAGAATTATTAGGCAAGTTGTATTTTAGAGGATTATTTTTATTATTGATCAACAACTATGTTCTCAATCAACCCAAAAGACTCATAAATATCCAAGCTTAATATTTTTGGAAGTTGGAGTGTTTTTTTTTAAAGATTTGGCTATCTTAGGAGGATATCTGTTTGTGCAGGTAACTATTACTGTGCAGAATTATTAGGCAACTTAATAAAAACCAAATATAATCCCATCTCACTTGTTTATTTTCACCAGGTAAACCAATATCAGTACACAACATTTAGAAATAAACATTTCTGACATGCAAAAACAAAAACCAAAAAAATTAGTGATCAATATAGCCACCTTTCTTTATGATGACACTCAACAGCCTTCCATCCATAGATTCTGTCAGTTGCTTGATCTGTTTTCGATCAACATTGCGTGCAGCAGCCACCACAGCCTTCCAGACACTGTTCCGAGAGGTGTACTGTTTTCCCTCCCTGTAGATCTCACATTTTATGATGGACCACAGGTTCTCTATGGGTTTCAGATCAGGTGAACAAGGGGGCCATGTCATTATTTTTTCTTCTTTTATACCTTTACTGGCGAGCCATGCTGTGGAGTAGTTGGATGCATGTGATGGAGCATTGTCCTGCATGAAAATCATGTTTTTCTTGAACGATACCGACTTCTTCCTGTACCACTGCTTGAAGAAGTTGTCTTCCAGAAACTGGCAGTAGGTCTGGGAGTTGAGCTTCACTCCATCCTCAACCCGAAAAGGTCCCACAACTTCATCTTTGATGATACCAGCCCATATCAGTACCCCACCTCCACCTTGCTGGCGTCTGAGTCGGAGTGGAGCTCTCTGCCCTTTACTGATCCAGCTTCTGGCCCATCCATCTGGCCCATCAAGAGTCACTCTCATTTCATCAGTCTGTAAAACCTTTGAAAAATCAGTCTTAAGATATTTCTTGGCCCATTTTTGATAATTTATCTTATGTTTCTTGTTTAAAGGTGGTCGTTTTTCAGCCTTCCTTACCTTGGCCATGTCCCTGAGTATCACACACCTTGTGCTTTTTGATACTCCAGTAACGTTGCAGCTCTGAAATATGGCAAAACTGGTGGCGAATGGCATCTTGGCAGCTTCACGCTTGATTTTCCTCAATTCATGGGCAGTTATTTTGCGCCTTTTTTGGCCAACACGCTTCTTGCGACCCTGTTGGCTATTTGCCATGAAACGCTTGATTCTTCGGTGATCACGCTTCAAAAGTTTGGAAATTTCAAGACTGATGCATCCCTCTGCAAGACATCTCACAATTTTGGACTTTTCAGAGCCTGTCAAATCTCTCTTCTGACCCATTTTGCCAAAGGAAAGGAAGTTGCTTAATAATTAAGCACACCTTATATAGGGTGTTGATGTCATTAGTCAATACCCCTCCTCATTACAGAGATGCACATCACCAGATTTACTTAATTGGTAGTTGGCTCTCAAGCCTATGCAGCTTGGAGTAGGACAACATGTATAAAAAGTATCATGTGATCAAAATACTCATTTGCCTAATAATTCTGCATATCGGCGTGTACCAATGAATCTTTCAGATTTTGGGCTCTTTTGAAACACGGTAAAAACTGTTCTGAAAAGCAGTGATTGTAGGGTAACCAGACGTCAAGATATTCCAATGTCTACGTATGGTTTTGTGGATGATATAGGCGTACGGATGGAACGTGTGGACAAAAGAGATGCGATCTTTGGTGTCCGTGCGAGCGGCTGGAGGGTTAGTCAGTTGTTGTTGTAAAATGGCTCGGGGGGATATCCTTGTTCTAGAAATTTCTCCTTTATTTCTAGTGTCCTTAATTGCCGAAGAGGCTCACTGGTGACAATCCTACTGACTCTCTTAACCCCTTAAGGACCCTGGGATTTTCCGTTTTTCCATTTTCTTTTTTTTGCTCCCCTTGTTCCCAGAGCCATGGCGTTTTTATTTTTTGGTCAATATGGCCGTGTGAGGGCTTATTTTTTGTGGGACGAGTTGTACTTTTGAAGACTTTACTGGTTTTACCATATAGTGTACGGGAAAACGGGAAAAAAATTCCAAGTGCGCTGAAATTGCAAAAAAGTGCAATACCACAGATGTTTTTTTTTAGTTTTTTTTACCATATTCACTGAATCCTAAAACTGACCTGCCATTCTTATTCTCAAGGTCATTACGAGTTCGTAGATACCAAACGTGTATAGGTTCTTTTTTATTTAAGTGGTGAAAAAAAAAATCCAAAGTTTGCTAAACAACAACAAAAAAAAAATGGCGCCATTTTCCAAGACCCGTAGCGTTTCCATTTTTCGGGATCTGGGGCCGGGTAGGGCTTATTTATTGCGCGCCGAGCTGAAGTTTTTATTGATACCATTTTGGGGTAGATACTATGTTTTGATCGCCCGTTATTGCATTTTATTGCAATGTTCCGGCGACCATTTTTCTCGTTACGCCGTTTACCGATCGGATTAATTCTTTTTTATATTGATAGATTGGGCGATTCTGAACGCAGCGCTACCAAATATGTGTATGTGGTTTTTTTTATTATTATTTTATTTTGAATGGGGCAAAAGGGGGGTGATTTAAACTTTTATATTTTTTTAAATATTTTTTTTTACACTTTTTGCTTGCTTCTATAGTCTCCATAGGAGACTAGAAGCAGCAACTGTCCGATTGCCTCTGCTACATAGAGGTGATGAGCAGATCGCCTCTATGTAGCAGAAATGCTCCTGTGCTATGAGCGCCGACCACTAGGTGGCGCTCATAGCGATCAGTACTTGACAACCACTGGGGTCTGCTGCAGACCCAGGGTTGTCAAGCCCACCCATCAGTGGCCCGCGATCACTTGACGGGGTCACTGATGGGCGGGGTAAGTGACGCACTTCCGGCGTGACGCTGTTAAATGCCGCTGTCAGAGATTGACAGCAGCATTTAACATGTTAACAGCCGCAGGTGGATCGCGATTCCACCCGCGGCTGTTGCAGGCACATGTCAGCTGTATAAATTAGCTGACATGTGCCCGGTTCAGTGCGGGCTCAGCGCCGGAGTTCGCGTTGAACAGGGGGTGACAGCCTGGTGCGTACTATTACGCCCCAGGCTGCAAAGGGGTTAAACTGTGATTTTAGTATGGAGCATTTCATGGCCCTGGGATGATTACTGGAAAAGTGTAATAGACCATTCCGGTCTGTGGGTTTGGAGTAGAGGTCTGTGGTGAGGAGGCCTTGTTCATCCTTGATGACCATGGTATCGATAAAACTAACCCGATGATCGTCCTTAGTCATAGAGAAACGTAGGCCTGGCCATTAAGAGTTAAGGATCAAAAAGAACTCCTCCAGTGATTCCGTGGGTCCCCCCATATGCAGAAAATGTAATCAAAGAACCTTTTCCACACAATAGAATGCCTCTGGTAAAGCAGGTTCGAATAGATGACTTGGCTTTCAAATGCGGCCATGTAGCAGTTAACATAAGCGGGGGCCACATTGGATCCCATGGCGGTGTCCTTAATCTGCAGATAATAGGTGTACTGAAATAGGAAGTAGTTTGGAGAGAGCACTAGAGTGAGGAGTTCAATGCAGAGATCTGTGATTCTTGGCTCCGTTTATGAATGTACTGTACTAGTAACTGCTGTACTGCACTGATGCCTTGATCGTTGGGTATGGATGTGTTCAGATTCTTAATATCAAAAGAGACTAGAGTGGCCTCCAGAGGGACTGGTCTGATCCCAGCTAGGACGGTCAAGAAGGCACCGGTATCGAGTAGATATGACGGGCTATTTTGAGTTAGTGTAGACAATGTAACAAGGTCCTAAGAGGTAACATAGTCCACCATGCACAGAATGGCAAAAAGCATTACATTAAGAATTATTTCACCTGTGATACGACTTTTGTCGTATATCTTATCAGATGTCCATGCGGTCTGATATATGTGGGAGAGACTAAACCTGTGAAAGATAGGATCTCAAAACACAAATCGACAATCCGTTGTAAAAATCTACTACTATCCATTCCACAACATTTCGGAACAGCAGGGCACAACATCTCCCAATTAAAATATCAGGTCCTAGAACAGGTTCTTCCACCACGCCGGTGGGGAGATCGCATACGTCTCCTAAAACACCAGGAGGCATAATGGATCCATGAGCTCCAATCCTTATCACCAAAAGGATTAACAAGGACTATGATCTTTTGTCCTTTATGTGATAGCATCATGTACAGCTATCTCCTATACCGGACCGTGGTCTCTGTCATCACCGTATGACAGGCACCAGGAATTTGGAATCCTGTTTTGAGACTACGAATCGAGTAAGCATCTATTCATAAGCTCCACCTAATGTATCTTGCATTAACTTGATCTTATGTTTTGACATTGGTTAATAGGTGCATATCTATAATTTCTCTACACGTGCCAGCATTATACAGTATACCAGTGATTTACCTTAATGATTTGTCATCTCACATGTAATTGTACTGACACATGCTTTCTATGTTACAGATGGTCCTTATATACGGGATGTCTTTTTTCATGATCACCTTTGGTCGTCCTACCACTTTTTTCACCTGTGCGCTCATTCTTATTTGTATTTCTTGCCCGTGGAAAGCATTGTTCCTGTCAGTGAAACGAATGCCTCCGAGCTTTGGAACGCACAACTACGTCACCTGCACCGCATCACGCTGTTCCTGTAGGCGGACCGGGACCACGATACGTCACTTCCGGTGACTTCATGGAGAAATGCCCTCCTCTTCTAGCCAACACGTTGGCGGCGATGGGCTGTGCACGAAGGGGACCCAGTCCCGCATGCTACAAGTCACTCCCGCCTACCTACTCTGGTTCCACATGAGTGGCTACTACCCATATGGCGGGACCCGCCCCTCACATATTTAAATGAGCCCATTATCACACTCACCATGGCAGACATAAGAACAAGCGGTGGACACCGCGTTCCAGCCACACAACATTCTCCTACTTTGGGTGACACAGGTACGCAGCCTTTCTTAACCCCTTCCATACTAGGCCTGGCATTATCTATTTTAATAGGCTATTTCATCATGCCTTATACAGGTCCCAGGGACCCTCACTATAGAGATACAGCGTCTCTTCCCCCCTCCATCTCTGATCTCCCCAGCGGTCGGGTATTCTCTTGCTATTATACATGGATTTTTTATCTATATCACATCTACTGCATTGTTTGATGGTCTTGCAATGAATTAGACACTTGAATTACATCTTTTGTATATACTTTATTTTGTTCTATTTGGTTCATTTTTAAATTTTCGTTTATTTAGATTGCACTGATGAAGGCCATGTTGGCCGAAACATTTGTTGTTTTCCTGGACTGCAATTAATTTTTTTTTTTTTCAAAGTAACCATATTGAGTGCCAAGGTTTTCTCATACAGGATTTCTCAACTACACTAAAATTCCAAGAATAATGGGAGAGTTCTATACGATTTTTAAAACAGTAGAATTCCGAGAATAATGGGAGAGTTCTACAGGGATATTTAAAAGACAATAACATTCTGAGGACAATGGGAGAGTTCTACAGGATTTTTAAACAACAGTAACATTCTGAGAGCAATGGGAGAGTTCAACAGGATTTTTAAACTACAGCAGAATACCGACAACAATGGGAGAGTTCTACAGGGTTATTTATATAATAACTCAAACTCGGTTGTCGGCTGTCTGTGTCATATAATGGAGCATTGAGTAATGAAAACCATGTTCACTACCTTAGATGTTAAGATATATCAACCCAAATGATAACTGTGTGTTAAAAAGAATAATATATATATATTTCCATTTTGTTGCAGTGTGTCAGTCAAGCTGTTCACACGAGGTCTCTGTGAAGAATAGCATTAATAAACTACAGGCCTGCTATTTAAAACCGTGGTTCTCTGTCAGACGTATCACATATAACTGCATTCCAAAATCAGCCATTTGTAGCTTCCATTTCCATTTTGTTGCAGTGTGTCGGTGAAGCTATTCACACGAGGTCTTTGGGAAGAATAGTATTAGTAAACTACAGGCCTGCTATTTATAACTGTGGTTCTCTGTCAGACTTATCACATATAACTGCGTTCCAAAATATATATATATATATATATATATATATACACACAATAAAACCATAAAAAAAGAGAAGAAAAAAGGAGAAACGCCATATATAAAAATACAGTTGGACATCTAATAATTATTAGTGATGAGCGAATGTGCTCGCCACTACTCGGTACTCGCCCAAGCATCATTGTGCTGGAAAAGCTCGGCGAGTATTTCCGGGTTGCTCGGGCGGGAGCTCGGGTCCCCGCCCTGCATGTTTGGCGCTCTTTAGAGAGCAAATGAACATGCAGGAATTGCTTGCCATGCACTGTAATGCTGTAACCATGTTGGTTGTTGGCATTACAGTGATTGGCTGGCTGCACAGAGTCATCAGGTCTATACAAGACCTGGTGCCGCTATGCTGGTCACAGTCTACCCCGGAAACAGGCAGAGTAGGGAGAGCTGCTGCTGAGTCAGGGAGAGATTTGCTTGTTTATAGTTAGTATAGGTATTCCACAACATATATATACAGTACAGACCAAAAGTTTCGATACACCTTTTCATTTAAAGATTTTTCTGTATTTTCATGACTATGAAAATTGTGCATTCACACTGAAGACATCAAAACTATGAATTAGCACATGTGGAATTATATACTTAACAAAAAAGTGTGAAACAACTGAAAATATGTCTTATATTCTAGGTTCTTCAAAGTAGCCACCTTTTGCTTTGATGACTGCTTTGCACTCTCTTGCCATTCTCTTGATGAGCTTCAAGAGGTAGTCACCGGAAATGGTTTTCACTTCACAGGTGTGCCCTGTCAGGTTTAATAAGTGGGATTTCTTGCCTTATAAATGGGCTTGGGACCATCAGTTGTGTTGTGCAGAAGTCAGGTGGATACACAGCTGATAGTCCTACTGAATAGACTGTTAGAATTTGTAGACCAGGTTAAATTTATAACCAACTATAACTCTCAATTTTCACATCTACGGGGGGTGCTAGCCAAGTCATGGCATATTTAAAAAGCAGACCCTTTCATTATCAGATTTATACCCCTAATGAGCCCGGCATTACCATTCGAAGGGGGAAAAATCTACGTGACCATTTAGTGAGGAGTCACTATGTTGGTACACCGGGGACTACATTTTTAGATGGATGTGTTCTGTGTGGTCGATGTGTAGCATGCACATGTTTTCGAGGTATTTTTCTAATAAAAATTGATTTTTTTAAATACACGTGGTCTTTTAGATCGTTGTTTTTCTGTTTTTTTGTGAAGGTTATTGGCGATTGACCAAGATTTAGTCCCTTACCTGCAGCCACATACTCATTATAGTACAGTTGATTTGTGTACAAAATGTTGGTGTTATTTTGAGTTGCTATTGCCTCCATGTATTATTGTTTTCACTTTTCCATTTGTAGATTTGTGCCTCTCGCCCGGCCCGCTTAAAGCGAGTCTAGAGGAGAACGCGTGTAGCGATGCCCAAATATTTATGCAGCAACGGTCACACGAAGGCAACGGTGGGAAAGTGCAATTATTATCACAAGAAGTGGATGATGATGATGAGACACAATTGCTAGAAAGTCAGGAGGAGGACCAGGGCGCGGAAGTGGAAGATGAGGTGGTGGTTCGTAAAGTAACTGACCCAACCTGACAGGGGCACATGCAGAGTGAGGACAGCAGCACACAGAGGGAGGGAGGCGAGGCACCACAATAGGCAGGAAGAAGCAGTGTGGTGGCCACAAACACGAGGCGGGAAAGCGTTCCCCGTAACGCCAACACGATGGAAGTTGCCAGTACAACTGTTAGGTCTTCCCGAGTCTGGTTGTTTTTAAAGACTCTGCAGATAACCCCAAAAAGGCCATTTGCACCACCTACCATGCCAGCATCAGCAGGGGTAGCAAAACTAGCAGCCTGACCACCACCAGCATGATCAGGCACATGGCAGCAAAGCACCCGACTAAGTAAGCCGAACCCCAGGGTCCAGAAACAGTGTCTGTGAGTAACACCATTACTTCTTCCTCTGTGCGTGCACACCAATCCCCTTGTCCATGGCGCATGTGAAGATGCCTCCCACCCTGCACCTGCTATTGCACACTCTCAACTAGCACCATCAGCAAGCACGTCCACGTCCTTGCCCCAGTGCAGCGTTCAGTTGTCCCTACCCCAGTCCTTGGAACGCAAGCGCAAATACGCAGCCAATGCCCCACAAGCCACACTATTAAATTCACACATTTTGAGAATGCTTGGGCTCGAAATGTTGCCTTTTAGGCTCATGGAGATGGAAACTTTCTGAAGCCTGATGGTAGCGGCCGTCCCTTGGTACTCGGACCCCAGCGGCCACTATTTCTCCCGGTGTGCCGTCCCTGCATGACACGAGCACATGTCCCACAACATTAGCCGTGCCCTCAACAACGCAGTTACTGGGAAAGTCCACCTAACCATGGACACGTGGACAAGTGCATGTGGGCAGGGACGGTACATCTCGCTGACGGCACTCTGGGTTAATATAGTGGATGCCAGGACCCAGTTGGACCTTGGGACGGAACACATCCTCCCAACGCCGAGGACTGTGGGCCCTGGGTCAATGAGGGTTACCCCTACATTCTACAGCTCCTGCACCTCCTCTTCCGCTTCTATCTCCGAAATGACCACATCAGTCACAAGCTGGAAGCACTGCAGCACTGCCTCGGCCAAGCGGCAACAGGCTGTGCTGAAGCTAATATGCTTAGGTGACAAACCGCACAACACTGAAGAGTTGTGGACAGCTCTGAAAGAGCAGGCAGATCTGTTGGTGACCCAGCTTACCCGACAGCTAGGCATGGTCTTGTGTGACAATGGCTGGAACCTGGTGGCGGCTCTGAGGCGAGGCGAGCTCACATACGTACCATACCTGGCCCATGTGCTTAACCTCGTGGTTCAGCGGTTTCTCAAAACCTACCCGGACCTTCCGGATCTACTTGTCAAAGTACGCCGCGTGTGTGCCCATTTTAGAAAGTCAGCTACAGCTTCCGCCGCCCTTGCCGTGCATTAGAAGCGTTTGCAGCTTCCAGCTCACTGACTGGTGTGCAATGTCCCAACACGTTGGAACTCTACATTGCAGATATTGGGAAGGTTGAGATGGTGAGCGGCGATGACGGCATAATTAGCGTCACCATCCCGCTTCTCTGTCTTCTGAGTATGGACATGTCATTATTCTCTTTAGCAGTATTAACACCATTTACGTGCTCATGTACTCTAACTTCGAGCTGGCGTGTAGTTAGACCCACGTATATCTTGTTGCAAAGACAAGTTGTAATATGCATGACAGCCCTAGAAGTACACATAATCGTTTGTGTGATATTAAAAACTCTATTGCCGTAGGAGTTGGTGAATGTTTTTGCTTGAATCCATTTGATTGTTGATTGATTCAAACTGTTCAGCAGAGAATTCAGCCCATGCTGTGAAGTAGGCCTCGTCCAATGCCTTATAGATTTTTAAACTACAGTAGAATTCCGAGAACAATGGGAAAGTCCTACAGGATTTTTAAACTACAGTAGAATTCCGAGAACAATGGAAGAGTTTTATAGGATTTTTAAATCACAGTAGAATTCAGAGAATAATAGGAGAGTTCTAGAGGGTTATTTAAATAACAATAACATTCCGAGAACAATGAGAGAATTCTACAGGGTTATTTAAATAACAATAACATTACAAGAACAATGGAAGAGTTCTCCAGAATTTTTAAACATCAGTATGATTCCAAGGACAATGGGAGAGTTCTACAGGGTTATTTAAAGAACAATAACATTCCGAGAACAATGGAGAGCTCTACAGGATTTTTCAATTACAGTAGAACTCCAAGAACAATGGGAGCTGTACAGGATTTTTAAACTACAGTAGAATTCTGAGAACAATGGGAAAGTTCTACAGGGTTATTTAAATAAAAATAACATTCCGAGAACAATGGAAGAATTCTACAGGATTTTTAAACTACAGTATAATTCCAAGAACAATGGGAAAGTCTTACAGGATTTGTAAACTACAGTAGAATTTTGATTACAATGGGAGAGGTCTACAGGGTTATGTAAATAATATTAACTTGATGAGAACAATGGGAGAGGTCTACAGGATTTTAAACGACACTAGAATTCTGAGAATAATGGGAGAACTCTACAGGAATTTTAAACTACAGTAGAATTAAGAGAACAATGGGAGAGTTCTACAGTGTTATTTAAATAACAATAACATTCCGAGAACAATGAAAGAGTTGTACAGGATTTTTAACCTACAGTAGAATTCCGAGAACAATGGGAGAGTTCTACAGGATTTTTAAACAACAGTAGAATTTTGAAAACAATGGGAGAGTTCTACAGGCTTATTTAAATAACAACAACATTTCGAGAACAATGAAAGAGTTGTACAGTAGAATTCCGAGAACAATGGTAGAGATCCAACAGGAATTTTAAACTACAGGAGAATTCTGAGAGCAATGGGAGCTCTACAGAATTTTTAATCTACAGTAGAATTCTAAGAAAAGTGGGAGAGTTCTACAGGGTTATTTAAATAATAATAGAATTCCGAAAACAATGGAGAGGTCTACAGGATTTTAAACGACACTAGAATTCTGAGAATAATGGGAGAACTCTACAGGAATTTTAAACTACAGTAGAATTAAGAGAACAATGGGAGAGTTCTACAGTGTTATTTAAATAACAATAACATTCCGAGAACAATGAAAGAGTTGTACAGGATTTTTAACCTACAGTAGAATTCCGAGAACAATGGGAGAGTTCTACAGGATTTTTAAACAACAGTAGAATTTTGAAAACAATGGGAGAGTTCTACAGGCTTATTTAAATAACAATAACATTTCGAGAACAATGAAAGAGTTGTACAGTAGAATTCCGAGAACAATGGTAGAGATCCAACAGGAATTTTAAACTACAGGAGAATTCTGAGAACAATGGGAGCTCTACAGAATTTTTAATCTACAGTAGAATTCTAAGAAAAGCGGGAGAGTTCTACAGGGTTATTTAAATAATAATAGAATTCCGAAAACAATGGAGAGTTCTACAGGATTTTTAAACAGTAGAATTCCGAGAACAATGGGAGAGTTTTATAGGATTTGTAAACTACAGTAAAATTTCGATAACAATGGGAGAGTTCTACAGGGTTATTTAAATAATAATAACTGGATGAGAACAATGGGATAGTTCTACAGTGTTATTTCAATAACAATAAAATTCCAAGAACAATGAAAGAGTTGTACAGGATTTTTAAACTACAGTAGAATTCGAGAACAATGGTAGAGATCAACAGGAATTTTAAACTACTACAGTAGAATTCTGAGAACAATGGGAGAGTTTTATAAGATTTTTAAATCACAGCAGAATTCAGAGAATAATGGGAAAGTTCTAGAGGGTTATTTATATAACAATAACATTCTGAGAACAATGAAAGAGTTGTACAGGATTTTTAAACTACAGTAGAATTCTGAGAACAATGGGAGAGATCAACAGGAATTTTAAACAACAGTATGATTCTAAGGACAATGGGAGAGTTCTACAGAGTCATTTAAGTAACAATAACATTCCGAGAACAATCGAAGAGTTGTACAGGGCTTTTAAATTACAATAGAATTCTGAGAACAATGGGAGCTCTACAAGATTTTTAAACTGCAGTAGAATTCTAAGAAAAGTGGGAGAGTTCTACAGCGTTATTTAAATAACAATAGAATTCCGAAAACAATGGAGAGTTCTACATGATTTTTAAACAGTAGAATTCTGAGAATAATGGGAGAGTTTAATAGGATTTGTAAACTACAGTAAAATTTCGATAACAATGGGAGAGTTCTACAGGGTTATTTAAATAACAATATAATTCTAAGAGCACTGCGAGAGTTTTACAGGATTTTTAAACTACAGTAGAATTCCGAGAACAATACGAAAGTTCTACAGGGTTATTTAAATAAAAATAAGATTCCGAGAAAAATGGGAGAGTTCTACAGGGTTATTTAAAAAATAATAACTTGATGAGAACAATGGGAGAGGTCTACAGTATTTTTAAACGACACTAGAATACCGAGAATAATGGGAGAACTCTACAGAATTTTTAAACTACATTAAAATTTTGAGAATAATGTGAGAATTCTTCAGGATTTTTAAACTACAGTAGAATTAAGAGAACAATGGGGGAGTTCTACAGTGTTATTTAAATAACAATAAAATTCTGAGAACAATGAAAGAGTTCTACAGGATTTGTAAACTACAGTAGATTTCTGAAAACAATTGGAGAGTTCTACAGGGTTATTTAAATCATAACATTCTGAGAACAATGGGAGAATTCTACAGGATTTTTAAACTACAGTAGAATTGCAAGAGCAATGGGAGAGTTCTGCAGGGTTGTTTAAATAACAATAACTTGAATGGGAGAATTCTACAGGGTCATTTAATTTAGGCTGTGTGCCCACGATGCGTTTTTAATGCGTTTCTGCAGCGTTTTTGCAGCTGCGGAAATGCTGCAGAAACGCATTAAAAACGCATGGTAGAAGGGCAGCAATGTTCCCCAATGATAATCCACATGTGCTGTGCACATGCTGCGGAAATTTCCGCTGCGGATTATCATTGCGGAAAAAAACGCAGCACTACCAATTATTTTGCGGAAATGCTGCGTTTTCGCCGCCATTGACTTGCATTGGAACGCACCAATTCCGCAAGACTGCATCTGTACTTGCGTAATTGGTGCGTTCTAATGTGCGGATGGTACCCGGGTGTAGATGAGAGGAGAGTCTCATCCACACCCAGGTACCATTAAAAAATCTGTAAAAAAAGAATAAAATAAAAAATTTATGTTTATTTACCTTCCGGCGGCCGGCGCTGCGCTCCTCCTTGCTTCCCGGCACTTTGCAGTGGATTGAAGGACCTGCGCTGACGTCAGAGTCATGTGACGGGTCACGCGACGCTGACGTCGGCAGGTCTTTCAATCCACTGCTGCGGGCACCGAGCGAGGCAAGCCAGCGCGGGCCATCGGAGGGTAAGTATATATTTACTTTTTTATTTTTAACCACTCTCTCGGGTCACACTATATAAATCCATGCAGTTTGCATGGATTTATATAGTGTGACCTAGTTGTCACAAGCACTTTCCAAGTGATGCTAATCGCTTGGAAAGCGCTTGTCAATCCGCATGCGGAAATGTCAGTGAATAACGCTCCATTTCCAAAATTTTGGAGGAAAATGGGCGGTGCGTCTTATTGTCCGAATGTTGGGGGATATATATATATATATATATATATATATACACTGTGTGGGGGGAGAGGTAGCGGCAGAGGAGGGGGGCACAGAAGGCAGCAGCCGCCTGCTGCATCCTACACTGTCCCCGCTGCTAAAGAAAATGAATATTCACTGCTCCCATGGGCGTGGGAGGGGGTGAATATTCATGCCCTTTAGTAGCGGGCATACGCGATCGCCCGGCAGCAGCAGAAGGTGCCGCCTGTGTGCCGGCTATTAAGGAGCATGAAGTCACTGCTCGCCGCGCACACAGTCCCGGCATGGGGAGCAGTGACTTCCAGCACCTGATCTCTCCTTGTGAGCCGCGCATGGCAGTGATGCCATGTGCGGCTCACATGGCGAGATCAGTGTGGGCAGACACGATGCAGCACTGGAAGAGAGAGAAGAAAGGCGAGTAGGAGTGTTTATTTTTTTTTATGGGCAGTGTGATGGGGATTAGGGGGACCATGCATACCAGGATAAGGATGAGGGGGCCATACATACCAGTATACAGATGAGGGGGCCATGCATACCAGGATAAGGATGAGGCGTGCCATGCACACCAGCATAAGGATGAGGGGGATCATACATACCAGTATATGGCTGAGGGGGCCATACATACCAGGATAAGGATGAGGGGGCCATGCATACCAGGATAAGGATGAGGGGGCTATGTATGCCAGGATGGGGATTGCTGTGCCATGCATACCAGGATAGGGATGAGGGGTGCCATGCATACCAGGATATGGATGAGGGGTGCCATGCATACCAGGATAAGGATGAGGGGGGCCATGCATATCAGGATGGAGGGGTGCCATGGATACCAGGATGGGGATGGGGGCCACGTATAATAGGAAGGGGGACATATATATCAGGATGGGGGATATTATCAGAATTGGGGGACATTACCCCTATACCAGTGTCAGCAGCAGACCCCCTCCCCCTTAACAGTGCATCGTGACCACATTTTTTGCTTACATTTTTTTTCTATTTTCCTCCTCTAAAACCTAGGTGCGTCTTATGGTCCGGTGCGTCTTATAGTCCGAAAAATACGGTAAATAACAATAACATTCAGAGAACAATGTGAGAGTTCTACAGGGTTATTTAAATAACAATAACATTCCGAGAACAATGGGAGAGATCTACAGGATTTTTAAACTGCAGTAGAATTCCGAGAACAAAGGGAGAGTTCTCTAGGATTTTTAAATCCGAGAATAATGGGAGAGTTCTACAGGGTTATTTAAATAATAACAACATTCCGAGAACAATGTGAGAGTTCTGCAAGGTTATTTAAATACAATAACATTACGAGAACAATGGAAGAGTTGTACAGGATTTTTAAAGTACAGTAGAAATCCGAGGACAATGGGAGAGTTCTACAGGGTTATTTAAATAACAATAGAATTCCGAGAACTATAGGAGAGTTCTACAGGGTAATTTAAATAACAATAACATTGTGAGAACAATATGACTGTCCTACAGGGTTATTTAAATGACAATAACATTCTGAAAACAATGGAAGAGTTCTACAGGATTTTTAAACTACAGTAGAATTCCAAGAACAATGGGAGAGTTCCAAAGGATTTTTAAACTACAGTAGAATTCCAAGAAAAATGGGAAAGTTGAACAGGCTTATTTAAATAACAATGGAATTCCGAAAACAATGGACAGGATTTTTAAACACCAGCAGAATATCGAGAACAATGGGAGAGCTTTACAGGGCTATTTAAATAACAATAACATGCTGAGAATAATGGGAGAGTCCTCTAGAATTTTTAAACTACAGCAGAATTTCGAGAAAAATGGGAGGGTTTTACAGGAATTTTAACCCCTTAATGACCTTGCAATTTTTCGTTTTTGCGATTTCATTTTTTGCTCCCCTTCTTCCCAAAGCCATAACTTTTTTATTTTTCAGTCAATATGGCCATTTGAGGGGTTACTTTTTGCGGGACAAGTTGTACTTTTGAACGACATCACTGGTTTTACCATATCGTGTACTGGAAAACGGGAAAAAAAAATCCAAGTGCGGTCAAATTGCAAAAAATGCAATTCCACAGTTGTTTTTTTTTTTTTTTTTTTACCACGTTCACTGAATGCAATGCCAAAATTGACCTGCCATTATTATTCTCCAGGTCATTACGAGTTTGTAGACACCAAACATGTATAGGTTCTTTTTTATTTAAGTGGTGTAAGGCGGCGGTGTTCACACCGTACAGTAACTGAGGCAGTGACCCAAGCAAGTCCAACATAAACAGCTTTTATTCAGCAACTCACAGGTAAACAGAAAGTCCTCCGGTTCGCAGTCAGGTTAATATGAGTCCATAAACAATGGTTGCCGTGGGCAACGGCCGCACCGGGTCGCACAGAGCCTGACAGGTGCAGAGCCTTCCCAGGCGGGGGTTCAGCTACACAGAGTCCCGCTGAGCTTTCCAGTTATGCTCCTAGCAGGTTCCAACATAGAACAACACTAATCCTTAGTGCAGGGTTTTTAAAGGACCTGTGGCAAGAGCCACTGGAAAACCCGGGTTGGAGGGAGGAGGCCGCCCCACTGCCTTCCTGTAACCTCCTCCAAGAAATGAAGGCCCCGCCGGGTTTTTTCTAATCTGGCTTAGCCAGACAGCCTGACCAGGTAATGCTCACCTTCATTCCTGCATTGCAGCCGCAGGTGAGTTTGTGACTGCACTGCCCTCCAATGGATTTAATAGGTCTCTGTACACATCCTGAGGGATATATAACGTCCCTCGTATACGATCCCAGTCACTGCCTCACATATTGCCCCCCTCTGTTCAAACTTGTGGGGTTGAGCATTTGACACCATACAAGGTGCCCAAGACAGGGCATCCGCGTTTGCCTGCGACTTTCCAGGGCGATGTTCTACAGAGAAACTGAAATTTTGCAGTGACAGGAACCACCTGGTGACTCGCGCATTCCTCTCCTTGGCATTCCTCATCCATACCAAGGGTGAGTGGTCCATCACCAAGTGGAAGTGACGCCCGAGTAAATAATAACGTAGCGATTCCAAGGCCCATTTAATAGCCATACACTCCTTCTCTACCAAGCTATAGTTTTTCTCTGCCAGGACAAGTTTTCTACTCAAGTAGGTGACCGGGTGCTCTTCACCATTTACTTTTTGTGACAATACCGCCCCTAGGCCTACCTCCGAGGCATCTGTCTGTACAATGAAGGTTTCCTTGAAGTTGGGGCTGATGAGGACCAGCTGTCCACACAGGGCCAACTTCATGGACTGAAAGGCTTCTTCTGCCTGAGGGTTCCACCGAACCATTACCGATTTTTTTTCCTTTCAAGAGATCGGTCAGGGCCGCGGTTCTCCCAGCAAAATTAGGTATAAACCGGCGGTA
Source organism: Phyllobates terribilis (assembly GCF_046119375.1). Taxonomy (NCBI): domain Eukaryota; kingdom Metazoa; phylum Chordata; class Amphibia; order Anura; family Dendrobatidae; genus Phyllobates; species Phyllobates terribilis. The sequence continues at coordinate 289,667,340 of NW_027362765.1, read as the reverse complement.
ATACCCAAGGATGCCAAGGAACGCCCTCACCTGCTTTGTACTTGACGATTTAGGCCAGTTTTTTATGGCCTCAACTTTATTGATTTGGGGCTTGATAACTCCTCGGCCAATCACATACCCCAAATATCGGGCTTCCTCTAACCCTATCGCACATTTTTTTGGGTTTGCCATTAACCCTGCGGCTCTGAGAGAATTCAGCACTGCTTGTACCTGGGATAGATGCATATGCCAGTCGGTGCTAAAGATGATAATATCATCTAGATACGCGGATGCGTACTCCTGATGAGGCTTGAGCACTATGTCCATCAGCCTCTGGAATGTAGCCGGGGCTCCATGTAACCCAAAAGGTAAGACCACATAGTGATATAGACCCTCCGGAGTTATGAAGGTGGTCTTTTCCTTCGCCGATTTCGTGAGAGGTACCTGCCAGTAACCCTTGGTGAGATCGAGCGTGGTAAAGTACTGGGCCTGCCCCAGTCTCTCAATCAGCTCATCTACCCTGGACATTGGATATAGGTCAAATTATGACACTTCATTTAATTTCCGGAAATCGTTACAGAAGCGTAACGATCCGTCTGGTTTCAGAATCAGTACGATGGGGCTAACACACTCACTTCGTGATTCCTCGATGACGCCTAATTGGAGCATTTGTTTTACCTCAGCTGTGATGGCTTGCCTCCGGGCTTCGGGTACCCGGTACGGTCTCATTCGCACCCTTACCCCAGGTTCGGTGACAATGTCATGTTGGAGAACTGTAGTCCTACCCTGTAGCTCTGAGAACACGTCGGTATTCTGCTGCACCAGCGAGCGAGCCTCCTGTCGCTGCTGTTTAGTGAGAGCATTACTTATCCTGACCTCTCCCGCGGACGCATCCCTGGCTGAAGTTAGAGAGCTCTCTGGCGGCAAGCCCAAAGTGACGTCTGTAACTAAACACTCTCGATCTATCCAAGGTTTTAGCAGGTTTACATGATAAAGCTGCTCAGGTTTCCTCCATCCGGGCTGATACACCCAGTAATTTACATCCCCCACCTTTTCTCGAACCTCATATGGCCCTTGCCAATTAAACATGAGCTTCCTCTCGGCTGTGGGTACCAGAACTAGCACCCGATTGCCCTTGTTAAAAGACCTGACCGTGGCTCTTTTATTATATGTGCGCCTCTAGGCTGCCTGGGCATCTAACAGATGTTCTTTCACGATGGGCATGACCGCCGCAATCCAGTCCTGCATACTAGCCACATGTTCAATTATACTCCTATGCGGAGTCGGTTCTTGTTCCCACGTTTCTTTGGCTACGTCCAACAGACCCATAGGGTGTCTGCGGTACAATAACTCAAAGGGAGAGAACCCTGTGGAAGCCTGGGATACCTCACGGACGGCAAACATCAAATAGGGTAGCAACATGTCCCAATCCCTACCGTCCTTAGAAACCACCTTTTTTAACATGGACTTGAGGGTTTTATTGAACTGTTCTACTAGCCCGTCGGTTTGAGGGTGGTACACAGAGGTGCGCAATTGTTTAATTTTTAGCAGTTTGCACAGTTCCCTTGTCACCTTGGACATAAAAGGGGTCCCTTGATCCGTCATCAGGATCTCCATAGGTAGTCCAAGGCGACAGAACATGGCAAACAGCTCCCGTGCAATCAGTTTTGCCGAGGTGTGGCGTAGCGGTATAGCCTCCGGGTACCGGGTGGCATAGTCGACGACCACCAGTATATGTTGGTGGCCACAAGCAGATTTTACAATGGGCCCACCGTTGACTACCATGCATGGAAATACAGTATCTGCACCAGGCTGTTGAGCTACGCCATTTACCTCTAACACCCTTTCCCGCGCCCGAGTCAGAGTGGGATCCTGTAGCTGAGCTGTCCCAAACGTGCCCCTGGACACTTCCAGCTCGGGGATCGATGGTGTTTCCCTGACCTCTCCTGCCAGCACCTCTAGGGGAGACCTATTGGGGTCACACTCTGTCCCTAGGTTGGACACCCCTACGGCAGGTACCCCTGACTCGGATTCGTTGGATAAAGTGCCAGTAACAAATTTTACAGGGGGAGAGTGGATTTTGTTTTTCCACAGAGTCCAGAACAGGGGCAAGTCTCTTCCCAACACAGTCCCATAGGTAAGAGTTTTTACCACTCCCACCACATGTTTTATGTCGCCACATGGCATGGACAAAACTACCTCTGCGGTTGGGTACTCTCGGAGTTCCCCATGGATACACACAACCCCAACTGTCCGTCTACTGGGGTTGTCTCCTGCCAGCAGCGACGTAAGTCACTAGGCTCCCTGAGTCTAGGAGGGCCTCCGTGGGGTACCCATTAACCAGTACCTGGCACAGTTGAGGTTCACTGTCCGAGGGGTCGGCACTCGCAGTGCAGATGGTCTGGGCGTACATTGAGACCCTGCAGTTCTCAATGGGTACCGTAGTCCATGGGTTCCATAGTCAGGGGGCAGTTAGCAACCACATGTCCCGGCCCCTGACACCGCCAGCACCTAATGGTGAAGGTACTGTTCGGTCTTGTGACCGTTTGGGAGGGAACCGGTCTCCTGCCACTCTCACTCCGAGGTACCCCTTCAGCATGGGTATGGCGCTGACTGTCCTCAGCAGAGGGACGCGACCCCTTTCCTGGCTCCTGGGTTGGCAGGGATCGGCGTGACAGCCGCGAGGGGGCAGAGTCTCGGATAAAGTCCTGAGTAGCCAAGTAGCGCTCGATCAGGCTGACCACCTGGTCGACGGTGCCGGGGTCCCCTTACCCCACCCAACGTTGGATAGCGGCCAGCAGAGTCCTCACCAGCCGGTCGACCACCACCCTCTCCACCATCTGGGCTGGAGTCAAAGACTCAGGCTGGAGACACCTCTTGACCAGCTGCAAAAGGTCATAAGCCTGAGACCGGGCGGGTCGGGTCTCCACATAGGCCCGTGAAAACATGCGCTGAGCCCTCACGTACGTATTGACCCCCAGTCGGGCAAGGATCTCACCTTTGAGCCTCTGGTAGTCGTGGGCGTTCTCCAGACTGAGGTCGAAGTAGGCCGCCTGGGCATTGCCGACCAAAAACGAAGCCACCACTTCTGCCCACTGGCCAGCTGGTAGGTTTTCCCGCTCTGCTGTGCACTCATAAATGGTCAGGAAGGCTTCCACGTCAGTCCCATCTTCTTCAATGCGGAGCGAACCTTGTCCCGGGCCTCTCGACGTTCCGGAGCTGGTGCCATCGGCGTATCCCGCAGAGCTGTGAGCTGCTTCATGATCAGCTCATTGATTTGCGTGTGGACCAATTGCCTTAATAGCTCCTCCATTTTGTCCACAGGTTTAGGCTGAAAGGTGGCCGGCCGGATTGTGGTCATGCAGCTGCCGGTGGGGGTACGCCTCAGTCACACTGCCCGCATTCTCCACCAAGCTGTAAGGCGGCAGTATTCACACCATGCAGTAACTGAGGCAGTGACCCAAGCAAGTCCAACATAAACAGCTTTTATTCAGCAACTCATGGGGAAACAGAAAGTCCTCCGGTTAGCAGCTGGGTTAATATGAGTCCATAAACAACGGTTGCCATGGGCAACGGCCGCGCTGGGCCGTGCAGAGCCTGACAGGTGCAGAGTCTTCTCAGACGGGGGTTCAGCTGCACAGAGTCCCACTGAGCTTTCCTGCTATGCTCCTAGCAGGTTCCAACACAGAACAACACTAATCCTTAGTGCAGGGTTTGTAAAGGACCTGTGGCAAGAGCCACTGGAAAACCCGGGTTGGAGGGAGGAGACCGCCCCACTGCCCTACTGTAACCTCCTCCAAGAAATGAAGGCCCTGTCGGGTTTTACCAATCTGCCTTAGCCAGATAGCCTGACCAGATAATGCTCACCTTCATTCCTGCACTGCAGCCGCAGGTGAGTTTCGGCGATTCTGAATGCAGCGATACCAAATAAGTGTATATGTTTTTTTTTATTATTATTTTATTTTGAATGGGGCGAAAGGGACGTGATTTAAACTTTTATATTATTATTATTACTAGAAGCAGCACTTGTCAGATCGCCTCTGCTGCATACAGGCGACAAGTAGATCACCTGTATGCAGCAGAAATGCTGACTTGATATGAGCACAGGACATGACAACCACAGGGGTCTGCTGCAGACGCCGGATTGTCATACCAATCCATCAGTGACCTGCGATCATGTGACCTGCGCTGCCAGTGCGGCGATGTTAAATGCCGCTGTCAGAGATTGACAGCGGCATTTAACTGGTTAACAGCCGCGGGTGGATATGATTCCACCCACGGCTGTTGCGGGCACATGTCAGCTGTATAAATCAGGTGACATGTGCCCGATCCAGTGCGGGCTCAGCGCCGGAGCCCGCGCTGAACCAGGGGTGATGACCTGGAGAGTACTAGTATGCCCCAGGTCATAAAGGGGTTAAATCATATTAGAATTCCGAGAACAATGTGGGCGTTGTACAGGATTTTTAAACTACAGTAGAATTCCGAGAACAATGGGAGAGTTCTACATGGTTATTTAAATAACAATAGGTTTCCGAGAACAATGGAAGAGTTTTACAGTATTTATAAACTACAGTAGAATTCCGAGAACTAAAGCGAGGCTTCTACAAGGTTATTTAAATAACAATACCCTTCTGAGAACAATGGAAGAGTTCTACAGGATTTTGAAACTTCAGTAGAATTCCAAGGACAATGAAAGAGTTCTAAAGGTTTTTTAAACTACAGTAGAATTCAGAGAACAATTGGAGAGTTCTACAGGGTTATTTAACTAACAATAACATTCTGAAAACAATGGAAGAGTTCTACAGGATTTTTAAACTACAATAGACTTCCAGGAACAGTGGGAGAGTTCCAAAGGATTTTTAAACTACAGTAGAATTCCAAGAACAATGGGAGAGTTCTACATGGTTATTTAAATAACAATAACCGTCCAAGGTTTTGTTTTGGACATTGTGCTATTTCTCACAACACATCTACTTTTTGTGGGTCTGATTCCAAAAGAATATATATCATTATACGTTTTTTGAACTGTAACTCTGATTTTGTTGTTTATACAGTATATTGGAATGCCAATTTTGGGATCTGAAATATGTGGGATGTACCACTGGAAAATTCAAAACAAGAGTCAGAGAACATTTCTATGACATAGCACAATCCTCTAATCATAATATGTCCAATCTGTCTAGACATTTTGTCTTTCAACACAATAGACTTATTACTGGTTGTGCCGCATATGCTATTGAACAAGTACCGAGGCATGCCAAGGATGGAAAGAGAGAACAGCAGTTACGAGATCGGGAAGCTTTGTGGACATATCTATTAAACACCTGTGCCCCTGCTGGACTCAATTTAAGAAAAGAGTTCATGTTGCATTATTAATTCATGAATACATCTCACTACGGTACCGCTTTTGCGCTTTTTGACATTTTTATTTTGTGATTGCATTGCCCATGATAGCAATCAATTATTGATTATAGTGCTGATATAATGATTTCTGGAATTGGCTAACATTATCTATTAATTTTCATCAATTAATTATGCTATAGTCCCCTTATATATTTAATCTGATTCTTTTTTGAAGTGTTGATTTCATGACGATATTTGTATCATTCATATCGAGCGTTTTCTGGAGAGCTAACTCACAGCATACCAGTGCGATTTACTCATTCCCATCTGCAATGTAATTGGTTATTTTACTAATGTTTATTTTCATTCGAAACAAGTTTATTCATATTCTATGGTTCTATTATTCCATTGTCAGGTATTTTCTATGATTAATATGTTAATACTGTTTGTGTTTAACATATAATGGTTTTTCTTACTGTGTGTTTTAACTAAGGGTAATAGGTCCCATCCACTTGTTTTTCACAAAACTGTAATTTGCTAATGATTGTTAAAAACCGTGTGTTTCTCCCAGATCACTATACTGAGTCTAAGAGCATGTAGTGTGCTCGAAAAGCATCCAGTGGTCTCGCACATTTTTTCTTCACCCACACCTCTCCATCATCTGGTCGTACCTGAGTTCCCTTCTTTTAAAGGATTGAATAAAGTATTATGATTTTATATCGTGGAAGCTGGATTTTTCTTTTCTTCACTGATGTAAAGTAGACATGTGGGAAATGTTATTTATTAACTATTTTGTGTGATATAACTCTTTGATTTAACCCCATAACGTCCAATGACGGGGATAACCCGTCATGGCCGGGTGTTAGTTCGTGCACCATGACGAGTTATCCCCGTCATGCATTTAAACTGTCACTGATTGTAAACACACAATGACAGTTTCGTGCCGACAGCTGTTACAGACAGCTGATCGGCACGGGAAGCGGTGTGGGGACCCATGCCGTCAATTTGACTGACCGATCTCAGCATGATCGCGCAGAAGATGCTGTAATATCAGCACCTCCTGCCTGATCAGTGCCGGAGGTCAGTGTTGCTGGTGGCTGAGCTCCGGCACTAAATATCATCATCGCCCCTGGCTGTTAACCCCCTGAATGCTGCGATCGAGCACGATCGCAGCGTTCGGGAGGCAGCCAGAGGGACCGGAGCTCCCTATGCCTTCAGATCGGCGCCCCCGCGATGTAATCGCGGGGCCCAATCGTTTCCATGGTGACCAACATGTTAGGCTATGGGTTGAACTAGATGGACTTAGTCTTCCTTCAACCTTAAAAACTATGTTACTATGTTACCACGCTACGAAAAGCTGCTGAGACCATGCTCACAGCATGGTCTCAGGAGCTTTCACTCTAGGTATAATTCACTGCAATCTAGTGCATTGCAACGCATTATATCTGTGATCAAAGGGAAAAGTCCCATAAAGGGACTAAATAAAAAAGTTTAAAAAATTGTAAAAAAAATTACAAAATAATAATAAAAATATTATACTAATAAATACAAATTTTTATGTAAAAAAAAAATGAAATAATAAAAAAAAGTACACATATTTGGTATCGTCGCATCTGGAACAACCCAACCTATAAAAGTGTCACATTAGTTAACCCCTTCAGTTGAACGCCGTAAAAAATAAACAAAAAACGAGGCAAACGATGCTTTATCATGATACCGCTGGGAAAAAGTGGAATAAAACGCGATAAAAAAAGAATCTAAATAAAATTGGTACCGCTGAAATTGTCATCTTGTCCCGCAAAAAAACAAGCCGCCATAAAGCTCCATCAGTGGAAAAATAAAAAAGTTATAGCTTTCAGAATAAAGCGATGCAAAAAAAAAAAATTTTTCTATAAAAGATTTTAATGTGTAAAAGCGCCAAAACATAAAAAAACGCTATAAATGTAGTATCACTGTAATCGTACTGACCCAAAGAATAAACCTGCCTTATCAATTTTACCACACGCGGAACGACATAAATAAAAAAAATAAATAAATAAAATTCCTGAATTGCCGGTTTTTGTTCATTCTCCCTCCCCAAAAATTGGAATAGAAAGCGATCAAAAAATGTCATGTGCCCGAAAATGGTACAAATAAAAATGTCAACTCGTCCCGCAAAAAACAAGCCCGAAGGAAAATTCCCTATATGGAGATGGGGGCACTGTGGACGCTGTCTGACCTGTGATTCGGAGGTGTCCGTCTTTTTATGTGTGCATAAAAGCGTGATCAGTCGCAGTTTTGTGCACCTCTGAAAATAAGGACAACGCTGAACAGAGGCCAGACAGAGTCCAGAGTAACTCTGCTGTCTCATTATAGTGATTGGATCCCCTGGGGGGGTGTCACTTGAATCACGTCACTCAGAGATTTAGATGTAAACCCCAAAGCAATTGTTCAGCGAACAGCGCTGGATAAATGTGATCCCAAATGTTATGTAAAATGTTCCCAATAAAAACTCAATCCACAAAAAAAAACCACTCAGGTCCATCATCTGTCAATGTAAATATAGGGGGCTTCCACGTTACTGGTAGCACAAAGGCTCTGGAAAAGTGAAATGACTCCTCGCCCCCAAAAGAAATTCAGCAAATTCTGCACTCCGAAATTCTAATGCCCCCCCACCCTTCTGAGCTCCAGTGTGTGCCTAAACCACATTTAGCATCCACATGTTTGGCAAAGGTATAATTTCCAAAATGGGGTCACTTGAGGGAGGATTCTGCTCTTCTAGCATTTAGGGGCTCTGTATATTGAGTCTGCAAACTGTTATAGGAAAATCTGCGCTCCAGGAGGCAAATAGCACTCCGTCCCTCCCGATTCTCCCCGTGTGGCTAAGCAGTACTGTACAGCCACATATGGGGTATTGATAGAGGAGTTCATTGAGAATTGTAGTATGTAAAATTGGGTCACTTTTGGGGAATTCTGCTGTTATGGCACCTCAGGGGATCTCCTAGTGGGTCATGGCACCCTCAAACCATAACAGTAAAATCTGCACTATAATATAGTGCTCCTTCCCTTCTGACCTTTGCACTGTGCCTAAAAAGTAGTTCCCAATTACATGTAGGGTATTGGTGTGCTCAGAAGAAATTGCACAACAAAATGAGAGGTCAATTTTCTCCTGTTACCCTTGTAAAAATAAGAAATTTTGGGGCTAAATAAATTTTTTGTAGAAAATTTTTTATTTTTTTTATTTTCATGGCTCTACGTTATAAAAGGAACTGGGGGTTGAAAGTGCTCACCACACATTTAGATAAGTTCATTGAGGGGTATAGTCTCCAAAATGCTGTCACTTGTGCGGGGTTTCCGGTGTTTTGACACCTCAGGGGCTCTCCAAATGCAACATGGCGTCCACTCTCAATTCCAGACAATTTTGCGTTCAAAAAGTCAAACGGTGCTCCTTTTGTTCCGAGCCTTGTCGTGCGCTCAGTGTTTTTTCCCCACATATGGGGTATCAGCTTACTCAGGAGAAATTGCACAACTTTTTCAGTCAATCTTCTCCTGTTATCCTTGTGAAAATAAAAAAAAATGGGCCTAAAAGTTCATTTTTGTGGAAAAAATGTGATTTTTTATTTTTACGGCTATACGTTATAAACTTCTGTGAAGCACCTGTGGGTTCAAATTGCTCACCACACATCTAGATAAGTTTATTGAGGGGTCTAGTTTCCAAAACGAGGTCACTTGTGGGGGGTTTCCACTGTTTAGGCACAACAGGGGCTCTCCAAATGCGACATGGCGTCCGCCAATTAATCCAAATTTTGAATTAAAAAAGTGAAATGGCGCTCCATCCATTCAGAGCCCTGCCATGAGCCCAAACAGTGGTTTTAAGCCACATATTGGGTATCGGCGTGCTCAGGAGAAATTGCACAATACATTTTGGGGTCCATTTTTATCTGTTACCCTTGTGAAAATAATAAAAAAAAAATTAGAATCAGGGCACTTTTTGGTATTTTCTGTCATAAAGGCCCCTCAAAGTCACTTCAAATATGATGTGGTCCCTAAAAAAAATGGTTTTGCAAATTTTGTTGGAAAAATTTGAAATCGCTGGTCAACTTTTAACCCTTATAACTTCCTAACAAAAAAAAATGTTGTTTCCAAAATTGTGCTGATGTAAAGTAGACATGTGGGAAATGTTATTTATTAACTATTTTGTGTGAAATATCTCTCTGACTTAAGGGCATAACAATTCTAACTTTGAAAATTGCAAAATTTTCGCCAAATTTCAGATTTTTCCACAAATAAACGCAAGTCATATTGAATAAAATTTACCACTATCATCAGTGGCATCCCGCCAATGGCGGCAGGCCACACGACTGCTATGGGGCAAGTGAGCTGGAGGGTCCCCATAGCAGTCGCCTGCACTGTGTACCCCGGCATCGGGTCCCCTCCTGCACTCAGGCAAGTGACGGGGCCCTGAGCCAGCACAATACTTACCTCTTCCCGTGTCCTAGACGCTAGAATGTATGGGCTCCTTCCAGGTATGATGTAATTTCCGGGGGCGTGTTCTAGTTCAGCACCAGATGCCAGAGTCTCATGCAGAGACAGAGCTGCCGGTGAAGCTGCAGGAGGAGGTCAGTATCCTAAGCTGAGAAACAGGAGATTGTTCTATTAATTGCTGGTCTGATGTCTTTTCTTCTTGTTGTTTTTGGGGTGAGGGGGCTTGATACTTGGGAGTGAGGGATTTGGGGGCATTAATGCTGGAGGGCAGTCTGGTGGGGTTAATTAATGCTTGTGGCGATCTTAGGGGGCTCTGGGAAATAATGCAGGGATAATGCGTGCTTATGGGGGCCTTAAGGGGATGCTGCGGGCTTGTGGGGGCTCTGGGGGGGATGCTGCGAGCTTGTGGGGCCCTGGGGGGATGCTGCGGGCTTGTGGGTGCTCTGGGGGGGATGCTGCGGGCTTGTAGGGCCCTGGGGGGGATGCTGTGGGCTTGTGGGGCCCTGGGGGGGGATGCTGTGGACTTGTGGGGGCCCTGGGGGGGATGCTGTGGACTTGTGGGGGCCCTGGGGGGGATGCTGTGGGCTTGTGGGGGCCCTTGGGGGGGATGCTGTGGGCTTGTGGGTGCTCTGGGGGGGATGCTGAGAGCTTGTGGGGCCCCGGGGGGATGCTGCGGGCTTGTGCGGCCCTGGGGGGGATGCTGTGGGCTTGTGGGGGCCCTTGGGGGGATTGCTGCGGGCTTGTGGGTGCTCTGGGGGGGGATGCTGCAGGCTTGTGGGTGCTCTGGGGGGGATGCTGTGGGTTTGTGGGGCCCTGGGGAGATTCTGCGGGCTTGTGGAGCCCTGGGGGGGATGCTGTGGGCTTGTGGGGGCCCTTGGGGGGATGCTGTGGGCTTGTGGGTGCTCTGGGGGGGATGCTGCGGGCTTGTGGGGGCTCTGGGGGGGTGCTGCAGGCTTGTGGGGGCCCCGGGGGGATGCAGCAGACTTGTGGGGGCCCCGGGGGGGATGCAGCAGGCTTCTGGGGGCTCTGGGGGGGGTGCTGCAAGCTTGTGGGGGCCCCGGGGGGGTTGCAGCGGGCTTGTGGGGGTCCCGGGGGGGGGATGCAGCGGGCTTGTGGGGGCTCTGTGTGGGGCCCAGGAGGCATGGTGCATTACATGGGGTCCAGCCTCCATATGGCATTACATGGGGCCCAGCCTGCATGGGGCATTACATGGGGACCAGGCACTATTCTCTATGGTGCATTATATGGGATCCAGTATTTTGTATGGAGCATTATATGGGGCTCATGATACTGTATGGAGGACTATGTGGTGCCCATAATATTGTATGGAGGACTTAGTGGTACCATAACACTGTATGGAGGACTTTACTGTCCAGTCTGCACGGTGCGCTGTGAGGATTCACCGGTTTCTGAGATATTGTAGAATTTACAATAGATATCACTCATGAAATGTAAGAAGTCAGTGACATTTTGGGCACTGTACTATATCTATATCTATAATTTCTCTGCTGTATCTGTGCATCATGAATGGTTGGATGTGTTAAAGGGGCCCACTGAGATTCTTTCGCCCGGGGCCCACGAAAACCTGGAGGAGGAACCATCATATAACACTCCCTCTCCCATCATTCGTCCTCTGCGTCTGACGCATTGTACTGTGTGGAGGACCATGGGGGAGTGCATTGTACTTTGTGGAGGACCATGTGGGAGTGCATTATACTGTGTGGAGGACCACAGGGAGTGCATTGTACTGTGTGGAGGACCATGTGGGAGTGCATTATACCGTACGGAGGACCACGGGGAGTGCATTGTACTGCGTGGAGGACCACGAGGGAGTGCATTATACTGCGTGGAGGACCACGAGGGAGTGCATTATACTGCGTGGAGGACCATGGGGAGTGTATTATACTGTGTGGAGGACCATGGCGAGAGCCTTATACTGTGTGGAGGACCATGGCGAGAGTCTTATACTGTGTGGAGGACCACAGCGAGTGCATTATACTCTGTGGAGTGTGGAGAGGTGTGGGGCAGTTGGGGGATCATACTGTGTTGGTGTCATCATACTTTACCCTGGGAGTTGAGGTGGGGTACAGTAGGGTCATTATACTGCGCATGTGGAGGAATTCACCATGGGGGTATCATACCGTGTTTGGGGGGCACTTTTGTTGGCACCACACTTTATGGGCAATGAAAAAGGGATCTAGGACGTCAGCAGAAGGAAAATTACTATGTAAAGGCTGGAAGGTTGTGAGATCTGCTCTTCTGTGACCCCGTCAATTATTTAAATTTTTACATTTTTTTTTGCTATGGGGCCCCATGATTCCTATGTACGCCCCTGACTATCATGAATAGAGATGAGCGTTGTTCTACTCGAACTGTTCGCCAATCTCAAATTCGAGCTGTTTTGGGCGGTGTTCGAGCCGTTCGGCGAACACGAACAATTTGAGAAAAATTCGGCTGTTCGAGGTTATGTTCGATAACTGTTCGTGCACCAAAATCATAACTGGATTTTTTCTCAGTAATGATGAAAATTAATGTTAATACGCAGTTTGAGTGTACAGCGGGGTGGGGGGAGGGGCAGGGGATGGATCTCTGCAGGAACAATGAAGATCTCCATTTTTTTTTCTCTTTCCCGCATTTGCAGTGGGGAGGTGCAATCTGTCAGCCTATCAGCAGCGCACACACGGAGCGAAGTGCTTTTTTTCACACAAGCAAGGGCATGTGTCATTGGCAGTGTATGTCACATGTCCTTGCCCTATAAGACCAAGCCATTTTCCCCGTCGCCACCATTTTCTCACTGCTGCAGCTGCGTGTTAGACGGCACCGCTGTTGCTGTGTGCGCTATACCTTGTTAATTTCAAGCCAATTTTCGCACAAATCTACAGATAGCTTGGGAGTAGGGAATAGTTGTGATTGCAGTCCTTTTAAGGACTAGGTTACAGCATTTCCTACGACTTTTATCAGGGAGGTCTGTGCTCTTAAATAGATAGGTTGTGGGAGTAAAGACTAATTGTAATTGGAGTCCTTTTCAGGACTAGGTTACATCAGTTCCTATCAGTTTTTGCCAGGCAGGTCTGTGCCAGTGCTGTGCAAGTTTTTTTCACAGCATTTGGCTGAATCTAGCAAAGCTAATCCTTTATGGCCTATTGCAGAGTGTGTTAGTCAGTGGAGTAGCCTATCTGTGTTGCAAGATATACCACCTGTGTATAGAATACCAATTTTTTTACTGCACCTAGTGAAGTAAAATCTTTTGGGCATAGCATCATTCTATTAGTCCATCTATACTGACCTCCATCAGGTTGCAAATTAAAACTAATTTTTATCTGCATCTACAGTACCTCTGAAAAAATATTTGGGCTTCTACCTGTGTGTGGGACTTGTTGTATTAGTCCATCTATACTGACCTCCATCAGGTTGCAAACTGAATATATTTTTTTCCTGCATCTACCTCTGAAAAAATATTGGGCTTCTAGCTGTGTGTGGGTCTTGTTCTATTAATCCATCTATACTGACCTCCATCAGGTTGCAAACTGAATATAATTTTTTTCTGCATCTAGCTCTGAAAAAATATTTGGCCTTCTAGTAGTGTTTCGGACTTTCTCTATTAGTCCATCTATACTGACCTCCATCAGGTTGCAAACTGAATATAATTTTTTTCTGCATCTAGCTCTGAAAAAATATTTGGCCTTCTAGTAGTGTGTCGGACTTTCTCTATTAGTCCATCTATACTGACCTCCATCAGGTTGCAAATTAAAACTAATTTTTATCTGCATCTACAGTACCTCTGAAAAAATATTGGGCTTCTAGCTGTGTGTGGGACTTGTTGTATTAGTCCATCTATACTGACCTCCATCAGGTTGCAAACTGAATATATTTTTTTCCTGCATCTACCTCTGAAAAAATATTGGGCTTCTAGCTGTGTGTGGGTCTTGTTCTATTAATCCATCTATACTGACCTCCATCAGGTTGCAAATTCAAAATAATTTTTTTCTGCATCTAACCCAGCCAATAGTTTTGGCCTAATACCACAGTTTGGCCACTCAGCTCTGCTCGGTTACCATCCATTGTTTTTTTGTGCAAACAACTCCAGAGTTGTGAATTAGTTAACCACCAAAATGAGTGGAAAAAGGCCTGCTGCTGGTGGAAAGGGGAATAGGCATGTTGGGAAGGGGAAAAAAGGTTGTGTCCGTGGGGTAGGTGTTAAAGCAACAGTAACATCTGCAGAAGAAAGACCATCTTCCAGCCAAACTAAAATGTCTACTTCTTTTAGCGGACAATGTGATAAGATCCCTTTCTTACGGCCACGCCAATCGCTACAAATTCCAGATGAGGCACAAAAACAGCAGGTGCTTCAACGGATATCAAGTGCTCCTTTAAGTGGGCTCTCCTCCACATCAACTTCAACATCACAAATACTCCAGTCCTCAAAGGTGTCACCCAAATCGCACTTGCTTCCTCACAGCTCCCAAATCTCCAGCTGCCCGTCTGAGTATGAGGTAGAACAGATGGTTGAGTCTGCAGAGCTGTTTACTCATACTATAGCCTGGGAATCAGAGGTCGACTCCAGCGCTTCTGTGAATCCAGACGAGGAAATGATCTGCACTGATGCCCAGAATCTTTATGAGTCGGATCCAGGACCAGACGCAGAAGGTTCTGACCATAATGTAGACCCTCATTCCCAAACTGTAACTCCTGTTGGTGGAGACAATGAGGAAGACGATGATAAGACTCAAATACCTGATTGGAGCGACAACTTTAGTTTTTTGTCAGGGCAGGAACAGGTTGGCTCTGAGGACGACGGGTGTGATAACGCACAGGGTGATGATGATGAGGTCGGAGATCCCACTTACTGTCAACCCACAGTCAGCCAAGAGATGAGGTCAGCAGAGGAGGTGGAGGAAGATGCTAGTGACGACGAGGTCAGGTTGCGCCTTCCTGGACAGAGACGTAGTACTGGAAGCACGTCAACAACTGCATCCTCAAACACAACTCTGCCTCTCACCACAAGTCGTGGTGGCTCTTCAGGTCGCATGGGTGCTAAGCCTTGCATAGCCTGGGCATTTTTTCAGATCGATAAAGATGACCCAACTCGTGTTATCTGTAACATTTGTCAGCAAAAGCTAAGTAGAGGCCAAAAAATACATAGTTTGAGTACTTCATGCATGAACCGGCACATGGACATGAAGCATAAGTTGCAGTGGGAAGCTCAGTGTGCTACAATGCGGCCTAGCCGGCCGGGCCAACCACCGTCTGCCATATCTTGTGCATCCGCGGCCTCTTCATCCTCTGTGACTGGGGGGACAGCAGTCACACCTGTTTTGGGGCGCAGACCTGCCACCTCTTTACCCGCAACAGCCAGCGTGATTGGCAGGTCATCATTTTCTTTGGAGGTGGTAACACCAGCTGGTGTTGAGCGCTGTCCGACATCGATAGCACCACCTTTGGATGAAGGCAACCTAACATGTCCGCCTGCATCTTCCTCACAGACCGGCAGTTTGCCGGGGACACCCTTATCAACCCCGTCTAAGCACAATAGCCAGCCCTCGGTCCCTCAGATGTGGACAAGTAAAAGACCATTTCCTCCTAGCCATGAGAAAGCTAAGAGGTTGAATTTCACCATCTGCAAGCTCTTGGCTACAGAAATGCTGCCTTTCCGCCTGGTGGACACAGAGGATTTTCGAGACCTTATGTCCGTCGCAGTGCCCCAGTACCAGATGCCCAGTCGGCACTACTTCTCAAAGAAAGGTGTGCCTGCGCTCCACCAGCATGTCGCACATAACATCACCGCTTCTTTGAGAAACTCTGTGTGTGACAGGGTGCATTTCACCACAGACACTTGGACGAGTAGGCATGGACAGGGGCGTTACATGTCGCTGACTGGGCACTGGGTAACTATGGTGACAGCAGGACAAGGGGCTGCTGTCCAAGTCTTGCCGTCCCCACGAGTTGTGCGTCAATCCTCTTTATGTCAAAGTTCCTCCACTGCTTCTGCCTCCTCAACCTCCTCTCGGTCTTCCACCTGCACCCAAAGCCTGTCTGGTCATGCCACAAGCTTTCTAACTGCGCAGAAGGGATCCTGCACACCTCCTTACTATGCTGGCAGTAGGGCTCAACGTCATCAGGCGGTTTTTACATTGAAATGTCTGGGAAATGTGAGTCACACAGCTGAGGAGTTGTGGTCAGCTCTGGAGAACCAATTTCATGAATGGTTGTCTCCATTGGACCTGAAACCAGGGAAGGCCGTGTGCGACAATGCTGCAAACCTGGGTGCGGCCCTTCGCCGGGGCAATGTCACACACGTGCCTTGTATGGCTCACGTGTTGAACCTGGTTGTCCAGCAATTTTTAGCCCACTATCCCAGACTAGATGGCCTTCTGCAGAGGGCACGGTCGCTGTGTGCTCACTTCCGCCGTTCGCATCCCGCAGCTCAGCGACTTACATCTCTACAGAAGTCGTTGGGCCTGCCACTTCACCGGCTAAAATGCGATGTGCCTACCCGGTGGAATTCAACTCTGCACATGTTGCAGCGACTGTGGCAGCACCGACAAGCCCTGGTGCAATACGTTCTGACGTATAGCCTGGGCCAACGAGATTCAGAGGTGGGGCAAATCACGCTGGAGGAGTGGTCTCAGATCAGGGACCTATGCACCCTTCTGCACAGTTTTGAAATGGCGACGAAGATGTTTAGTGCTGACGATGCCATTATCAGCATGACTATTCCGGTGATTTACATGCTGGAGCACATGTTAAACAGAATTCGGAGTCAGGTGGTGGCACAAGAGGAGGTGGAGGAAGTAGAGGAGGAGGAGTTGTATGCGGAAGGGCTAACATCTGCAAGGTCCAGACGGTCGGCAGCACCAAGGCGGCAGGCATGTGAGGGTGGGGGAGATGGTTTTACCAGGGCGCATGGTAGCAGCCAAACTAGTGAGGAAGGTGCAGGAGCCCAGGAAGAAGTGGAGGACGAACTGATGGAAGACTCATCAGATGAGGGAGACCTTGATCACATTTCTGTTGTGCGAGGTTGGGGGGAGAGGACAGAGGAAGGAAGCATGATTGTTACCTCGCCACCAACACAACAGGGACTTGGTGCTCCTGGATGCGCAACACACATGAGTGCCTTCTTGCTGCACTACCTGCAACATGACCCTCGAATTGTGAGAATTAGAAATAATCCTGACTACTGGGTTGCCACACTGTTAGATCCCCGGTACAAAAGTAAATTTGCAGAAATTATTCCTGCCATAGAAAGGGATGCACGCATGCAGGAGTATCAGCAGAGACTGTTGCAGAATCTTACATGTGCTTTTCCACAAAATACCAGTGGTGCACGTAGTGAATCTCACAGTTCCAACTTGCCAACCGTGGGACCGTCAAGTGTTCAGCACTCAAACCGTAACAGAACCACAGTATCTGCTGGTAACATCAATTTTGCGGAATCATTTCACCACTTTTTTAGCCCATCCTTTGCAAGGCCACAGGAGACAAGAAGTCTGACACATAGTCAACGCCTAGAGACGATGGTACAGGAGTATCTCCAAGTAAACATTGAAGCCACGACTGTGTCACTGGACCCTTGCTCTTTTTGGGCTTCCAATCTGGATAAATGGCCGGAGCTAGCCACTTACGCCTTGGAGATCTTGTCATGCCCCGCAGCCAGCGTTCTGTCTGAACGTGTGTTCAGCGCTGCTGGTGGTGTGCTGACAGATAAGCGCACGCAGCTCTCCACTGATAATGTAGACAGACTCACGTTCATAAAGATGAACAAATCATGGATCCGAAACGACTTTTCTACCCCTGTGTCATCCTGGGGAGAGTAAAAGCTTGATGATTGGTTAAAATCACCCTACCAACCGTTTTAAGCTTTCAAATTACTAATCATGTTTATCTGTATCTTGACTGGAAAATAATTTGGGCTTTGTAGCAGTGTGCAGCACTGATCCTATTAGGCCATCTATACTAAAGCTTCACCAGATTTAAAATTAAAAATAATTTTTAGCTGCATCTAGCCCGGAAAATAATTTTGGGGCTCCGAGATGCGCAAGGCACATAAGTGCCTTCTTGCTGCACTACCTGCAGCATGACCCTCATATTGTCAGAATTCGAAGTAATCATGACTACTGGGTTGCCACACTCTTAGATCCCCCAAACTTTTCGATCAACCTTTTCATTTTAATAAAGACCAAAAAAATGGTCATTTTTGAAATTATAAGCATTAGCAGGTTGTTAGAAACTGAAATCAAACGGTTTTCAACTCAAAACTTTATTCTAGGTGATGTTACATTTTCACATAGGACCCCTTGTTCGAAAGGAGCTTCTGAACTCTCTCGTCCATTGAATTTGTCAGGTTTTGGATGGTTTCTGCTTCAATTGTTTTGCATGAGGACAGAATACCCTCCCAGAGCTGTTGCTTAGATGTGAACTGCCTCCCGCCATCATAGACACTCCTTTTAATGATGCTCCAAAGGTTCTGAATGGGGTAGAGGTCAGGGGAGCATGGGGGTCACACCATAAGTTTGTCCCCTTTTATGCCCATATCAGCCAGAGATGCAGATGTTTTATGTGCAGCATGAGATGGTGCATTATCATGCAGAAAAATGATCTTGCTGTGAAATACACGGTTCTTCTTCTTGAACCATGGCAGGAAGTGCTGTTTGAGAAAATCCACATACATTATGGAGTTCATCTTTAGCGCCTTCAGGGATCCTAAAGGGGCCGACAATCTCTCTCCCCATGATTCCAGCCCAAAACATTACTCCACCTCCTCCTTGTTGGCGCTGTAGCCGTGTTTGCGTGGGGTGTCCATCAACCAGCCATCCTCCACTCCATCCATCTGGACCATCGAGCGCTGCACGGCACTCATCCGTGAACAAAACAGTTTTGAAATCAGTCTTCATGTAATGTTTGGCCCACTGGAGCCGTTTCTGCTTGTGTGAAGTGGATAGAGGAGGTCGACAGGATGGCGCATGCACAGCTGCAAACCTCTGAAGGACCCTGCATCTTGTTGTTCGGGGGACGTTGGAGGCACAAGCAGCTTCAAAAACTTGTCTGCTGCTATGACAAGGCTTTTTTGCCGCTGCTCTTTGAACCTGACGTAATTGCCTGTAGGAAAGAGTCCTCAATTTGCCCTTATCAGCACGCACACGTGTGTACTGTGAATCAGCTACATACTTCTTGATTGCCAAGACACTTCATCCTGATCATCGCACAATGTTGATTGTAGTCATGCCTTGACCTAAACACTCCACAATTTGTTGCTTCTCAGCAGCCGACACATCCTTTTTCTTTCCCATTTTGGCAGAAAATGTAGGCTGCTTAATAATGTGAGAGAGCCTTCTTAAGTAGTCTTGCCTTTCATTGGACACACCTGCCAAACTAATTAGCACAGGTGTCTGAAATTGCTTACAGTGATATAAAGAGCCCTGACACACATCACCATCAATGAGTTTAACTGACAAACAAACAAATTCTTCCCTTATCACTCCTAAACACTTTTTGCATAATAATTTGGAACGCAGTGTACATGTGCTTTTCCACAAAACACCAGTGGTTCACGTAGTGAATCTTACAGTTCTAACTTGCCAACCGTGGTCTGTATGGAGTTGTTCAATAAAGGGCCCAAAATTAAGATAACATAGATGGGAGAGGTCTCTATGAATAGGAATTCCTAAGTATTTGATACCCTGTGAGGGACAGGCAAAGGGAAAGTTGGACTGGATGGAATCCTATATGGATTTGGGGAGGGAGACATCGAGGGCCTCAGACTTCGCTGCATTGATTTTAAAATTTTACCATGTAACAAAGTGATCTATTTCAGCCATAACAGCATGGATGGATATATGTGATTGAGTGATATATACTAGGACATCATCAGCAAATAGAGAGCACTTGTACTCGGTGCCTCCCACCTCAATCCACCTAATATTGGGGTTATGGCGAATTGATGAGAGCAGGTGCTCCGTCACTAGGATGTATAAGAGAGGGGACAGAGGACATCACTGCCTTGTCCCATTGGTGATTGTGAAAGGTGATGAAAATGTTCTGACGCACCCCCTGGGCCTTGGGACACCCGGGGCCGGACCCTTTTTGGTGGATGCTGGTGGTTGTAGTCTTCGTGGCGGCGACCCGGTTCCGTGGCTCAGGGCGGTCAAACCAGTGGCGGAACTATTTATGTGGTTTTGATGTTTAAATGTCCGACTACGCCACCCGTGGATTGCGGTCAGAGTGAACCGCCGCTACAGGGCAGACCGCTGAGGCTGGTGTTGTGGGTGCAGCAGAGCGTAGCATAACTCCCCACGGGAGGAGTATAGCCTCAGGGCAGTGTATGCGGAGGATGGGGGTGATGGTGCAGGGCAGCAGCAGTAACGACACGGAGTCAGTGATGCAGTTCAGGGCCTTTACTCACAGTTCTTATTATCCAGACCACGTCTGCAGGTAACGGCTGCCCACGTCGTACTGTGCTCACCAGGTGAGGGGCTCAGACAACTCCCAGATAACTTTGGAGCACTTCACAGGACCCCCTTTGTGTGTCCTTTGTCTGGCCTTTCTTACCAACACTTCTGTCCGGCTGCCTCGGGCCTCCTCTTGGTAAACTTGGCGCCAGTTTCCCTGACCCTATGTGGTGCCTTCCTAGCGGGTGTAGCGAGGGGCTGCGCCACATAAAATGTCAGAGCCTCTGGTTTCTAGCTGAGGGTTGTTTCCTGCCTCCACTAGTTCGGGGACCGGTCTCCCCCTTTGGCCTGACCCCTCCACGCAGGTGGATTCGGGCGTGCGGTGGCGACTCGCCCGTCCGCACCCCTGGGATCCCTTCATTCCTCGTTCCTGGAGCCTTCTCCGCTCCTCTTCCTTCCTTCTCCCTCTTCCAGGCCTGGGCCTCTGTTACTAGGCCCGCCTCCGGAGCAGAGCTCATGCAGAGCCCCTGCTCCCTGCCACTTCTGCTCAGACTTCTCTGCACTGAACTAAGATGGTGCCCACCTTTTATACTCCCTTCTCAATGCACCCAGGAACTGCTTCCTCCCTGCTCCTGCACTACAGGGTTCCCCTTCCTCAGTGTTCCCTCCCCCCACTCCAGCCAGGGACAGGGACTGTCGTGCCCATCTCAGGGGCATATTGGTCGCCCTGCCCCACGGCAATGTGGTGTAATGCATGCAGGTGTCGGGTCCTGATCCACACTCCATCCTTACCTGAGAGTGAGATATCACACCTCTGGGTGAGGTGCAATACGTCTGTAGCAACCGAGCCCTCAGGGTGCTACAGTTCCATTTATCTTCAGCCTAGGTGACGTATTGCGATACAGGGCCGTGATTTTGGCTATAAAAGGGTCCCCTAGACCCCTACCCCAAGCTTTTTAAGAGAATCATATATGGCGTGCCAGGAGACTCTATGGAATGCTTTCTCAGCATCCAACGAGAGTATCTAATTACAAATTTTTAACTGCATCTAGCCCAGGAAATACTTTGTGCCTAGTAGCAGTGTCTGCTAGTCAGCGGATTATCCCGGCTGTTAAGCAAGCTGCACCCCCTGTAGTTTAGACACTTAATTTTTTCAAAGGAAATGCTTCGGGACCATGGGATACTTAGTGAAGAGCATCAGGAGGCACCCCAAGGCATAGGGGCTGGGACTGGCAGTAGGATGCCGAGCTCGATCCTTATAAAAGCTTTTTAACTGCAGCAGCTTTAGTGGACGCTACTGGAGCTGGAATTACCGCGGCTGCTGGCATGAGACTTGCCCTCCAATAGATCCTTGTAAATGGATTTAAAGTGTATTCATTCAAATTAGAGAGACAATTTAAATTAAAAAGCTTAGAGCTGCCTCCACCACAGGGGGGCTCGCTCGACCCACCAGCGGACAGGCACCAGTATTGGGAGAGGGGGGCTGGCCGTCAGGGTTCACCGCGGCTCTGGCACAAACCCGGCGACACCGAGGTGGCACGGGCAGGAGCGGACTGGCCGTGTCGGCTTCTCACTTTTTGGATTTTAGAAGGGCATGACATGCCTATATCTGTGTCTCCCCCTCCTTTTACTCCTCCACCTCTTTTATTTTCGCATGACTATATGTACTTGTCACTTTTCCATGTGTTAGTTATGTCTTCTGAGCAGTTTGTCAGCTTTTGGACACCTTTGAAGGTGTTTTCTATGTGTTTCTATGTGTTTTTGTTTGCCTGCCATTGGTTTTAACGGTGTTCGAAGGTGTTCGACGAACAGTTCGACGAACAGTTCGGCGAACACACGGGTGTTCGACGAACCGAACCGAACTCGAACACTACGGGGGTGGCTCAACACTAATCATGAAGTACAATATGTCACGAAAAAATTATCTCAGAATCAGCGGGATCCGTTGAAGCGTTCCAGAGTAATTACCTCATAAAGTGACAGTGGTCAGATTTAAAAAATAACGCCTGGTCATTAACCTATTAAGTGGCTCGGTCCTTTAGGTTGTTAAGGGCATATAAACTAAAAGTTTGAAAATTGCAAAATTTTCAAAATTTTGCCAAATTTCCATTTTTTCACAAATAAACGCAAGTCATATCGAACAAATTTTACCACTGCCATGAAGTACAATATGTCGCGAAAATACAATCTCAGAATCATTGCGATCCACTGAAGTGTTTCAGAGTTATTATCTCATAAAGTGACGCGGGTCAAAATTGTAAAATTTGGCCTGATCATGAAGGTGAAAACAGGTTTGGGGGTTGAAGGGGTTAAAATTGGAGGTTATCTCACTAACCCAACCTCTTTGCTTTTGATTGATGGATAACAATATCAATGGCAGAGGTATTGGGAAACTCACAGCAGGCTCATCCACTCAACAAAACACTTATCTCTCAGTAATGTGCAGCGAAAGCAATGTATAAAGATTATGTTTAGAGGTACAATACTGTGCAAGAGTTTTAGGAAGGTTTGAAAAAAATGCGCAATGTAAGGCTGCGTTCACACATTGCGTATTTCCCTGCGTTTTTTTACGCTGCGTATTTTCCTGCTTTTTTTACCTGCGTTTTTTAAGCCGGTAAAAAAAGCACCTCCATTCACACACTGCGTAAAAAAGCGCAGCAAAAAACGCAGAGTGAAAATGAAGGGTGACATGTGTACTGTCTGTGTCTGTGTGTCGTGTGTGTACTGTCTGTGTCCAAGTGCCCTGTGTGTCTATGTGTCGTGTGTGTGTCCCTAGCAGTGTATGTACAGACTATGGATACTCACCTACCCGATGGATGAGAGACGCGTCTGCTCCGTCCCGCGCTTGCAGCATCTGCCGTGAAGCGATCAGCAGAATGTCAGCTGACCGGCTTGTAATCAGCTGACCGGCCGGTTAGCTAACAGCTGATCGGCTCACCGGCAGATGCTGGAAGCGCGGGATTGGAGCGGACCGGTCGGACGCCTCTCCCCTGACATCGGGTAGATGAGTATCCATCCTGCGCCTCCGTAAAAAAGCGATGGAATTACGCACTGTGTGAACATCGCGGCGTAATTCCATCGCTTATAATGGGCACAATACAGAGAAAGCGCAGGACGCAGCTGCGTAAAGAATTGACATGCCAATTCTTTACGCAGCTGCGCTTTCCCGCTGCGTAAAATTACATAGTGTCTGAACGGCAAAGTGAATTTCCCATTCACTTTGCTGGCAGACACAAAGCACATTGCGTATTCTCAAAAAGCGCGCGCAAAAAAGCGCGCGAAAATACGCAATGTGTGAACGCAGCCTAAGACAGGTTTCAGAAAATATCTTTATCAATTAAAATACAGACTGAATGAACAAAAGTGAAATGTAAACCATATCAACTTCAAAACAGCAAGAATCAATTCATGTACAGTATGTCCACTTGCACAAAGTCAGGAATTTTGTAGGATTACAGTCAGGTGTATGAGTAACCAATTATACCAAACAGGTGGTAATAATCATCATTTACATACGTAGACTGAAGCACAGTCATTAACTTAAACAGAAAAAGCTATGTAGGAGGCTTAACACTGGGTGATAAGCAAAACTGCTACAAAGGTGAGTTTGTGGAAGGCAGTTTTATGTCACTGGTCATACACCATGGCTAGACTGAGCAGAGCAAAAAGACACAAATGAGCTATGTGATGAACCTGTAGCCGCCATCTTGGTAATGATAAATCATATCCAGGGATGGCCACACTTCAGCAGCCCCCACCCTTGGGACCTTCTGTTAAAACGTCAACTAGATAGTTTCCCCCCATCCAGGCTCCTGTAAGATAAGAAGCCTACTTAACACTTGAATGCTAGGAGCTTCAAAGACTTCGAGAGGAAACACAGCCAGCAGGGGGGGGTGCTTCGTCTATCTGTACCTGACCATTTGTCCCATAGGACTAGTTTCTTTGTCTGTCACAAGCATGGAGGCATAAGATATAGAAACATGAATAGTACACGCATGTTGCGTGGGATGGGCCAATAAAAAAATATCACGGCGTCCCGGAGCCATTGCGCACACAAGCCTCCGCGGTAGACGTTTGTACGTGCTCTGGAAGCCAAGATATAGCGCGGAGCCATTCCTGAGGACCGTATGGTATCATAATTGATATCAAAAGGTCGGTTACGGCGGCCCGAATCCATGGGAACCCCTGGGGGTATCATGAGACCATCCCAGAAGAAGTTATTGGGTTCCATAGAATTTGGGCTTCTGATCGAAGTTAGACCTGAGGGTGGAGACTGAGCCAGCTGACCTCACCAGCAGTGGGCGGGACGGGGCAGGTAAGATAGCAGGACAGACAAGAGACAAGTCAGTTTTTGACCCAAGAGTGGTGTGCTGAACATCTGAGCACCAGCTGAGGCCACCAAGGGGAGGAGCAGTTTGACCATGCGGTGGTAGGCCTCAGCCTGTAACAAAGAACCGTGCCTGCGACCGCAGAATCCTCTCCCTGCGTCACAAGAAAATCAAGAAACCGGTAACTGATATGCTGTGGTGATTCTGTGTGTTGTATTCCATTGTTGTATAGTTTAGCCTGACCTTATACCTGTGTATATTTAGTTGTATATCGTGTATCTAGTGTATTATTATAATCAATTACCTCAAGTAATTGTGGGCCTGCCTTTTATTCTGCATAACGAACGCACGTCCGTGTGAGCTCGGCTCAAGCCAAAAACGCTACCCAGGGTTGGTTCCTGACCCGATATAGGCCCATTCACGGACTGGGCGTATATCTAAAATAGGGACTGGTGGCAGCATACCAACTGGGGATTGGGGAAGGCTAGTAGTGACGGTCGGAGGTTCAGATATATATATTCCTGGCGCGGCCAAGGAAGATATATATACCGCCCTCACTACAGAGGGCCCCGATACCCAGTAGGTTACAGGACAGTCTCTCTGGCGACCGCTTATCCTAGGTGCAGTTCCTTGACTGACCTGAGGCTAAGAGGGCGCTAGCGAGTTGTGCTGTGTAGTGACGTTGAAGGGATAACACACTACCGTGTTCCCTGCGCTGGTTGCAGCTACCTGGCACTACTTTCTCTAGGTGCAGTACCTTGACTGACCTGAGAGGTAAGGGGGCGCCAGAGAGCTGCACCCACCGGCCGGCTTTCATCACATTGGTGGCAGAGCGGTGGGATTGCAGAATAATAGTGTTGTGGGACCCCTACTCCCAGGCACTAAAGACTGCCAGTGGTAACTTCCACTGCTGGAGTCTTAAGGTCAGCCCAACGTTAGACGGTCAGGCTAAAAGTATAACAAGGTGTGTGCAAACTCAGGGTTGCAGCGGTGTCGGTTACCAAGATGGCAGACGGCACCAGGAGCAAGACCCTGCAAGAGGCTAATGCTACGGTCCGTGTGGCAGGAGGGGAGGACATTGTTACTCATGGCGAGGAGGAGTCCAGCCCGGGCACCTCAGGGAGCCAGTCCCCAGTATACGGTCCCGCAGTGGGCTGCCCACCACCTACCCAGCCCAGCCTGTCCAGATCACAAGCCCTTTTACAAGCGGCTATGGCAAGTCTCCAGTCTCATGGCGATGCCGTCTACAAAACCCTCCTGGCAGCATCAGAGAAGGCAGCGGAGGAGGAGCGTGCAGAGCGGGCTGCGGAGCGGGCTGCGGAGCGGGCTGCGGAGCGTGAAGCTGCAGAGCGCCGGGAGGCTGCGGAGCGTGAAGCTGCAGAGCGCCGGGAGGTTGCGGAGCGTGCAGAGCGAGCTGCGGAGCGCCAGCACCAACTGGACCTGGCCCAGCGGGGGCTTCCGCTAGAGCAACCAACCCATCAGGAGACCAAGTCGTCCAAAGTCCGAGCTGAGGACTTCCCTCTACTGGAGAAGGATGGGGACCTGGACTCCTTTCTGGTGGCATTTGAACGGACCTGTCTTCAGCACCATCTGGCCCGGGATCAGTGGGCCAGATACCTGACCCCCCGTTTGAGGGGTAAGTCCCTGGATGCCTTGGGGGACTTACCTGCCGGGGAGGTACAGAACTACGACTGCATCAAGCGGGCCCTGATCCGGCAGTACAACCTCACTCCCGAGTCGTACCGCCAGAAGTTCCGGAGCCTGCTGCGTGGCCCCAAGGACACCTGGACCGATCATATGCGGGCGCTGTTGAGAGCCGCAGAGCACTGGACCTCGGGTCTAGCGCTTACTACCCGCCAGGAGGTCCAGGAACTGTTCGTCACGGAGCAGTTCTTGTGGAACTGCCCAGAGGACCTCCGACAGTTCCTCCGTGACCGAAAACCAACAGGGGCTTCTGCTACAGCCGCCCTGGCAGACGAGTATGCCAATAACAGGGCGCCTGAGCTGAAGAAGTCTGCCAGCAGCACCTGGAGAGGGGGTAAGCCCAGTCATGCCCCTGTTTCCCCGGCCCCTAGAACACAAGGGGTGTATCCCCCTGTTGCCCTCTCCAGGCAAGGACCAGACGTAAGACGTTGTCATCTATGCAACAAACCAGGACACTTTAGGGCTGAGTGTCCCCAGCGCCAAAAGACCCCATCCCAGTCCCAGAGAGCGCCCAATGTTTTGTGTGTGGGAGGGGGTGGTGGTAGGTCCCTGGACAACATCCAACCCGTCACCATAGGCCGTTCTGCGGTCATGGGACTGCGGGACACGGGCGCTGAACGAACACTGGTACGGCCTGAGGTGGTGTCCCCCCAGGACTTGGTACCAGGAAAGACTCTTTCCGTCTCCGGGGTTGGAGGCGTGGAGCCGGCACTTCCCGTTGCCATGGTGTATTTGGACTGGGGTGCCGGAAGGGGGATGCGGGAGGTGGGAGTAACGCCAAATATTCCCGCAAATGTTTTATTAGGGACCGACTTGGGGCGTCTAGTATCGCAGTATGTACCCTCTGAACCCCCAAGTTCGGCCCCCCAAGAGTGTATTGATTTGTCTGCTGCTAATGCCAACCATGTTGTATGTAGTGTGTGTCCTGCTGAGGAGGAGGGAGTGAAACCTGAGGGTAACACCTGCACAGACACAACACAAACAGGGTTAGTGAAAGCAGGTGGGGAGTGTGGGGATGCCCGCAGAGGTGCTCAGCCGGCGTGCCGTGACCTCTTGTCCTCCGGTGAGGGAGGGGGCGGGCAGGATTCTGTAGAGGGAAGCTCAGGGATGGAGAGGGGGGCAGCTACCGGCAGTGTAGGGCTCCCAGGGGTATCCAGGCTGCTGAGTATAGGCCCACTGCAGGGGGAGGAACAGGCCATGGGAGGTGGGGGTGTCCCAAGAGAGGAGCCGCCAGGTAAGACCCCAGGGCAGGAGTTCCCCACATCCGAGATGTCCAAAGGCCTAGGAAGCCTGCCTGATCGGGCGGCTTGGTCAGAAACAGAGGGGAAGCAGGCACTACCCACGGTCACAGCGGTCATAGCCGCTGTCACCAGGAGTGGGAGCGTCGGAGCCCAAGGAGCCTTGCAGAGGTCCGACGGCTTCCCCACTTCTGACCAAGTGTCTGCCGGGTCAGACAGCGGCCAGGTGACATGCCCGGAGGGGCTGACGGAGGATGTGGCAGTTTCGTCGATTCTGGCCACATCAAGTCAGGAATTTCAGGCTGCGTTGGAAGCAGACGACAGCCTGAAAGCTCTCAAGGAACAGGCGGCACAGCCTCCCATGGAGTCAGACTGCGAGCGTGTGGTCTGGGACCAGGGACGGCTGTACCGGGTAACGGTCCAGCAGGGTTCACCGGAGGCGTGGCCCAGGGACCGACAGTTAGTGGTACCCTATCCGTTCAGGGCGGAATTGTTGCGGATCGCACACGAGATTCCGATGGCCGGACACCTAGGGATCGCTAAAACCAAGGCCAGGATAGCTCAGCATTTCTACTGGCCTGGGATGGGAGCCGCGGTGGGTGCCTACTGCCGTTCGTGTGACACCTGTCAGAGGGTGGGGAAGGCGGGGCCGCTCCCCAAAGCCCCACTGGTAACTCTGCCAATCATCGAAGAGCCTTTCTCGAGGGTCGCTGTGGATCTTATTGGACCTCTGTCCACTCCCAGCCACTCCGGGAAATGCTTCATACTCACGGTAGTGGACTATGCCACCCGGTACCCGGAAGCGGTAGCTTTGTCGTCCATTCGGGCCGACAAGGTGGCTACCGCCTTACTGGAGATCTTCTCCAGAGTGGGTTTCCCCCAAGAAATGCTCACCGACCGAGGGACCCAGTTCATGTCGCGGCTGATGGAGTCCCTCTGTAAGCAAATGCAGGTGCAACATCTGGTGGCCAGCCCGTATCACCCACAGACTAATGGCCTGTGTGAGCGGTTCAATGGCACCTTAAAGCAGATGCTTAAGATGTTGGTCGACTCCCACGGGAGAGACTGGGAGCGTTACCTCCCACACCTCCTATTTGCTTACCGGGAGGTTCCGCAGGCCTCAACGGGGTTCTCCCCCTTTGAGCTCCTGTACGGGCGACGGGTACGGGGCCCCCTGGCTCTGGTGAAGGAAGCATGGGAAGGGGATTTGGCCACCCCCGAGGTGTCGGTCATCGAGTATGTCGTGCGCCACCGGGACAGGATGATGGCCTTGGCAAAGCTGGTGCAGGACAATATGGCCCAGGCCCAGGCCGACCAGAAGCGGTGGTACGACCAGAATGCTTGTGAGAGGACCTACCAGGTGGGTCAAAAGGTGTGGGTACTGGTCCCCGTACCACAGAACAAGCTTCAGGCAGCCTGGGAAGGTCCCTACTTCGTGCACCAGAAACTCAATGCCGTCACCTATCTGGTCACCCTGGATCACGCCCGTGGAAGGAGGAAGGCCTTCCACGTGAACATGATGAAGGCTCATCATGAGCGGGAAGCGACTGCCCACCCAGTGTGCAACCTTCCCGAGGAAGGAGAGGTAGAAACCCTCCTGGATCTGCTCACCCAAGCCAAGGCGGGTGGGTCCATCGAGGATGTGGGGGTTGGCCACCAGCTCACGGAGGACCAACGGTCCCAGCTGGGGACCACCCTGCACCCCTTCCGGGGGCTGTTCAGCAGCCTGCCCGGAAGGACTGAGATGGCTGTCCACGACGTGGACACTGGCGATCACCCGCCGATCCGGCGTTCAGCATATCGGGTCTCTTTCGAGGTGCAGGGAAACATGCGCCAAGAGATAGACGAGATGCTGAAGCTGGGGGTGATCCAGGCATCCAGCAGCGCGTGGGCCTCGCCTGTAGTCCTCGTACCAAAGAAGGACCGAACTACACGGTTCTGCGTGGACTACCGGGGGCTCAACGCTGTAACGGCCACCGATGCGTTCCCCATACCACGCATCGATGACCTGCTCGATCGGATGGCCGGGGCTAAGTACCTGACCATCATGGATCTGAGCCGGGGGTACTGGCAGATTCCTCTGACCCCCGCGGCAAGGGAACGCTCTGCCTTTATCACCCCTTTTGGACTGTACGAGTCCACAGTGATGCCATTCGGCATGAAGAATGCCCCTGCCACTTTTCAGCGGATGGTCAATACGCTGCTTGAGGGACTTGAAGGGTACGCGGCTGCGTACTTGGACGATATTGCAGTCTTCAGTCCCACTTGGGAGGATCACCTAGAGCACCTGCGGCAGGTGCTCGGTTGGATCCACCGGGCAGGCTTGACCATCAAGCCGGAAAAGTGCCAGCTGGGCATGAGTGAGGTCCTCTACCTGGGTCACCGGGTAGGCGGGGGGGTTCTGAAGCCAGAACCGGGGAAAGTGGATGCCATCGCATCCTGGCCCACTCCTAGGACCAAAAAGCAGGTGATGTCCTTCTTGGGGACCGCCGGGTACTATAGGAGGTTCGTCCCACACTATAGCACCCTGGCCAAGCCCCTGACGGACCTCACCAAGAAGAAGCTGCCCGTCGCAGTCGACTGGACAGTCGCCTGCGAGACAGCTTTCGGGGCACTCAAGGCCGCCCTAAGTAGCTCCCCTGTACTGCAAGCTGCCGACTTCGACCGGCCGTTTGTGGTACAGACCGACGCCAGTGACTTTGGCCTCGGTGCTGTGCTAAGTCAGGTCAACACGACAGGCCAGGAACATCCTGTCTTGTACCTGAGCAGGAAGCTACTGCCCCGGGAGGTGGCTTACTCCACGGTGGAAAAAGAATGCCTGGCAATTGTATGGGCCCTGCAGCGTCTGCAGCCCTACTTGTACGGGAGCCATTTCACCGTGGAGACGGACCACAACCCCCTCAGCTGGTTACACACGGTCTCTGGGTCGAATGGCAGGTTGCTACGCTGGAGCCTCGCTCTCCAGCAGTACCACTTCTCCATTCGCCACAGAAGAGGCCGTGACCACGGTAACGCTGACGGGTTATCCCGGCAAGGGGAGGGTGCAGAAGGACGCACGGGGGAACACAGGAATGTGCTACCCCCTCGCGCCCTCGTATAGGGGGAGGTGTGATGAACCTGTAGCCGCCATCTTGGTAATGATAAATCATATCCAGGGATGGCCACACTTCAGCAGCCCCCACCCTTGGGACCTTCTGTTAAAACGTCAACTAGATAGTTTCCCCCCATCCAGGCTCCTGTAAGATAAGAAGCCTACTTAACACTTGAATGCTAGGAGCTTCAAAGACTTCGAGAGGAAACACAGCCAGCAGGGGGGGGTGCTTCGTCTATCTGTACCTGACCATTTGTCCCATAGGACTAGTTTCTTTGTCTGTCACAAGCATGGAGGCATAAGATATAGAAACATGAATAGTACACGCATGTTGCGTGGGATGGGCCAATAAAAAAATATCACGGCGTCCCGGAGCCATTGCGCACACAAGCCTCCGCGGTAGACGTTTGTACGTGCTCTGGAAGCCAAGATATAGCGCGGAGCCATTCCTGAGGACCGTATGGTATCATAATTGATATCAAAAGGTCGGTTACGGCGGCCCGAATCCATGGGAACCCCTGGGGGTATCATGAGACCATCCCAGAAGAAGTTATTGGGTTCCATAGAATTTGGGCTTCTGATCGAAGTTAGACCTGAGGGTGGAGACTGAGCCAGCTGACCTCACCAGCAGTGGGCGGGACGGGGCAGGTAAGATAGCAGGACAGACAAGAGACAAGTCAGTTTTTGACCCAAGAGTGGTGTGCTGAACATCTGAGCACCAGCTGAGGCCACCAAGGGGAGGAGCAGTTTGACCATGCGGTGGTAGGCCTCAGCCTGTAACAAAGAACCGTGCCTGCGACCGCAGAATCCTCTCCCTGCGTCACAAGAAAATCAAGAAACCGGTAACTGATATGCTGTGGTGATTCTGTGTGTTGTATTCCATTGTTGTATAGTTTAGCCTGACCTTATACCTGTGTATATTTAGTTGTATATCGTGTATCTAGTGTATTATTATAATCAATTACCTCAAGTAATTGTGGGCCTGCCTTTTATTCTGCATAACGAACGCACGTCCGTGTGAGCTCGGCTCAAGCCAAAAACGCTACCCAGGGTTGGTTCCTGACCCGATATAGGCCCATTCACGGACTGGGCGTATATCTAAAATAGGGACTGGTGGCAGCATACCAACTGGGGATTGGGGAAGGCTAGTAGTGACGGTCGGAGGTTCAGATATATATATTCCTGGCGCGGCCAAGGAAGATATATATACCGCCCTCACTACAGAGGGCCCCGATACCCAGTAGGTTACAGGACAGTCTCTCTGGCGACCGCTTATCCTAGGTGCAGTTCCTTGACTGACCTGAGGCTAAGAGGGCGCTAGCGAGTTGTGCTGTGTAGTGACGTTGAAGGGATAACACACTACCGTGTTCCCTGCGCTGGTTGCAGCTACCTGGCACTACTTTCTCTAGGTGCAGTACCTTGACTGACCTGAGAGGTAAGGGGGCGCCAGAGAGCTGCACCCACCGGCCGGCTTTCATCACAAGCTATAAGTATCAGAAAGGTCTCTCCTATTGCACCGGATAGAAGATACTTCAAAATCAGATGTCCAGCAGTGTCATCAGCTCAGAAATGGCATCAACTAGGGAGACCCAGTTACACCCATCTACTGTTTGGAGAAGCCTGGCCAGAAGTGGTCTTCATGGAAGCATTGCATCCAAAAAGCCACAACTGGGATGCTGAAAAAT
Source organism: Phyllobates terribilis (assembly GCF_046119375.1). Taxonomy (NCBI): domain Eukaryota; kingdom Metazoa; phylum Chordata; class Amphibia; order Anura; family Dendrobatidae; genus Phyllobates; species Phyllobates terribilis. The sequence goes on along the minus strand of NW_027362765.1, from coordinate 289,635,123 downwards.
GGAAGCAGTTGTTTTGCGATGATGAGTCAAAAATGTTAAATATTTGGGCTAAAGGGCTTGGTAGCAATCATTAATGAGTGTCTACAGGGAACAGTGAAGCATGGTGGAGTATCCTTGTATATTTGAGGCTACATTTCAGCCAATGAAGTTAAGTATTTGGATCTCAACATCAAGTCTGTCTGAGATTACATGAAGAGTCAGAAGGTTTTGTTTAAAGCCCCCGTCTCACATAGCGAGATCGCTAGCGAGATCGCTGTTGTGTCACGGTTTTGGTGACGCAACAGCGACCTCACCAGCGATGTCGCTATGTGTGACACTTTGCAACGATCAGGCCCCTGCTGTGAGGTCGCTGATCGCTGCAAAGAGTCCTGGACCATTTTTTGGTCGTTGCCCTCCCGCTGGTCAGCACACATCGCTGTGTGTGACCAGCGGGAGCAGCGATCAGGCTGGTAACCATGATAAACATCGGGTTACTAGGGGCACACGCGCACTTAGTAACCCGCTGTTTATCATGGTTACGAGCCTGCTAAAGTGAGCGGTAACCTCCCGCTCACTGCAGCAGAGTGGTAACCATGATAAACAACGGGTTACTAAGTGCGCGTGTGCCCCTAGTAACCCGATGTTTATCATGGTTACCAGCCTGCTCCTGCTTCAGCAGGCTGGTAACCAGGAGCAGGACATCGTGGAAAGATTCTTTCCACGATGTCGCTGCTCCCCTGATCGTTGGTGAGCCTGCCTATTTGACAGCTCACCAGCGACCACATAGCGACGCAGCAACGATCCCTGACAGGTCGTATCATTGTCGGGATCGTTGCAGCGTCGCTAAGTGTGATGGGGCCTTAAGCCTACATTCACAGAAGACCTGTGGTTAGTTCTCCAATATGTCTCGAACTACCTCCCTGCTGTGTTCGTTAAAAAAACTGTGTGTAATTAGAAGAATTGATACTGTTTTTGAAGATGACAAAGGGTGATCTCTGCCCTCCTGTTTGCCTTATCGTAGCTCATGAATGCACATGGACAGCCCGCCCCAAGGATCTAACTGCAGCTTGGTAAGCCCACAATGCAGTCTGAATATACATTATTCACAGTGGTGATTATAACGAATTAAATTTGAAAGTGTTAAATACAAAGGATTTGTCTAATATAAATATTATGAAGATATTTTTATGTGCCGTTTTTTCTATATGATGGACTATAGGCAACTGAAAGGAATAACTGTTGTACGGCGTTTATAAGGTGTGAGGCGTGTATTACCGTATTTTGTGGACTATAAGATGCACCCCAGATCTTGGGGAGGAAAACATTTTTTTTAATAAAAGGTGGTGCATCTTATAGTCCAATTTTATGGTAACTTACCGGGGGGGGGTCTGCTATGGTGGAGCGGGGGTCACAGGAGATCTCAATCTCGGGAACCGAGATCTCAATCTGCGCATGCACTGCCTCCGGCGGCCATTTTCCTGAAGCCCGCAGCAGGGAAAATCAATGAGAAAGTACAGGAACTCCGCTCAATGTCGATATTTTCTGACAGCCCAGGGCCCGCAGCCTCATAGCGCAGGGACACCCCCTCCTCCCAGCCCGAGGTCCGCAGCATCGTCCCACCCCTCCTGCCGCCACTGGCTTCTTGCAGCAGCGACCCTGCCTGATGAGACCCAGCTCCACTGCAGCCGCCTCCCCCGGTAAGCTACATTCGGACTATAAGACGCACTCACATTTTCCTCTCAAATTTGGGGGGGAAAAGTGCGGCATATAAGCAGGGCTATGGAGTCGGAGTCTATTTTGGTGGAGTCTGTATAAAATGGACAGACTCCGAAAATATATAATAAATTGGGTACAGTAGTACAATGCAGTATGTGCTGTAAATGTTTTCATTAGCATTTGGGAAAGTTATGAAATGTCCTATAAATGTTTGTTCTATTCCTGATCTAAGGGTCTAGACTTTTAGTTCAGATAAATCTGTGCTACACTTTATGTACATGCTCAGTAATGAGGTCGTGCTGTGAAGTCTGAGTCGGAAGTCAGGGAAATTGAGGTGTTCTAGTCGGTGGTTTGGCTTACCGACTCCACAGCCCTGCATATAATCCAAAAACACAGTATACTGAGCCAGCATTTTTTTTACTTAGGCACTGGTGCTCTCTCTGGGTTCACTTGTATGTGATCTTGTTTCTCAGTACCAGCCAAGGCACTGGTGGTGACCTGAGCTTTACCAGCAATGATGGTGTTTTTTAAATTGAGTTAACAATAAGTGTTCTTCATGATTAAGTCCGGAGGAGTCTAGTTCAGTCTGTTTCAGATAAGAAAATAGGATGAGTACAAGTTTGAGAATACAATTCTATGGCATAGTCTCACTCTCCATAATGTGGCATTTTTTTGTCCTTTGATGTTAAAGATACCACCTAAGGCGGTGTACAGGGAATGGAATCCTTGATGTCAAAATTGGAGCATGTTTATGTAACCAAGATAACACCAGAATAATGGGATTGATGACCACAGACCATAAAGAATGGTATAATTTTGAGATGCAGTACTCCCACACACATGGTAAAGCGCATGAATGTAATGTAATAGCTCCACTCAACATTTGATTCCAATTGACACCAACCAAAGAGAAGATGGAACGTAGTGTTTCTATGGGGAAGCCCAGTTCTGATCCTACAGAGGACAATAAAATTTCAAATTACCCCAGAATCAAGAAAATCTGTTATTACTCCTGTGGGATTAACAAGAGATACATGGTACAACTGGAGTAGAACATACAATTCCCTGCCTTTTCGTTTAAGCAATATACTTGCTTTATATAAAATGTTAGCAAATAAACATTGTGGGAAATCCCTAAATTTGTCATTGTGTACCTTGATAACATCATCTCCTCCCTGGACTACAGAGTCATTAAGAGCATCTCAGTGTCAAAATAGTCTGCGAAAGACCTCTTGTGCACACCTGATACATGCCTCCACGAGGAAGCCTACATTCCATTCTTGGGTTACATTATGTCTGGTACTAGGCTTTAGATGGACCATGCTAAATTTCAGGCTATCCAAGACAGGTCATAACCAACAGTTAAAAGCTACTCAATTTCTTGGATTTGCCAATTATTAAGCGATAATTGGCAGCATGATGGTACATTTTTCTATGGTTGAAGAGTAGCAAAGGGAACCGACGATAGACTCTGATTTACTCTCTTGCATCTTGAGTTTCCTGACTGGATGGTATTCGATATCTGGGAAATAAACAATAGAAGCAATGATTCCTTGAACCCGATGTTCCCATTTCTCAGAAATGAACTTTGAGAATCTTAACTACACATGTTCTTCTGGAGGCATCACAGGATATTTGGGATCTTAGGGCCAACTTTTAACTGAATCAGCTGTGAGAGGTATGGTGCTGGAAGGGAGATATATTCCTTCCAGAAAGTGCCTCTCGCACTGGTGAACAGCAGGGAAGGAGGTCAAGCCCTGGCCTGGATCTTCTCTGCTGGTCCGGGTTTTTGGGGCAGCGTCCGGATTGCACAGTCGAGGAACTTAGTACAGCATAAATAGACAGCAAAATTTCCTGTGTGTGTGTGTGTGTGTGTGTGTGTGTGTGTGTGTGTGTGTGTGTGTGTGTGTGTGTGTGTGTGTGTGTGTGTTTGGGAAAAGCTGAGGGATGTTTTGTAGCAACATCAGGCCTAAATGGACTGGCAAGTCCGGGCTCTAATCTACATTATTTAAACAAACTGGACTTTTGCTTTGTTTTCCCGTCTGATGTAAGACTGTGTTTTTTTCTGCCACCAGTGTGAATAAAACAGAGCCTGGACTGAAAAGCTGCACGTGCCACTGCCTAACAGAGCGAATCCCCACACTGCAAATTTCTTATTTCACCAGCATGCATTCTCGGAAAGTGATATCCATTTTGTTACACATTGAAATTAGGTCATCCAGTGAACAGGATCTTCCTTAGAAGCAAAAATCAACTGCATACAAAAGACTTTGAAAAACGTTACCATCAGGGCTTCAATATTCAATCTTAATTCTGAGGTCAATGTCTGGAAATGGGTGGACATGTAATCTTGTTGAAAGCAAAGTCAAGTAGCAAATGCCGAGGACAACCTGCCCTGGTCATGAAAGAACTTACAGAATGTTTCTATGAAGACTGAGCAATTATTTAGGAGTGGCTGGATGACCCACGGAGGTGAAGTCCAGGTCAAGGTTTGTCTGAATATCTGAGTTTATAAAGGACTTTCTTGGAGGTCAGATTTCCAGGCAGAATTTGAAAGCACATCAAACACTGATTGAGAAACTCCCTGCAACTTTAGATAATGCAAGGTACTAGGCCACAAGTGTAGCTTTCAAAGTATTTAGAAGAGCCAATAAAATGTGTAGACATGTGTAGATGAGCTGTTACTGACTACTTTTTTGACTCATCTGTTGAGATGCGGTAACAAGTCTTTGCTTTTGAGAACACAGCGGCATCTATTTTTTTGGCTAGAGTCACAAACCTGGCAGGACAAATTAGATCCATATTAACTAGTGCTGGAAGTATCGAGTCAAACAGGCCACTGGTACTCGCCACAAAAAACGGCAGGGCGGTATAACCTTAGACAAGTAATTAGAGTCCATGGCCCTCCAATTAATTTCTTGATGTGGCTAGATATAGGTAGACAAAATATGCTAAATTGAGATCCCAAAAAAACTTAAACGAGGCCTAGCTCAGGGGCACCAGCTCTGGTCCAAACACGATTAACAGGCACAGGTTAAGTTCACAAGCCAATGTCACATACACAAATTTATAACCTCAGGTACAAATACAAGAGTGATGGAATAAGAATATAAGGTCTAATATATGTCTTATTATGGACCCATCCTGACTCCAGCAGTTGTACCACACACAGAGATACATTCAGTGCCTCATCTTGGCCACCAGAGGGAGTCCTAACACTGGAAAAAGCTGAAGGATTATGCATGGGAAATGAGAATCGTCTGCTAGGAGCTGTAACTCAAGTAGGTACAGTGCTATTTTGTGACGGTAACCCTGAATATGGAAAGAAACACCAAGAAATATAAGTTCCTAAATGAGAGTGGTGCCACATGACAAATAGATCATCTCTATGGTGAAGTTTAATATCCTTTTGATCATTTCACTTATAGAATGACTGGTATGGAAAATGAAAACAAAGTATCCTGTGATGTTTTATTAAAAGTCCTAGATTTAAATATTCATCACGGAATAGAACGATGCATATTTTATATAAACACAATGAAGTAAATTACTACATTTATTTACTTCTACATCACGCCCATTCGCATGTGCTATATATCACTGTGCTGTCACACACAGAACATTTTTTACTTTTTCAAACATTTATTGCTGGAGCAGGACACTGGCAGTGATGAGCAGTGATGAGCATACGTGGGAAACTGTTTACTATCCCTATATGTCCCTTGGAAGTGATCATTCAATAGTGTTTCAATACTGGTTTTATACTTTTTCTCTTTCATCTCATCCCTATTAGACATATGTACTGGTAATCCAAGCAAATTTGTAAGGAAAAATGTATAGGCATAAATAGGTACTAAACAGATCTGAAGCACTAGACATAAAAAGAACTTGTCAACTCTCCTGACAGATTTATAAACAAATAGACAACAACACGAGGTCTGACAAAAGATGGTTCAGAATTGATATTTTATGGGGAATACAATACTTACTAAATCAGACATGTCTAGTGGACTCATATGTCCTCTTTAAAACTAGTGATCTACCATAAAGGTCAGTATGTACTTAACCCCTTCTGAACCTTGGGATTTTCCGTTTTTGCATTTTCGTTTTTAGCTCCCCTTGTTCCCAGAATCATAGCGTTTTTATTTTTTGGTCAATATGGCCATGTGAGGGCTTATTTTTTGTGGGACGAGTTGTACTTTTAAACGACATTACTGGTTTTACCATATCATGTACGGGAAAAAAAGAAAAAAAAATCCAAGTGCGGTGAAATTGCAAAAAAAGTGCATTACCACAGATGTTTTTTTTTTTTACCACGTTCACTGAATGCTAAAACTGACCTGACATTATTATTCTCCAGGTCATTATGAGTTCATAGACACCAAACATGTATAGGTTCTTTTTTATTTAAGTGGTGAAAAAAAAATCCAAAGTTTGCTAAAAAAAAAAATAAAAAAAAAATAAAAAAAATAAATAAATGGCGCCATTTTCTAAGACCTGTAGCTTCTCCATTTTTCGGGATCTGGGTCCGGGTGAGGGCTTATTTTTTGCGCGCCGAGCTGAAGTTTTTATTGATATCATTTTGGGGTAGATCCGATGTTTTGATCGCCCGTTATTGCATTTTATGGCAATGTTGCGGCGACCAAAAAACGTAATTCTGGCGTTTAGAATTTTTTTCTCATCACGCCGTTTACCGATCGGATTAAATTCTTTTTTTATATTGATAGATCGGGTGATTCTGAACACGGCGATATCAAATATGTGTATGTGTTTTGTTTTTTTTAATTATTTTATTTTGAATGGGGCAAAAGGCGGGTGATTTAAACTTTTATATTTTTTAAAAACATTTTTTTTTTCACTTTTTGCTTGCTTCTATAGTCTCTATAGGAGACTAGAAGCAGCAACTGTCCAATCACCTCTGCTACATAGAGGTGATGAGCAGATCACCTCTATGTGGCAGAAATGCTCCTGTGCTATGAGCGCCGACCACTAGGTGGCGCTCATAGCGATCAGCACATGACAACCACTGGGGTCTGCTGCCCACCCATCAGTGACCCACGATCACGTGACGGGGTCACCAATGGGCAGGGTAAGTGATGCGCTTCTGGCGCGGCAAAGTTAAATGCCGCTGTCAGAGATTGACAGCGGCATTTAACATGTTAACAGCCGCAGGTGCATCGCGATTCCACCCGCGGCTGTTGCGGGCACATGTCAGCTGTAATAATCAGCTGACATGTGCCCGGTTCAGTGCGGGCTCAGCGCCGGAGCCCGCGCTGAACAGGGGGTGACAGCCTGGTGCGTACTAATACGCCACAGGCCGCAAAGTGGTTAAACATATTTGTTGTAACTACTCTTTCCAGTCCAAATCAATGTAAACCAGGGATATCAAACTCAAATATACAGAGGGCCAAAAGTAAAAGCTTGGACAAAGTTGCGTGCCAACTTTGTTTCTTTATTAAAAGAATGTCTACAATTGAGGACGTTTTTCTTGATCAAATATAGCTTTTCATATAGAAACAAACTTAAACGGGCTGTCCCATGAAAAAAGGTATGATGCAAACAAAAGTGCCCCCAAACATAGTATGATAACTCCACAGCGCATTCCTCCACACGCATGGTATGACCCTACTGTACCCCCCTACCTCAATCCCCCTACAAAGAATGGTGACCCCATCACAGTGTGAGTGTTCAGCATTTGCATGAATTACTCTGTTTCTACTATTTCGCCCTAATGCTAAATTAACAGCAATACCGCTCAGTACTGCTGCATAGTGTACTCCATGATGAGGTTGTTCGATAAACACTCAATAGGTGACTGGGAAAAAGGAGTGGGAGAGAGATTCAGGGCAACATATCTCAACCAGACTAAAGCCATTCATATTTATATAATTTTAATTAAAATAGGTGTAGCATGATCAAAAATGAGAATAAGACTTGAGCAGAATCTTTATAGCTAATGACAAACACCAGCACAGAAGTAGTTCTTGGCAGACACACAATTATACAATAGCTTGAACATTTGTTCACGATGATGGAGAATTCCACTGCATCACCTTTTGTCTGACGAGTCCATATAATTCATTAGACAGAGAAGATTTTCTTGGAGCTTGGATGATTTTTCAATATTGATTGTCCCTGTGTGAATTCTTTGATGATTAGCAAGAACCGATTTCCTGCTGAAACACTGACCACATTCCAAACACAAAAATGGCTTCTCCCCCGTGTGATTTCTGTGATGTTCAACAAGTTCTGATTTCTGTGCAAAGCATTTCCCACATTCTGAACAGGAGTATGGTTTCTCTCCTGTGTGAGTTCGTTGATGTCTAACAAGACCTGATTTCTCAGCAAAGCATTTCCCACATTCTGAACATGAAAATGGTTTTTCACCTGTGTGAATTTTTTGATGTTTACTAAGACCTGATTTCTGGATAAAACGTTTTCCACATTCTGAACATGGATAAGGCCTCTCTCCTGTGTGAATTCTCTGATGACGCTCAAGATGATCTTTGAACATAAAACACTTTCCACATTCCAAGCACGAAAATAGCTTCTCCCCTGTGTGAATTATCTCATGCTTAAGCAGACTTGACTTCTTGGTAAAACATTTCCCACACTGTGAGCAAGAATGAGGTTTCTCCCCTGTGTGAGTTCTTAGATGTTCATTAAGAACGGATTTCCTAGTAAAACACTTTCCACATTGTAAGCATGAAAAGAGTCTTTTTAGAGATGTGTTTTTCTGTCCTTCGAGACTTTCTTTATGAATTCTTAAATGTACAAGGAGATTTGCATTGTGAGAAAAACATTGTCCACATTCAGGACAAGGAAACAGATTATCCACATTTCCCATTCTTTCATGGCAAAACTGATCAGATTCTTCAGCAAAGCATTCCACAGATTCAGAAGATAAACTCTGCTGAAGAATATGTTCTGGACCTTCCTCATGATTCGAGAAATCCCACGACAGGTCAGGAAAGTAAAGTCCTGAATATGTATTTTGGGTAGTAGGATGTTCTATTATAGAATCTTTTGAGATACCATTATAATGACTCTTCGAGATAGTGTTGCAGTCATCTGCTGGAAATAAAAAGGTATTTTCTTTTTTAAAACTTGTGTCATAAAACACACAAAATAACAGACCTGTACAGACTTAAAGGTGTTGTCTGGTGAAAACAAGTTTTCACCCATATATAGAGTGAGTGATAATTTATTGATTGGTGGGGGTCCGACTGCTGAAGCCCGCACGGATTGGCAGAATGGGGAACTTTGCCAGTGTGCATGCTCAACCGCTGTCCCATTTATTTCCCAGGGGGTTGCACTCCGTACTAGCACTCAATTTTATAACAGGGATAAAGATTCCCCGTTCTAACAATCGAACACAATAGTGTTCAAAAACATGCCAACCTCTAATTAATCCCCTATTCTGTGGATAGAAGACCATTTGTTTTCACAGGACAACCCCTTTAATGGTCAACAAGCATGGAGGACATAGTTTATTCAGATTAGCTGAATGAACCATGATTGTTAACTCATAAAGGCTGAGAGATTTTCTGTCATAGGACAGATGATCCTATCACATCAAGAAAAAAACTTGGGTTTCTGACAAGTCCTACCTCACTGAATGTAATGACCTGTCCTACTTAAACAAATTAATCTATAAGTGACCAGGCCTAAATAGGCCTTAAGCCACTTTTATTTGTTATTTGCTTCTCCTCTTTTCAGCAGCCATAATTTTTATTTAGTGCTGTTTGGGGTACATATAAATTACTTTTTAAAATATAAGTATATATATATATTTATATTATATATATACACATACATACATATACATACCTACCTATTATGTATACACACACAGTGGGGAAAATAAGTATCTGATACACTGCCAATTTTGCAAGTCTTCCCACCTACAAAGAATGGAGAGGTCTGTAATTTTTATGATAGGTACACTTCAACTGTGAAAGACAGAATCTAAAAATAAAAAAAACGAAAATTACATTGCATGATATTTAAATAATTAACTTGCATTTTATTGCATGAAACAAATATTTGATCACCTACCAACCAGCAAAAATTCTGTCTCTCACAGACCTGTTAAGTTTTTTTCTTTAAGAAGCCCTATTACTGCACTCATTACCTGTATTAATTGCACCTGTTTGAACTCATTACCTGTATAAAAGAGACCTGTCCACATACTCAATCACACTCCAACTTCTCCACTATGGCCAAGACCAAAGAGCTGTCTAAGGACACCAGGGATAAAATTGTAGACCTGCACAAGGCTGGGATGGGCTACAGGACAATAGGCAAGCAGCTTGGTGAGAAGGCAACAACTGTTGGCACAATTATTAGAAAATGGAAGAAACACAATATGACAGTCAATCTTTCTCGGTGTGGGGCTCCATGCACGATCTTGCCTCATGGTGTAAGGATGATTCTGAGAAACATCAGGAATCAGCCCAGAACTTCATGGGAGGACCTGGTCAGTGACCTGAAGAGAGCTAGGACCACAGTCTCAAACATTACCGTTAGTAACACTACGCAGTCATGGATTAAAATCCTGCATGACACTCAAGGTCCCCCTGCTCACACAAGCACATGTCCAGGCCCATTTGAAGTTTGCCAATGACCATCTGGATGATCCAGAGGAGGTATGAGAGAAGGCCATGTGGTCAAATGAGACCAAAATAGAATTTTCTGGCATCAACTCCACTCGCCATGTTTGGAGGAAGAAGAAGGATGAGTAGAATCCCAAGAACAACACCCCAACTGTGAAGCATAGTGGGAGAAACATATTTTGGGGGTAATTTTCTGAAAAGGGGACAGGACGACTGCACTGTATTGAAGGAAGGATGGATGGATGGGGTCATGTATCGTGAGATTTTAGCCAACAACCTCCTTCCCACAGTAAGATAATTGAAGATGGGTCATGGCTGGGTCATCCAGCATGACAATGATCCGTAACACACAGTCAGGGCAACCAAGTAGTGGCTTCGTTGGAAGCATTTCAAGGTCCTGGAGTGGCCTAGCCAGTCTCCAGACCTGAACCCAATAGAAAATTTTTGGAGGGAGCTGAAACTCAATGTTGCCCAGCGACAGCCCCGAAACCTGAAACATCTGGAGAAGATCTGTATGGAGGAGGAGTGGGCCAAAATCCCTGCTGCAGTGTGTGCAAACTTGGTCAAGAACTACAGGAAACGTCTGACCTCTGTAATTGCAAACAAAGGGTTCTGTACCAAATATTAAGTTCTGTTTTTCTATTGTATCCAATACTTATTTCATGCAATAAAATGCAAATTAATTATGTAAAAATCATACAATGTGATTTTCTGGATTATTTTTAGATTCTCTCTCACAGGTGAAGTGTATCTATGATAAAAATTACAGACCTCTCCATTCTTTGTAGGTGGGAAAACTTGCAACATCAGCAGTGTATCAAATCGTAATATTCCCCACTGTATATATGTTCACACATAAAGATTAATAAATAGATATACATATATATTACACAGTATACTATATAAATTTGAAAATATATATTTTTTGTGACGCAAATATACAAAAAAAAGCGTAATCAAGAGCAAGTGAGGGCTGAGGTTGGCCGCTCATGTCCTCCTGATAACTAATATGTATGAAGACACGGACAGTGATGCCAACGCTGATTGGGCGCAGGGCTCACGTGTCATAAAAAACACACATGAGCCCCAGGAATGAGAGTGCCGACACCACTGGACCTGCGCCGGCAAGGGAGGCGAGTATAAACTTTTTTTATTTTCACGGGGGCCAACATTCAGATCGAGAATGGGTTGTCCTAGTAGTGGACAGCCTCTTTAAAATGCAAAATGTAAATTTTCTGCATCTAAGAGAATATACTTGTTCAATAAATGATTCCGCTTCTAAAACCAGTAAATAAATAATAATAAAAAAATAAAATAAACTGGGCCTCTATATAAACTTCCTTAACAGTATCACTATTAATATAGTAGTATGGAAGATCTCAGATATATAAAGACATAAAGGAAGATCTCTACTTTATGTAAACATTCATGGATTCATCCAGCATTTTCATATAATTTATAATTAGTCTTGACAGAGAATTCACAATCACTACATTGGAGCTTCATAAGAGTTTTTATATTTTTTACACAGCTATACTGTATTTGTTATTAGATTACCCAAGTAAGACAAGTAAAGGCTTCTTCTGGAAAAGCTCAGTGCAATTCATAGGAGTCAACAGGGGAGAGGACAGTTGCCCCATCAGGTCACGCTTCTTTGGATTTAATGGCTACTACTCACCTGGATGGATATTTGTAGGGATCTCCTCTTCTTTTAACAAGTGATTACCATTTTCATATGTCTTTTCTTCTTCATGCATGACTTCAGCTTTAATTTCAGTAGGATCTTTGTCCTGATTATCAAGAAGAAGAGAAACGTACAAATGAGGAGTCAGCTAACGAAAATTGGCTAGCAGCCATAAAGATCCATTGTAATAAAATGCAGGCTAATTCATATCGGTTGACATTTTCCTTGGGTTTTATAGGGCTTGTCTTATTTAGAAAACCTATTTTCATATACCCTAACAGAATTGTCAGAATGGGCTGACAAGGGCTATCAGTATCATTGAGTCTGGGGCCCACTGATCAGCTACTTAAAAATATTACATTACCACCATGCATAATACATTGGGCAGTTTGTTGAGTTAATTAAGAGATGTTATCATTGTCTGTACATAGTGAATCAATTGTATTGTGCCAATTTCTGCACAGAGTCCCACTAGGGAATTTTCCGGTCCCCCGTGGGCCATTCCAAGCCTGCCTATCAGGGAATTGTGGGGTTTTCTATTTAGGATCCTCGTTACACTGATGATCCTTGACTGTAATCCGAACTCTAATGTTTCATTTTCCCTGTGGTGGCTTCTTCGTTGTCAAATAATCATTCCATGTCTATCTACTCTGTGCAGCGCTTCATTTGCAATTTTTGCCATTTGTGAACTTTTTATTGGGCAGGTTGCGGTGAATACTTGAAATCTCTGCATTTATTTACCATGTAGAGAATTTGTGATGTGGACTTGAAATTAAAAATATTTCACAACTGAATCATCAGTGTCCGTGAATGATTATTTGACAAAGAAGATGAATCTACCACAGGGAAAATGAAACATTAGAGTCGCAATTACAAAATAGGGTCATCAGTGTAATGAGGATGAATATTTAATAAAAAGAACGGGTACACCCATTTGTCAATTTATTTATACCTTTTCTAGGAGAAATAGCAGAGGAACAGTATATTACAGATTTATAAGAAAAGATACTTCAAAATTGTTATTTTATAGGAAATACAAGTATTTATGTAAAGAGGCATGTCAGGAGTGGCAATAGGTCCTCTTTAAAGGGGTATTCCCATCTCCAAGATCCTATCCCAATATGTTGTAGATGTAATAATAATAATATTAGCAAATACCTCCAATTAGAAATATAGTATAGTATTTTTGATTCGCTATGTCTCTTTCCTCATGTGCAGGCATTGCAGGACCTTAGGTATCCACGGTTACGACCACTAGCAGTTAACTGTCACTTTATCAGTGGATGTAACCATGGATACCTAAGGTCCTGCAATGCCTGCACATGAGGAAAGAGACATAGCGAATCAAAAATACTATACTATATTTCTAATTGGAGGTATTTGCTAATATTATTATTATTATTACACCTACTACATATTGGTATAGGATCTTGTAGATGGGACTACCCCATTAAGCCTGAATTTTCAAAATTTGAAGGGGATTAATCAAGAGTTCCATAGCATATTTCCTTATGTCCTCTACCTGATGATTCTCTAGGACACTATGATTTTCTGCTTCACAATCTTGGGAAAACAAAGGACTCGGAAATCTCTCTGGATTTTTGATACTGGATTCTTCTGTTGGGAGAGAGAAATACATCAAATACAGTGATAATAAACAGTGTGTGTAAATACAAGTGCTTCTCAATAAATTAGAATGTCATCAAAAAGTTAATTTATTTCAGTTCTTCAATATAAAAGGTGAAACTCATATATTGTATAGAGTCATTACAAACAGAGTGATCTATTTCAAGTGTTTATTTCTGTTAATGTTGATGATTATGGCTTACAGCCAATGAAAACACAAAAGTCATTATCTCAATAAATTACAATAATTAACAAAAAACACCTGCAAAGGCTTCCGATGCGTTTAAAAAGGTCCCTTAGTCTGTTTCAGTAGGCTCCACAATCATGGGGAAGACTGCTAACTTGACATATGTCCAGAAGGCAGTCATTGCCACACTCCACAAGGAGGGTAAGCCACAAAAGGTCATTGCTAAAGCAGCTGGCTGTTCACAGAGTGCTGTATCCAAGTATATTAATGGAAAGCTGAGTGGAAGGAAAAAGTGTGGTAGAAAAAGGTGCACAAGCAACCAGGATAACTACAGCCTTGAAAGGATTGTTAACAAAAGGCCATTCAAAAATTTGGGGGAGATTTACAAGGAGTGGACTGCTGCTGGAGTCATTGCTTCAAGAGCCACCACACACAGACGTATCCAGGACATGGGCTACAAGTGTCGCATTCCTTGTGTCAAGCCACTCATGACCGATAGACAACGCCAGAAGCATCTTACCTGGACCAAGGAGAAAAAGACCTGGACTGATGCTCAGTGGTCCAAGGTGTTGTTTTCAGATGAAAGTAAATTTTGCATTTCATTTGGAAATCAAGGTCCCAGAGTCTGGAGGAAGAGTGGAGAGGCCACAATCCAAGCTGCTTGAGGTCTAGTGTGAAGTTTCCACAATCAGTGATGGTTTGGGGAGCCATGTCATCTGCTGGTGGAGGTCCACTTGGTTTTATCAAGACCAAACTCAGCGCAGCCGTCTACCAGGACATTTTAGAGCACTTTATGCTTCCCTCTGCCGCCAAGCTTTTTAGGGATGGAAATGTCATTCTCCAGCAGGACTTGGCACCTGTTCACACTGCCAAAAGTACCAATACCTGGTTTACAAACAACAGTATCACTGTGCTTGATTGGCCAGCAAACTCGTCTGACCTTAACCCCATAGAGAATCTATGGGGCATTGTCAAGAGGAAGATGAGAGACACCAGACCCAACAATGCAGACGAGCTGAAGGCTGCTATCACAGCAACCTGGGCTTCCATAACACCTCAGCAGTGCCACAGGCTGATCGCCACCATGCCACGCCGCATTGATGCAGTAATTGATGCAAAAGGAGCCCCGACCAAGTATTGAGTGCATTTACTGAACATACATTTCAGTAGGCCAACATTTCGGATTTTAAAAACATTTTTCAAGCTGTTGTTATAAAGTATTCTAATTTACTGAGATAATGACTTTTGTGTTTTCATTGGCTGTAAGCCATAATCATCAACATTAACAGAAATAAACACTTGAAATAGATCACTCTGTTTGTAATGACTCTATATAATATATGAGTTTCACTTTTTGCATTGAAGAACTGAAATAAATTAACTGTTTGATGATATTCTAATTTAGTGAGAAGCACTTGTGTATTACTTATATACACATATACAATATGGTTATCTGCATTCTAATAAAGATCTGTTTACACTGACCGATCAGAAGCACGATATGACAGCCAATCAGTAAAGTTTTACCAATTGACAGTCGTTTAAAGGGAACTTGCCACGTGAAAAAAACGCCATTAACCTGAAAATATGAGGTTGATCTGCAGGTTAACAGCATTCTGAACCTGCCCGGCGCCCGCACTTGGAGCCCCACTACCAGGATGAAATTAACTTTATTCCTCCCAAAAGCGGTCAGGTTTTAGTCACGGGGTGGTGTCAGCACAGGTTCAATCTCTGCTTTGTGTATAAAATACATAGTGGCGGCTATAACCACACCCCCGACACTGACTGACAGCTCACTCAGCATTAGGGCCGGCTGTCAGTCAGTGCCAGGGGTGCAGTTACAGCCGCTGTTCTCAATACCCAGAGCGGTGACTAAATCCGCGCCATCCCCGTGACCGAAACCCGATTGCGGCTGGAAGGAATAAAGTTAATTTCCTCCTGGCGGGGGGGGGGCTCTAAGTGTGAGCGCCGGGCAGGTTCAGGACGCTATTAACCTGAAGGTTAATAACATTTTTTTCACGTGGCAGGTTCCTTTTAAACAGCTCTTTACACAGGCAGACCAAACTAAGCGATGTGCACTGAGCAATCTGTAATACATCTATACTAGATTACTCAGCACACATAGGCTGCCATGGTTCCCGGGAGTGCGAGTCCTGTTAACACGGAACAATGCACCGCCGATCTGTTGTGCTGCACAAAACATCATTTCACCTGATGAATGAGCGGTTTGCTCGTTCATCAAGAGATCGGCAGCCTGTTTACAAGGCAAGAAGTGAAACCAGTGTTTTTAACAACGCTCTATTCACGATTATCTTGCAGTGAGTTATCTTGTTCAGTGCCCCTAAACAACTAAAGTCTGCTCTTGCCTGGTGATATGATGGGCTGGTGGTCCTCCATCATGGCGTCCTTGTACAGATCCTTGTGTCCTTCTACATACTCCCACTCCTCCATGGAGAAATGGACAGTGACATCCTGACACCTTATAGGAACCTGACACACAATGATACAGTCATCATCCAGACACATCATCCCTTGTGTTCCTGTATAATGTCCCAGTATTCCCAGCAGCGCTCACCTCTCCAGTCAGCAGCTCAATCATCTTACAAGTAAGATCTAGGATCTTCTGATCAGGTTCCAGGGGATGAGGTGGATACTCCAGGATGGGGCTCAGAGTCCTACTCCATCCATCAGACACACACCTGCCGGGGAGCACACACTCTCTAGATGTCTTCACTACTGTGTAATCCTGTGTATTAAAGAAGACTCTGGTATGTCCCTATACTGATAAAAGGTTACATTCCAACATTTAAAGGGAGTCTGTCAGCAGGTTTTTGCTATTTTTTCTGAGAAAAGCATAATGTAGGAGCCGAGAGCTTGATTACACGTATATGTCACTTATTAGGCTGTGTGCTGTAGTTTCAATGCAATCAGTGTTTTAGCAGCAGAAAATTATCACTAGAGGACTACGTGTCACATGCAGACTAGTCAGGCTAATCTGTTTATCCCAGCCCACACCACTGATTGGCAGCTTACTCACCATTCACAGTGTACACAGGTAGCTGACAGTTAGGGGTGTGGGAAGAGTTATACACAGCCCAGAAGACTTAGCACTGCTACATCTGGAGCAGACAAAACAGGGATTCTATCAAAACGGCACCAAGCAGTCCAACAAATGATAGATCGCTGGAATCAGGGTCTCTGTCTCTACTTTATGCTGCTATCAGAATCCACAGCGAAAACCTGCTGACCGATTTCATTTTAAGTTATCACCAATCCAAAGGATAATTTGCAGATGAGGGGGCTTAGTGCAGTGGTGGTCGCACATGTGCGATACTGATACATTTATTCTCTATGGGACTGCCAGAGATAGCTTAATACAGTGCTAGGCAATTTTAACAGGATTCTTGGGATAGGTGTGGGTCCCAGAGGTCAGACTCCCTTCTCTGATTTGAAAGTTACCACCTATCCTTTAAAGGCTGGGAAATACCCTTTAATAGAGATAAGAGTGAAGTCAAGTGGCATTGTTCCCAGAATCCCTCACCTCTCCGGTTAGCAGGTAAAGTATCTCCAAGGTGAGGTTTAATATCTTCTCAGTTATGTGGTTCCCTTGCTTGTCCATCCTTCCTGGGTAAATGAGAAGACTCCTGACTTTAGGAGGAACAAGACCATGAGATTCTGTAATAATATGCTATGGAGTCAAGAGACATAATGTAGAAAAACATCACTTAATATTATGATCATTAGTATTATGTAGCCAGGATACTATATATAGTCCCACAGTATCCTTCTGACCCCCTGTAAGGCTATGTTCACACATTGCATTTTTTCAGAGTTTTTTTTATGCAAATTTTCTGTTGTGTTTTACAGTACCAGCAAAGCCTATGAGATTCCTGAAATCTTATGCACATATCAGGATTTTGTGCCTTGCATGTTTTTTTGCAGAATAGAGCATGTCACTTCTTTCAGCATTTTTCACCTTGGAAATAATGGGTGGTGAAAAAACGCTGGTGTCAGTTTTTACAGCGTTTTTTTGTGCCAAAACCTGATGAGATTTATTTCTTTTTACTGAACTTTATGTACATGCATAAAAGAGACAAAGGACAGTGAAAAAAAATGCAGCAAAAACGCACCAAAAAAAACAAGCAAACAAATTCCTGAATAAACCTTCCTGGAAAGAGATCAGGACTGGCTGCAGAAAAAAAGCAGCAAAACGCAATGTGTGAACATAGCCTGATCACTATAGTTAAATGACACAGGAGTGCAGCTGCACAATTAGGCTGGATGATTATTTCACATATGGTCACATACTTACTGGCGTGGGGCTGGTTAAAACTTGTACAAATGAGTGCACATCTAAAGTCCTGCAGACTGCAACTGTATACAGAGGACCAATGTAACTTCTGGATCTTTAAATCTCAGCATGTCCCATCACAATCAGTCTGTGATCCGGACTCCATGCCATCAGCTTAGAAGTGATCTGCTCAGTTGGTGCCAAAGCTCTGAGAGGTGGTCCTTCCTACAGTTAGACAGGGAATGTTAGTGGCTATAGACATGCTGATGGTGGGGAGAGGATGTGTTGTTAGAGGACACTGGAGAGGCTCCATTTATAGCCAACACCATTCTACTCACCAATGCAGCAGGAGCTATAAGAAGACAGCTAAAGGTGCAAGGAGGAGAACACTAACACTTACCCTACACTCTCCGCCTCTGCTGCCATGCATCCCCTGCAGTGATCTGTCACATCTGACCTCAGTACTGTCATTTCCTCTTCTGGAGACACCAGTGATGATGTCATCCTGGCCATGTGACTAGTCACATGTGTAGGAGGAGTCAGGCACCAGGCTTTCAGTATCCTGAAGTGAATGTAATATTAGTGCATGGAGACATTGGAGAGAAGAGGTGTGAACTCTTGTGTGTGCATAGCCCAGCTGCATGGCTACAGATAAGACAGCACAGGAACCTGTGCATTATATAAGCAGCAAAGGTGTGCATGAATGTAATGTGTAGACAACAGGTGTGCATGCAAGTAATGTGTGGACAACAGGTGTGCATGCAAGTAATGTGTGGACAACAGGTGTGCATGAATGTAATGTGTGGGCAGCAGAGGTGTGCATGAATGTAATGTGTGGGCAGCCGAGGTGTGCATGAATGTAATGTGTGGACAACAGGTGTGCATGCAAGTAATGTGTGGACAACAGGTGTGCATGCAAGTAATGTGTGGGCAGCAGAGGTGTGCATGAATGTAATGTGTGGGCAGCCGAGGTGTGCATGCAAGTAATGTGTGGACAGCAGAGGTGTGCATGCAAGTAATGTGTGTACAGCAGAGGTGTGCGTGCAAGTAATGTGTGGACAGCCGAGGTGTGTGTGCAAGTAAAGTGTGGGCAGCAGAGGTGTGCATGCAAGTAATGTGTGGACAGCAGAGGTGTGCATGCAAGTAATGTGTGGACAGCAGAGGTGTGTGTGTATGTAATGTGTGGGCAGCAGAGGTGTGCGTGCATGTAATGTGTGGGCAGCAGAGGTGTGTGTGCATGTAATGTGTGGGCAGCAGAGGTGTGCGTGCATGTAATGTGTGGGCAGCAGAGGTGTGTGTGCATGTAATGTGTGGGCAGCAGAGGTGTGCGTGCATGTAATGTGTGGGCAGCAGAGGTGTGCGTGCATGTAATGTGTGGGCAGCAGAGGTGTGCGTGCATGTAATGTGTGGGCAGCAGGTGTGCATGCAAGTAATGTGTGGACAGCAGAGGTGTGCATGCAAGTGTGGGCAGCAGAGGTGTGCGTGCATGTAATGTGTGGGCAGCAGGTGTGCATGCAAGTAATGGGTGGACAGCAGAGGTGTGCGTGCAAGTAATGTGTGGGCAGCAGAGGTGTGTGTGCATGTAATGTGTGGGCAGCAGAGGTGTGCATGCAAGTAATGTGTGGGCAGCAGAGGTGTGTGTGTATGTAATGTGTGGGCAGCAGAGGTGTGCATGCAAGTAATGTGTGGGCAGCAGAGGTGTGTGTGCATGTAATGTGTGGGCAGCAGAGGTGTGTGTGCATGTAATGTGTGGGCAGCAGAGGTGTGCGTGCATGTAATGTGTGGGCAGCAGGTGTGCATGCAAGTAATGTGTGGACAGCAGAGGTGTGCGTGCATGCAATGTGTGGGCAGCAGGTGTGCATGCAAGTAATGGGTGGACAGCAGAGGTGTGCGTGCAAGTAATGTGTGGGCAGCAGAGGTGTGTGTGCATGTAATGTGTGGGCAGCAGAGGTGTGCATGCAAGTAATGTGTGGGCAGCAGAGGTGTGTGTGCATGTAATGTGTGGGCAGCAGGTGTGCATGCAAGTAATGTGTGGGCAGCAGAGGTGTGTGTGCATGTAATGTGTGGGCTGCAGAGGTGTGCATGCAGGTAAGGTGTGGGCAGCAGAGGTGTGCGTGCATGTAATGTGTGGGCAGCAGGTGTGCATGCAAGTAATGTGTGGACAGCAGAGGTGTGCATGAATGTAATGTGTGGACAACAGGTGTGCATGCAAGTAATGTGTGGACAACAGGTGTGCATGAATGTAATGTGTGGGCAGCAGAGGTGTGCATGAATGTAATGTGTGGGCAGCCGAGGTGTGCATGAATGTAATGTGTGGACAACAGGTGTGCATGCAAGTAATGTGTGGACAACAGGTGTGCATGCAAGTAATGTGTGGGCAGCAGAGGTGTGCATGAATGTAATGTGTGGGCAGCCGAGGTGTGCATGCAAGTAATGTGTGGACAGCAGAGGTGTGCATGCAAGTAATGTGTGGACAGCAGAGGTGTGCATGCAAGTAATGTGTGTACAGCAGAGGTGTGCGTGCAAGTAATGTGTGGACAGCCGAGGTGTGTGTGCAAGTAAAGTGTGGGCAGCAGAGGTGTGCATGCAAGTAATGTGTGGACAGCAGAGGTGTGCATGCAAGTAATGTGTGGACAGCAGAGGTGTGTGTGTATGTAATGTGTGGGCAGCAGAGGTGTGCATGCAAGTAATGTGTGGGCAGCAGAGGTGTGTGTGCATGTAATGTGTGGGCAGCAGAGGTGTGCGTGCATGTAATGTGTGGGCAGCAGAGGTGTGTGTGCATGTAATGTGTGGGCAGCAGAGGTGTGCGTGCATGTAATGTGTGGGCAGCAGAGGTGTGCGTGCATGTAATGTGTGGGCAGCAGGTGTGCATGCAAGTAATGTGTGGACAGCAGAGGTGTGCATGCAAGTGTGGGCAGCAGAGGTGTGCGTGCATGTAATGTGTGGGCAGCAGGTGTGCATGCAAGTAATGGGTGGACAGCAGAGGTGTGCGTGCAAGTAATGTGTGGGCAGCAGAGGTGTGTGTGCATGTAATGTGTGGGCAGCAGAGGTGTGCATGCAAGTAATGTGTGGGCAGCAGAGGTGTGTGTGTATGTAATGTGTGGGCAGCAGAGGTGTGCATGCAAGTAATGTGTGGGCAGCAGAGGTGTGTGTGCATGTAATGTGTGGGCAGCAGAGGTGTGTGTGCATGTAATGTGTGGGCAGCAGAGGTGTGCGTGCATGTAATGTGTGGGCAGCAGGTGTGCATGCAAGTAATGTGTGGACAGCAGAGGTGTGCATGCAAGTGTGGGCAGCAGAGGTGTGCGTGCATGCAATGTGTGGGCAGCAGGTGTGCATGCAAGTAATGGGTGGACAGCAGAGGTGTGCGTGCAAGTAATGTGTGGGCAGCAGAGGTGTGTGTGCATGTAATGTGTGGGCAGCAGAGGTGTGCATGCAAGTAATGTGTGGGCAGCAGAGGTGTGTGTGCATGTAATGTGTGGACAGCAGGTGTGCATGCAAGTAATGTGTGGACAGCAGAGGTGTGTGTGCATGTAATGTGTGGGCAGCAGAGGTGTGCATGGAAGTAATGTGTGGGCAGCAGAGGTGTGTGTGCATGTAATGTGTGGGCTGCAGAGGTGTGCATGCAGGTAAGGTGTGGGCAGCAGAGGTGTGCGTGCATGTAATGTGTGGGCAGCAGGTGTGCATGCAAGTAATGTGTGGACAGCAGAGGTGTGCATGAATGTAATGTGTGGACAACAGGTGTGCATGCAAGTAATGTGTGGACAACAGGTGTGCATGAATGTAATGTGTGGGCAGCAGAGGTGTGCATGAATGTAATGTGTGGGCAGCCGAGGTGTGCATGAATGTAATGTGTGGACAACAGGTGTGCATGCAAGTAATGTGTGGACAACAGGTGTGCATGCAAGTAATGTGTGGGCAGCAGAGGTGTGCATGAATGTAATGTGTGGGCAGCCGAGGTGTGCATGCAAGTAATGTGTGGACAGCAGAGGTGTGCATGCAAGTAATGTGTGGACAGCAGAGGTGTGCATGCAAGTAATGTGTGTACAGCAGCGGTGTGCGTGCAAGTAATGTGTGGACAGCCGAGGTGTGTGTGCAAGTAAAGTGTGGGCAGCAGAGGTGTGCATG
This sequence comes from Phyllobates terribilis, assembly GCF_046119375.1. Classification (NCBI taxonomy): domain Eukaryota; kingdom Metazoa; phylum Chordata; class Amphibia; order Anura; family Dendrobatidae; genus Phyllobates; species Phyllobates terribilis. The sequence goes on along the minus strand of NW_027362765.1, from coordinate 289,612,900 downwards.
CAAGTAATGTGTGGACAGCAGAGGTGTGCATGCAAGTAATGTGTGGACAGCAGAGGTGTGTGTGTATGTAATGTGTGGGCAGCAGAGGTGTGCATGCAAGTAATGTGTGGGCAGCAGAGGTGTGTGTGCATGTAATGTGTGGGCAGCAGAGGTGTGCGTGCATGTAATGTGTGGGCAGCAGAGGTGTGTGTGCATGTAATGTGTGGGCAGCAGAGGTGTGCGTGCATGTAATGTGTGGGCAGCAGGTGTGCATGCAAGTAATGTGTGGACAGCAGAGGTGTGCATGCAAGTGTGGGCAGCAGAGGTGTGCGTGCATGTAATGTGTGGGCAGCAGGTGTGCATGCAAGTAATGGGTGGACAGCAGAGGTGTGCGTGCAAGTAATGTGTGGGCAGCAGAGGTGTGTGTGCATGTAATGTGTGGGCAGCAGAGGTGTGCATGCAAGTAATGTGTGGGCAGCAGAGGTGTGTGTGTATGTAATGTGTGGGCAGCAGAGGTGTGCATGCAAGTAATGTGTGGGCAGCAGAGGTGTGCATGCAAGTGTGGGCAGCAGAGGTGTGCGTGCATGTAATGTGTGGGCAGCAGGTGTGCATGCAAGTAATGGGTGGACAGCAGAGGTGTGCGTGCAAGTAATGTGTGGGCAGCAGAGGTGTGTGTGCATGTAATGTGTGGGCAGCAGAGGTGTGCATGCAAGTAATGTGTGGACAGCAGAGGTGTGCATGAATGTAATGTGTGGACAACAGGTGTGCATGCAAGTAATGTGTGGACAACAGGTGTGCATGAATGTAATGTGTGGGCAGCAGAGGTGTGCATGAATGTAATGTGTGGGCAGCCGAGGTGTGCATGAATGTAATGTGTGGACAACAGGTGTGCATGCAAGTAATGTGTGGACAACAGGTGTGCATGCAAGTAATGTGTGGGCAGCAGAGGTGTGCATGAATGTAATGTGTGGGCAGCCGAGGTGTGCATGCAAGTAATGTGTGGACAGCAGAGGTGTGCATGCAAGTAATGTGTGGACAGCAGAGGTGTGCATGCAAGTAATGTGTGTACAGCAGAGGTGTGCGTGCAAGTAATGTGTGGACAGCCGAGGTGTGTGTGCAAGTAAAGTGTGGGCAGCAGAGGTGTGCATGCAAGTAATGTGTGGACAGCAGAGGTGTGCATGCAAGTAATGTGTGGACAGCAGAGGTGTGTGTGTATGTAATGTGTGGGCAGCAGAGGTGTGCATGCAAGTAATGTGTGGGCAGCAGAGGTGTGTGTGCATGTAATGTGTGGGCAGCAGAGGTGTGCGTGCATGTAATGTGTGGGCAGCAGAGGTGTGTGTGCATGTAATGTGTGGGCAGCAGAGGTGTGCGTGCATGTAATGTGTGGGCAGCAGGTGTGCATGCAAGTAATGTGTGGACAGCAGAGGTGTGCATGCAAGTGTGGGCAGCAGAGGTGTGCGTGCATGTAATGTGTGGGCAGCAGGTGTGCATGCAAGTAATGGGTGGACAGCAGAGGTGTGCGTGCAAGTAATGTGTGGGCAGCAGAGGTGTGTGTGCATGTAATGTGTGGGCAGCAGAGGTGTGCATGCAAGTAATGTGTGGGCAGCAGAGGTGTGTGTGTATGTAATGTGTGGGCAGCAGAGGTGTGCATGCAAGTAATGTGTGGGCAGCAGAGGTGTGCATGCAAGTGTGGGCAGCAGAGGTGTGCGTGCATGTAATGTGTGGGCAGCAGGTGTGCATGCAAGTAATGGGTGGACAGCAGAGGTGTGCGTGCAAGTAATGTGTGGGCAGCAGAGGTGTGTGTGCATGTAATGTGTGGGCAGCAGAGGTGTGCATGCAAGTAATGTGTGGGCAGCAGAGGTGTGTGTACATGCAATGTGTGGGCAGCAGAGGTGTGCATGCAGCTAAAGTGTGGGCAGCAGAGGTGTGCGTGCATGTAATGTGTGGGCAGCAGGTGTGCATGCAAGTAATGTGTGGACAGCAGAGGTGTGTGTGCATGTAATGTGTGGGCAGCAGAGGTGTGCATGGGTGTAATGTGTGGGCAGCAGAGGTGTGTGTGCATGTAATGTGTGGGCTGCAGAGGTGTGCATGCAGGTAAAGATTGGGCAGCAGAGGTGTGCGTGCATGTAATGTGTGGGCAGCAGGTGTGCATGCAAGTAATGTGTGGACAGCAGAGGTGTGTGTGCATGTAATGTGTGGGCAGCAGAGGTGTGCATGGAAGTAATGTGTGGGCAGCAGAGGTGTGCATGGAAGTAATGTGTGGGCTGCAGAGGTGTGCATAGATGTAATGTGTAGACAGCTGGTGTGCATGTATGTAACGTGGAGGCAGCAAAGGTGTTGTAGTGCTGCAGTGTTCACACTGCAGTAATGAGGCAGTGATCCAAGGAAAGTCCAACTTAAACGGCTTTATTTGGCAAAATTCACAACTGAAAAGCAAAGGCTGTCCTCCAGATCGCAGCTGGGATATCAACACAGTCCATGTAAACCTGTTGCTGTAGGAGACAGCCGCGCCGTGTCACTTAGGGTGCGTCAGATACGTTGCCTTCACAGGCCTGTGTTCAGCTTCACACAAGCTTGCAGAGCTTCCTGCTATGCTCCTAGCAGCATTACTGCAGGTTTTTAAAAGGACTCTGTGGCCAGGAGCCACTTGTAAGACCCGGGCTGGAGGGAGTGGACCGCCCCATTGCCATCCTGTAGTCCACTCCAAGAATAAAAGCCCATGCTGGGTTTTCTAAAATCCAACTTAGAAAAATAGCTTGACTAAGTTCAAACTTTACTTTTACTCTGCACTGCAATCACAGCTGTGTCTGTGATAGCAATGCACTCCAGCGGGTTCAAAATGTTTCTATGCGCATCCTGGGGGAGGGGATACATACCGTCCCTCACATATGATTCCTCTCACTGCCTCACAGTGTGCATGCATGTAACGTGGAGGCAGCAAAGGTGTGCATGTAAGTAATATGTAGACAGCATAGGTGTGCATGTATGTAACGTGTGGACAGCAGAGATGGACATTCATGTAACAAATAGCAGGGGTATGCATACATGTATGTAATATTTAGAGAGTAGGAGTATGCATTTAACATCCAGTTAATTGGCCCCGAGTATCATCGGCTGCAGAGCGGGGCACGCACCCGGAAGTGGCCAGCTATGCTGGGGGCGTGCGCCTGCGCGGGTTCCTTGGGACCCGCACATGCGCGGTGGTCGCTTGACGGCTGGGGCGCACGCGGCGCGCTCTCTGACCCGCACGCATGCGCCGTAATGGCACTGGCCCCACGTCATGTGACCGACGGGGCACGCCCCCGGCATTGCTGGCCACTTCCGGGTGCGTGCCCCGCTCTGCAGCCGATGATACTCGGGGCCAATTAACTGGATGTCTAATACATATATAACACGCATTATAGGGCACTATAATGACATCACTTGCCCTTGAGAAAGCGGTTGGAAACACCACGAAACGCGCGTTGGGCTCTTCTGACCATCCTCTTCTCCCCTCCTTTTGGGCTGTGCTTTCTTGCCAGGTAATTAACTCATGGAATTACGCTGTTTGAGCACTTAGATCCTGACACAGATTCTCCCATGACATAGCACTGGTGCCCCTTTCGCCCCTGCTTAGCCAGTATCTAGTGGGCTTATATGTATTTGGGCTGATTTTTTGTGTCTTTGTCCATAGTTATTTATTGCATTGAATATTTATAACCTTTTTTATTATCATCTTGGGCAAATGTGCAATCTTGTTGATCCATGGGTCTATTACGACCTCACTGTTACTAATGTGCCTGGCTTGAAAGCTACCATCTAGTCACCTCTTGGTTTCTTCTCTTTTTACCTACATTTTATGTGTGTATTTCACTAATAAATTAAATTTTCGCATTATATGCTGAGTTGTTCTCCTCCTTTATCATGTCTTTTCAGCATGCTTATGGACAGATGTCTGTCATTTGACATGCTATCTGTCCATTTTTGTATATTTGATGGCGTCCTTTGTGTATTTATTGTGTAATGGTGTAGTCTCCAGCAGGCATTGTTTTCTGGGGGCATTCTTCAGCTAGCACTTTTTTATAGGGATACTCTATGGTTTAATGTCTGCACTGTTTTTAGGAAGACCCCTCACAGAAATAAATAAATAAATAAAAAATCACAGAAAAAGATACAGCCTTACCAACACCAGGTCAGATTTGCACTAGCAGGATGCAGTAGGCTCCCATGGTAAAGGTGGGGCCAGCACAGGTGCAAAATAGTAATGCAGCAACCACTCACAAACCTACCAATTCATGGAGGGGGTGGTTATTAGTACTAAAAATGCATAGATGAGGCTTGCATAGGACGCCAGTCACACAGGTACATGTGATGCACAGTGTCTGGCTTACAGCTTGACGCCCATATTATTAGATGAGGTGGGCGGCCCACAATAACTGCACCCCACAAGGACAGACACCCCAATTTACCCAACCAACACTAAAAGGCCTGGGTGCATCCTGCATAAAAATGGAAAAATGTGCAATAAAAAGATGAAAAATAATGTAAAAAATACATGCTGTATTGGTCTATATTTTGGCCAAAATATGCAAGCTCGCAACCAACTTCAAGGGTCCTCATACTTGCGAGTCCCCACACTAAATTAAAAAGTGGCTCACAGAAGGACTAAAATTTAAGAAACATCACAGAAAAAATGTACAGCTTTACCAACACCAGGTCAGATTTCTTAAATCCAACTTAGACAAATAGCTTGACTAAGTTCAAACTTTACTTTTACGCTGCACTGCAATTACAGCTGTGTCTGTGATAGCAATGCACTCCAGTGGGTTCAAAATGCTTCTATGCGCATCCTGGGGGATACATACTGTCCCTCGCATATGATCCCTCTCACTGCCTCACATATCCCCCCCTCTGTGTGGAGTTGAACACTGGTCACCATACAGGGTACCCGGGACAGGGCATCCGCATTTCCCTGCTACTTCCCAGCTCGATGTTCCACTGAGAAACTAAAATTTTGCAATGATAGGAACCATCTGGTGACTCGAGCATTCCTCTCCTTGGCATTTCTCATCCATACCAAGGGTGAATGGTCCGTCACCAAGCAAAACTGTCGCCCGAGCAGATAATAGCGTAGGGACTCCAAGGCCCATTTAATAGCCAAGCACTCCTTCTCCACTACGCTATAATTTTTCTCTGACGGAGGTAAGTTTCCTACTTAAGTAGGTGACCAGATGTTCCTCTCCATTCACCTCTTGCGACAGTACCGCTCCTAGGCCTACCTCAGAGGCATCCGTTTGCACGATGAAGCCTTTCTTAAAGTTGGGGCTGGTGAGGACCGGCTTGTCCGCACAATGCCAACTTCATGTACTGGAACGCTTCCTCCGCCTGAGGGTTCCACCGAACCATGACAGACTTCTTCCCCTTTAGGAGATCGGTCAGGGGGGCCCAGCAAAATTAGGTATAAACCGGCGGTAGTGCCCAATGATGCGGTAGTCATAGGCCTGGGCCAGTTTTGAATGGCCTCAATCTTGTTTACTTGGGGTTTGATAACCCCGCCAATCACATACCCTAAGTATCGGGCTTCCTCGAGACCTATCACGCATTTTTTTGGGTTCGCTGTTAACCCCGCGACTCTGAGTGAATCCAGCACCCCTTGTACCTGGGACAGGTGGGTATGCCAGTTGGTACTAAAGATGATGATATCATCTAAATATGCCGACGCGTACTTCTGATGAGGCTCTAACACCATGTCCACCAACCTCTTGAAGGTGGCCGGGGCCCCATGCAATCCAAAAGGCAAGACGACATAGTGATAGAGGCCCTCTGGTGTTACAAAGGCGGTCTTTTCTTTCGCTGATTCTGTCAGTGGCACCTGCCAGTAACCCTTGGTCGGATCGAGTGTGGTGAAGTACTGGGCCTGCCCCAGTCTCTCGATCAGCTTGTCTACCCGAGACATTGGATAAAGGTAAAATTTTGACACCTCATTCAATTTACGGAAGTCATTACAAAATCGTAATGATCCGTCTGGCTTCGGAATGAGCAAAATGGGGCTAGCCCACTCACTCCTGGATTCCTCGATGACTCCTAACTGGAGCATTTGTTTTACTTCAGCCGCGATGGCTTGCCTCTGGGCCTCTGGCACACGGTACGGTTTCATCCACACCCTCGCCCGGGGCTCGGTGACATTGTCATGTTGGATAACGGATGTGCAGCCAGGTAGTTCGGAGAATACGTCCGTATTCTGCTGCACTAATCTCCGAGCCTCTCGCTGCGGCTGCTTAGTGGGAGCGTCACTTATCTTTACCTCTCCTGCGGCCTCCTTCAGGGCCAGCGTTGGAGGGTCCACAGATGAAACGTCCAGAGTCGCATTCGTAACCATACATTCCCGGTCTTTCCAGGCTTTAAGCCGAATTACGTGATATAACTGTTCGGGTTTCCTCTTCCCGGGTTGGTACACTCTGTAATTTACCTCCCCAACCTTTTCCCGTACTTCATATGGCCCTTGCCACTTGGCCAAGAGCTTACTCTCTGCAGTGGGCACTAATACCAATACCCAATCCCCTTCTTTAAAGGACCTAACTGTGGCCTTTCTATTATATGCTCGGCTCTGCGCTGCCTGAGCAACCAGGAGGTGTTCCTTTACTATAGGCATGATCGCTGCAATCCGATCCTGCATATTTGCCACATGTTCTATTATACTCCTATGTGGGGTAGGCTCCTGTTCCCACTTCTCCTTGGCTACGTCTAGCAGACCCCTAGGATGCCTGCCGTACAATAGCTCAAAGGGTGAGAAGCCTGTGGCACCTCGCGGACAGGGAACATCAAATAGGGCAGTAGCATATCCCAATCCCTCCCGTCCTTGGAAACCACTTTTTTTTAGCATAGATTAAAGTGTCTTATTAAATCTCTCCACCAACCCATCGGTCTGTGTGTGGTAACTGTTTAATTCGGAGCAGCTTACATATCTCCCTTGTCACCTTGGACATAAAAGGAGTCCCCTGATCTTGACGCCCATATTATTTGATGAGGTGGGCTGCCCAGCACTATATAAGTGCACCCCACAAGGACAGACACCCCAATTCACCCAACCAACACTAAAGGGCCTGGCTGCATCCTGCAAAAAAAAATGGAAAAATGTGCAATAAAAAGATGAAAAATAATGTATAAAATACATGTGGCCACAGGTAGCTGGCAGAGATGGGGAGAGTCATGATACAGTTAATGTTTGGGAATAGCCCAAAGTGGGAAGGGATGGCGCCAGGGAAGGAGATTACTTCCTTAATAGAGTAAGTGAGAAGTTGGAAAGCAAAGAGTGTGCAGTGGTGCCAAAGGGTGATCCACAGATAGAAGGATATGGGAACTGACAGAACAGACAAAGTGGCCTTCCACCTCAAAGGGGTCATTGGATAGGACGACGAGTCACCAGAAACCCTGAGCTTGCTAAATGCCGAGGATACGGACTTAAAGAGGACAGAGACTGTGGGACTAGTAAGGGTCACGAGCGGTGGATCCAGGGCGTCCATAATGATATGACGTGGAGCCGCTGAGCTGGTGTATAGAAACTTGCTGAACTTTACTGTGGCAACAAGCTAGGCTGTGATGTAGTATGGCAAAACAGTGGGCTATACCGGCCCTGGAGTAGACTACAGAGGAAGGAAACAATGTCTGTGAAAAAGCTTCTTGCAGTTAAAAGGAATCTGTCACCCCCATGGGCGATATCAGACCCCTACTTTGACCATACAGGGTATAGAAAAGTAAATCTATAGATACCTGTATGGCCCATAGAGGTTTAATTGCAGAGAAAAGCAATTTAATCAATTCTTTTTTCCACAGGCTTGGCATCCGGGGGGACGCCAAACAATTCCCCGCCTATCTGCTTATTATTCCCCTAAATCCCCGCCTCTCTGCTTAATTAGCATACCCCCCCCCCCTCCCCTGCACGTCACAGGGCCCTGTGACAGGCCCAGTGACGTGCACTGTGCTCCCTGACTTCCGGGCATGCGCAAAGAGCCACTCACATAGAGCTCACCTATGCTCTGTCTGCACCGCAGGTTTCTTTTGCGCAGGCGCCGGGGGTGGGTCACTGTCACTTTCCTTCACTGACCTGCCTCCTATTTTACATAATGCATCTAGTAATGTGGGGTTAGGTAAAATAGGAGGCAGGTCAGTGAACGATCAGTGAGCTGTCATAAGAGCATATAGATGAATATGTAAGCAGAGCACCAGATAGAGCGCCCCTCCGAAGCACGGGCATATCATTATCTCCAAACTGAAGGTAAAGATTACACAAGAACCACAGGATGGATTTCATCAACCCAGGTATCATATTAATCAGTGCAACGGCGCCCACCTGACAGTGCATGTAGTTTACTGAGCACAATCCTGCTGACAGGTGCGCTTTAATAGTATATTATAAAACGGACAGGCTGGATGATGTTCATGTCATGTTTTTCCCTCCATTTTCAGCACTTTTTGGGATTTAATTCAAACTTCTTTGAGAAAATAAAATATATATCTTCAATTAAGTTGACCGAGTGCTTATTATTTTGTCCTCTTTCCCATCCCAGACCATGTTCACATTTGTAGATTTACAGCATCTAGTAACAACATCCACAGACTTTACTCACAATGTTACAAACCTGGGGGAAAGTTTATCTCGACTGGCTTTCATATGCTAGGCTTTAACAAAAAGCCTGCCGGAATAACATATTTAATAAAAAAGGTGTGTGTGTGTAGCACCCTGAGGATTCGGCTGCTACAGGGGTATTGCACCTCAACCCAGAGGTGTGATATTCCACTCCCGGGTAAGGATGGAGTGTGGAACTGAGCTCAGTTAGCTGCATACACTACATACATCCCATTTCCGAGGGACAGACCGATGGTACTCCCACTAGGTATATGTGCAGGTACGACAGTGTCTGTCCCTGGCTGGAGTGGGAGGGGGGTGGAACATCCCAGTAGTGTAGGGGCAGATAGGGGGAGCAGTCTGGGTAATGCTAGGAGCTCATTGGGTGCTGGTCACCTGAGCTCACACATAGAGGGAGTATATAAGGTGGGAACCATCTTAGATCAGGGTCAGTCTTCTGTAGAGAGTCAGTCAGTCCTGAGAGAGGTCCAAGAGCGCCTGCAGAGAGAAGAGAGAGAGGAGGAGAGAAGGACCCAGAGGGGGAGAAGAAGGAACCCCAAGAACCCAGTATACAACCAGAAGGGTGAAGGGTTGGCACGCAAGGGAACCGGATCCCAAATTAGTGGAGGAGAGAAACAACCCTCAGCTAAGAACCGGAGGCTGCGGCATTACATGTAGAGCAGCCCCTCACTAAGTCCACTAAGAAGGCACACCAGGCATAGGGTCAGGGAACCCCGGAGAGGTGCACCCGCCAGGAGGCCCGAGGGAGCCGGATATAGGTGGACCCCTGGTGAGAAAGGCCAGTAGAGAGGACAGTCAGAAAGGGAGCTCAGGACCACGCTCCAGAATTGCTTGGGGGTTGGCCGAGTCCAGGACCTGGTGGACGCAGCACGGCTCGGGCGGTCACTCAAGGCCAGAGTGACCAACAGAACAGCAGTAAGTAAAAACCCTGAACTGCACAGCCCGACTCTGAGTCTTCTTATCATCCACACTGCACCACCACTACCACCATCCTCTACACCTGACCCCCTGAGGCTATACCCCTCCCGTTGGGGGTTATACTACCCGAAGCTGCACACATACCACCAGCCTCAGCGGACCCTGCTGCAGCGGCGGCCGTATTGACCGCAAATCAATGGGTGGCGTAGTCGACACTAAGAACTAATAACATCTGTAAAGACTGCCACACACTGAGCTTGACACCCTGGGCACGGACCGGGTCACCGCCACTCGGAGACTACAACCCCCATCTGATCCGGCTCCGGGTATCCCCCAAACAGCACTGGCCCAGGGGGCGCGTCATGTGCATTTTGGGCTGTCCGGTAAATGAAATCTACTCCAGGTATATAAAAAATAAAATGTAACCAGTATTATAGAGTAAATTATGGAAAATCAGTTATCCTGCAATTGGTCACAACCCTTTGCTACTATGCCTCATAGAAAATGTGGCTTGCACAAAAATGTGTAACTTTTTTTATGGTACTTTTCTGGCATAAAGGGAATGATAAATTCTCCTTGATAGTATTTAGATATGTTTAGTGTCCATTCCATGCTATGTAATGTCTGAGGTCTCGAAGACAATATAACATTATATTTAGGATGCACATTTGTCTTCATTTCTGTGCCACAACACAACTAGAGTACAATATCCAACAACTACTAGATAGTCCTAGCCTCACATTGAAAAGTAGGAATAATAATAGACCAAGACACCTTTGACTAATGGCCCATACTGTTTAAAGGGTTATGGACAAGCTCCATTCTGACACACTCCACCTCTCTCGAAAATTATTAACCCATTAAGTGCACTGCCATAATTCTGTCTAATAATTTTACATGTGCAGCAGACAATAGAAAAAAGGAGAAAAAAAACATTACAGTGGGCGCTGTCAAAATGAGTACAAGCATAAAGGAATATAAAACAAAAAAAAAATCACTTGTTCAAAGAGCAATGCATTTCAAAATCAGTCTGATTTCTTCATCAGGCTTTTTCTCGTAATTTCTGAGCCTCTTATCTGTTCAATGGGTGGAACAGCAGTGTACATGTGGAATACTACTCTCATCAGAGTTCTGCCTACATTCCACAGCTCCATCAGATGAGTAAGTTTCATCCACTTCTTTCTTTGTTGCTATATCAGGACTTCACCCCTATATTGTCTATTAACATGCAACAGTAGCACTCACTCTGCCAATTCCTGCAAAGCATCGCCCAATATTTACTAAGTGAATGCGTGTCCCCTATGTTTCAATATGAAAGCTGGTGTGGGAAATCCATTTTGTCTTCTCAGCTCCCATTTTATCCTCTAAAATCTATCACGCAGAACTTTTGCACAGAAACCTTCTCTCTACACATTCCAAGTCCCTTAGATTCTGGATCAAAGCAGACACTTAGACACAACTATCTCTGAATCCCACAAACCAGTTCTTGCTTGTTGGAATAAAGCCCTTTCTAAACAAGGGGGTATATAAACCCCTCCCGCACTTAATTAAAGTGGAATCTTATGTTGGACACTACTTGTTATAGATTCTCCGAGCTCGTTCTTTCCATCTCTAATCCGGCCTCACACATCAACTCTGGTGGGCCCGTTGCGCCCACACTGGAAAACAATAGCGCAATATAGAGTCCTACCCAAATAGATGATGGAAGACTAAGAAGTACAGGGATGTGCTCACCTGGCAGGGTTGTGGGACCACAAGACCATAAAAGCTCAAAACAACCGCTTCTGCAGATCCAAGCGTGTATTCTAAGAAGCTAATTAACGGGAGGATGAACCTTTGTTTGCGCTTCCAATCACACCAATGATGGTTTCTAAAGGAGGTGAAGAAGGAATCCAGGAGGCGATGTGCAGAGAATTGCTGATTTATTATCAATGAGTTTCGAAGTTCACAGACTTCTTCATCAGAACAAACCATCTGTCTCTAGTTTTGAATTTTATCACAGAATGACCACAAAACAACTTCTGTCATTCCTCTGTTTATTAAGAAAACTAAAATAAAGGTTATCTTGCTGCACACAATAATACAACAGCTGAAACACTGGTAAAGGGGTTGTCCCCTTTCAGCTAATTCTCCTCCCTGGGAGCAGTTTGGCATTAAAAAAAACAATCCATGCTGTACTCACCATCCCTAGGTCCACCGGTGAGTCCCTGCCATTGCTCCTGGTGTCTGGTATTGGCTGAGGCGCTGATGCCATGTCAACAGTACAGCAGCCAATCAGTGTGTTCAGCAGCTTTGCCAGTGCAGATGGAATGCCATATTCAGAGCTGCTCAGTTCACAGATTGGCTGCAGCGCTGTTAATTTGACGTTAGTGTTTCACTCAAAGCTAGACACAGGACGTATTGGCGTTTTTTTTTTTTATATAGTTAACTGCGCTGAGGGATGAAAATTAACTGATAAGGCTCATCTATCATGTCCATTAGAACATTGCATTTTAGAGACAAACAGAATAAGTGATCAATTATTCAAACTGAAGCAAAGGGGCCCCACTGAGTATTATGGGATCTGTTTGGTTTTTTAGAATGAAATAAAATGCTCAAGGCAGGGCTTTTCTTTCCATTTTAACCCAGTCTCTGACTTTGATGCAGGCTCGAACGCTGAGTCTGCCTCTTTCCCAGTAGATTATGGCTAATTTAATCTGCCCACAGCTGAGTAGCTCTTAACCCCTTTCCAGCCCAAGGTGTACTAATACGTATCTGCACCCTGGGCCTTATGGACCAGATATGAATTAGTACGCCTTGGCGATTTCGCCCGCCCACAAGCGGTGCGGGTGAGATTGCCGCCGGGTGTCAGCTGTCACAATCAGTTATGTGCAGGGAGCAGTCCCGCACCGCTCCCTGCACATTAACCCCCGAAATGCTGCGATCGAAATCGATCGCAGCATTGCGGGAACAAGAGGAGGTAAGCGCGATACTTACCTTCTCTGCTGGTGTCCTGCAGGCGTCTGAGTCCGGTCCCGGATGTTGTCATGATGACCCGATGTAATCATGACAACACTCGGGTCACCAGGAGGCAGGAAGTTACTTTGGCCATGCGCAGTGCGCAACCAAAGTAACTTCTCCCTGTGCAGCGCCGACAGCCTGTATAGCACAGGGATGGTGCTGCATTCCTGTGCTACACAGCCGATCAGGCTGCAAAAAGTGAAAGTCCCATAGTGGGACATAGTGTAAAAGATCAAAAAGTGTCAGAAAGTGAAAAAAAAATGTAAAAAATATAAAAAAAAAAAAAAAAGATAGAAAAATGATGAAAAAAACCCCCAAAAAACAATAAAAGTACACATATTTGGTTTTGCCGCGTCCGGAATGACCTGACCTGTAAAACTGTGCCACTAGTTAACCCCTTTAGTGAAGACGGTAAAAAAAACCACAAAAAAAAACCAAAAAACGATGCTTTATCATCATACAGCCAAACAAAAAATTGAATAAAACGTGATAAAAAAAACTAATGTAAATAAAAATGGTACCGCTGAAAATGTCAACTTGTCCCGCAAAAAACAAGCCGCCATACAGCTCCAACGGCCGAAAAATAAAAAAGTTATAGCTCTCAGAATAAAACGATGCAAAAACAATTCTTTTTTCTATAAAATAGTTTTTATTGTGTAAAACATAAAAAAAAGATATAAATGTGGTACCACTGTAAACGTACTGACCCGAAGAATAAAGCTGCCTTATCAATTTTACCACACAAACGGCAGAAAAAAACACAATTCCTGAATTGTTGGTTTTTGTTTATTCTGCCTCCCAAAAATCGGAGTAGAAAGCGATCAAAAAATGTCACGTGCCCGAAAATGGTACCAATAAAAACATCAACTTGTCCCGCAAAAAAACAAGCCGTCACATGACTGTCAGCCGAAATATGAAAAATTATAGCTCTCAAAATATGGCCATGCAAAAAGTAGTCTTTGCAAAAAAAAGGGTTTTTTAGTGTGTGACAGCTGTCAATCATAAAAACCCGATATGAATTTGGTATCGCTGTAATCGCACCGACCCGAAGAATAAAGTCGTCTAATCACTTATGCCGCACGAGGAACGGCGTAAAAAATAAACTCTAGGGTTAGGGTTGGGCTAGGGTTAGGGTTGAGCTAGGGTTAGGGTTGAGCTAGGGTTAGGGTTGAGCTAGGGTTAGGGTTGAGCTAGGGTTAGGGTTGAGCTAGGGTTAGGGTTGGGCTAGGGTTGAGCTAGGGTTAGGGTTGGGATTTTTTCAGAAGTAAAGAAAAAGAAAATGACGATGATATGGCGACTAAAGTTGAGCACAAGTGCTCGTTACTTGAGCTTGCATCAGGTGCTCGGGTATGCACCGAGTATAGCGGGTGCTCGAGTGACATGCTCGAGTCTCCGCCCCATATGTTTTGCAGCTGTTATACAGCCAAAAAAAACTTGCGGGGATTGCCCGCCATACATGAGCAATCCCTGCATATTTTTTTGGGGTGTTTAATAACTGTGAAACATGCGGGCGGGGACTCGAGCATGTCACTTGAGCACCCACGATACTTGGTGCAAACCCGAGTAACCGATGCAAACTCAAGTAGCGAGCACTTGCACTCAAGACTAATGACAACTTATTCAATATGATGACCTAATATTATCAAATTCTGCGTCGTACCTCTGGGTTCAAAATGTTCACTATACCCCTTGATAAAATCCTTGAGGGTTGTAGTTTCCAAAATGGAGTCACTTGGGGGGGTTTCCACTGTTTAGGAACATCAGGGGCTCCCCAAACGCAACATGGCGTACGCTAATTATTCAAGCAAATTTTACATTCAAAAAGTCAAATGGCGCTCCTTCCCATCCGAACTCTGCCGTGCGCCCAAACAGTGGTTTTCCCCCACATATGGGGTATCGGCGTACTCAGGAGAAATTGCACAATAAATTGCATGGTGCAATTTCTCCGGTTACCCTTATGAAAATGCAAAATTGGAGGCTGAAAAACATTTTTTGCTGGAAAAATGTGAAAAATGTATTTTTATGGCTCAATGTTATAAACTTCTGTGAAGCACCTGGGGGTTCAGGGTGCTCACCACACATCTAGATAAGTTCCCTGGGGGGGGTCTAGTTTACAAAATGGTGTCACTTGTGGGGGGGTTTCCACTGTTTAGGCACATCAGGGGCTCTCCAAACGCAACATGGCGTCCGCTAATTATTCAAGCAAATTTTACATTCAAAAAGTCAAATACACTGTGTTCCAAATTATTATGCAAATAATATTTTCTCAGATTTCCCCAAATTACCTATATGAATTGCAGTCATTGTAATTTTCCAGTCAAATAACTATTAGAGTACAATTGAAAGGTTTTTGTACAAACTGCCTATGATAACAGTATATTTTTTAAAAAATAAAAAACTCAAACTGCACTCAAAATGCATGTTCCAAATTATTATGCACAGCAGAGTTTTCAACCTTTTCATTTTAATAAAGAACAAAAAAATGGTCATTTTTGAAATTATAAGCATTAGCAGGTTATTACAAACTGAAATCAAACAGTTTTCAACTCAAAACTTTATTCTAGGTGATGTTACATTTGCACATAGGATCCCTTGTTCGAAAGGAGCTTCTGAACTCTCTCGTCCATTGAATTTGTCAGGTTTTGGATGGTTTCTGCTTTAATTGTTTTGCATGAGGACAGAATACCCTCCCAGAGCTGTTGCTTAGATGTGAACTGCCTCCCGCCATCATAGACACTCCTTTTGATGATGCTCCAGAGGTTCTCAATGGGGTTGAGGTCAGGGGAGCATGGGTGCCACACCATAAGTTTGTCCTCTTTTATGCCCACTATGCTATAGAGTAGCCTTGGCACTCAAAAGTTCATTAAAGTAAGATTTTTAATGCAGGGAACGTGGTATCCACGCGTCTCAGGAACTAGCGGTGGATACCACGTTCCCTGCCAGCTCCAGATACATACTGTACCTAAGGTATACTATTCCTACACTACTGCTTGGATATACAGTCACATTACATGTGAACTCAGCCTTACATTTCTGCTCCCCATATAGATCTATGCTGTTTGAGACACCGAGTCTTCCTCCTCTGCATCTATGCTTTAGCTCCACAAGCAGTCTGGTAGGTGATACCTAATCTCTGTTTTTTGACCCATTGTATTTATGAGCGTCATTAGAAGGATGCTACATTATCATTCACAGGTTGACACCAGAACTGATACATGTTAAATAGTCCTGTTCTGCCCTGTGGCCTCATTATTGATTGTCCATGTTCTATTTAATTTAGATTTTCTTTATGGTTTCTTACGTTATTTTCTTTTATTTATGTCCAACAGTGTACTGATGAAGGTCTGTTTGACTGAAACGTTTTGTTAATTTGTGGACTGCATTAAAAATGTTACTTTAACGAACTTTTGAGTGCTGAGGTTACTCTATAGAATGGGTGGGACTAGTGACGCTCTTCTGGTGCGGCGATATTAAACACCGCTGTCAGAGATTGATAGCGGCATTTAAGTAGTTAACAGCCGCAGGTGGATCACGATTCCACCTGCGGCTGCTAGAGGCACATGACAGCTGTACAGATCAGCCGTCACGTGGCCAGTAACATGCAGGCTCAGCGCCAGAGCCCGTATGGAGTGCAGGGATACCACCTTGGACGTGCTCATATGTCCAAGGTGGTAAAGGGGTTAAATTAAGAAAAAAGTTTTTAAAAATATGAAGAAAAACAACACAAACGTTCAAATCGCTCCAATAAAAATGTAAAAATATATAAAAATACACGTATTTGGTATCACTGTGTTCGTAAAAGTCCGCTCTATCAAAATATTAAATAAATTAATATGATTGATAAACAGTGTAATGAGAAGAAAAAAAAAAATCGAAACACCAGAATTAATTTTTTTTGTCCACCGCAACATTTCAAAAATAAAATGCAGTAAGAGGCGATCAAAACATCACCCCAAAATAGTAACAGTAAAAACATCAGATCAGGGCACAAAAAAATTAGCCCTCACACAGCCCCATATTCCGAAAATTGAAAGCATTATGAATCTCGGAAAATGGCGACAAAAGCTAATTTATTTTTATTTTGTTACAAATCTCCAATTTTTTTCCACCACTTAAATAAAAAAAAACAACAAAAACTATGCATGTTTGGTATCTGCATAATCTTACTGACTTGGAGAGTCATATTGCCAGGTCAGTTTTACCATATAGTTAACATGGTAAATGAAAAACTCAAAAAAAAAAACAATTGTGAAATTGCACTTGGAATTTTTTTTAAAGCTTTCCAGTGCATCACATGATAAAATAAATGGTGTCACTCAAAAGTACAACTCGTCCCACAAAAACAAGCCCTCATACGGTTATGTGGACAGAAATATAAAAAAGCTAGGGATCTTGGAAGAAGCGGAGGAAAAAATAAAAATAAATAACAGAAAATGGCAGTGGCATGAAGGGGTTAAAGAATGTACACCAAACGAACCCCATAATAATCAATGGGATCTCTGTGCTTCCGTTTGCATAACTGATACAAAGCATCACTTGTTCCATTTGTCTACTCCTAAAAGGCAATAGACAAACGGAATGTCTGAACGGACGTATGAACAAAGCCTAATAATGTCCTCTCATGTACAAGAGAGAAGAACTCAGTGAAGAACACCTATAGAAGAATGGAAGAATACTTTGCTCACTGAGCCAAGCTGTTTTGATAGAATTCACGTTCAACAGCTACTTTTGACTAAATGGATGTCTGGTGATCTGAATATTTAAGAAATTGAGTGACTTAATTTTTGTGATTAACTTATGCAATCAAAATTTTGATTTAAATGTCTCATATATTGTGATCATAAGAACTGCTTACTTCCTGTATGAGTTCTCTGATGTCTAAAGAGATATGATTTCTGGGTAAAACATTTCCCACAATCTGAACATATAAATGGTTTATCCCCTTTATGAATTCTCTCATGTTCAACAAGAGCTGATTTCTGTGTAAAACATCTCCCACACTCCAAACATGAAAATGGTTTCTCCCCTGTGTGAATTCTTTGATGCTGAACAAGATTAGACTTCTTAGCAAAACATTTCCCACAATCTGAACAGGGATAAGGTTTCTCCCCCAAGTGTCCTCTTTTATGTTTAAAAAGAAATGATTTCCGAGTAAAACATTTCCCACATTCAGTACATTCAAAAGGCCTTTCCCCCGAGTGGCTCCGCTGATGGTCAATAAGACCTGATTTATGGGTAAAGCATTTTCCACATTCTGAACATGAAAATGGCTTCTCCCCTGTGTGAATTTTCTGATGTTCAATAAGTCCTGATTTTTGGGTAAAACACTTTCCACAAGATGAACAGGAATATGGCTTCTCCCCTGTGTGAATTCTGTAATGTTTCACAAGATCAGATTTGTTTGTAAAACATCTCCCACATACAGAACACAAAAATGGCTTTTCCCCCGTGTGAATTCTCCAATGTTTAACAAGATTTGACTTCTTGGTAAAACATTTCCCACATTGTGAACAAGGAAATGGCTTCTCCCCAGTGTGAGTTCTCTGATGTTCAATGAGAAGAGATTTCTTGGTAAAACTCTTTAGACACAGTAAGCATGAGAAGAGCTTTTTAACCGAAGTGCTTTCCAGTCCGGTACAAGATTTTTCATGTAATTTTAGGTGTAAAATGAAACTTGCCTGTTGGGCAAAACATTGTCCACATTCAGGACAAAGAAATGTGTTTTCCACTCCACATGTTCTTTCCTGACTTAAATGCTCTGATTCCTCTGTAGAACATTCCTCCGATTCAGAATTCAGATCTGCATTTTGTTGAACAATATGCGATTTATCAGAACATCCCTCGTCATTGGCGGAATTAAATGACAGATCGGCAACGTGGAGTCCTGAACCTGAACATAAATTTTCAGCAATGGGATTCTTCCTTGAAAAACTTTGTATGATACCTCTATCATGTCCCTCAAAGGTCTTGCTTTGATCATCGGCTGAGAGTAAAAAATTGAAAGAAAATTAATTAAAAATGTCCTGAAATATATGATTATTATTATTGAAGCATTAAAATAAGAGATTTCCTTTTTCCTGTACACTTTGCATAAAGTAATTATGATGTTGTTTTCTAAAACATGCAAATAGTAGAAAAACATTATTAACCCTTTAGGGCACAGTCATAGTAGTAAGAAGGCAAGTTTTTTGCCGGACGAGTTGTACTTTTAAAGGACTTCATTCACATTACCATATGATGTACTGAGAAACTGAGGTAGTAATGGCAGACACTATAACAGCTTTTAAAGAAGGGCTGGATTTCCTCAGTACACATAACATAGTTAATTTAGTGACAAAAAATGTATAATTGGTGGAGAAAGGTAGAACTTGATGGACCTAAGTCTTTTTTCAACCTATGTAACTATGTAAACAGAAAAAAACATTTAAGTTTGGTGCGATGGTAAAAAAATGCAATTCTATCATAGTGTTTTGGGCAGGGGCGGACCTACCGCCCGTGCAGCCGGTTCATTGAACGGGGGCCCCCGAGGGAGAGGGGGCCCCTCCAGCAGGGCCGCCATCAGGGCATGACTGCCCTGACTCCAGCATGGGGCCCAGCCGGTCGGAGCCCCGTTGGGACCCCCCTCTTGTGCGTCTCCTCATGGGGCCCCCCCGCAGGACCCCCCGCCGTCACATCACCCCCCGCCGTCACATGACCGGAGATGTCCCTGTGCTCAGCATGGGTCCCCGGCCCCATGCTGAGCGCAGGGACATCTCCGGTCATGTGATGGCGCCGGCACAATACTTACCCCTCCCCGTGCCTCCGCAGCGTCTTCCGCGTCCTCTGACTGTGACATCTCAGGTCAGAGGGCGCGGTGATGTCTTTACACCGCGTGCGCTCTCTCCTGACCTGTCACAGTGCAGAGCGGGAAGACGCGCACAACGCTGGAGTCCGGAGCAGCGCCAGCAGCAGGTAAGAAGTGAGGTGAGTATTGGATTTTTTATTTTTTTCATGTATGGGGGCATGGGGCATTATATGGTGGGGGGTGTGTGTGTGTGTGTGACATCCTGCATGGGGCATTATATGGGGGGGGGGGAGAGGTGACATCCTGCATGGGGCATTTTATGGGGGGTAGAGGTGACAACCTGCATAGGGCATTAAAAGGGGGGTGTCATCCTGCATGGGGCATTATAAGGGGGGGAACAGTCTGCATGGAGCGTTACATGGGGGCCTATATTCTGTATGGAGCGTTATATGGGGGTCAGTATTCTGTATGGAGCGTTATATGGGGGACAGTATTCTGTATGGAGCGTTATATGGGGGTCAGTATTCTGTATGGAGCGTTATATGGGGGTCAGTATTCTGTATGGAGCAATTTATGGGGGCCAGTATTCTGTATGCAGTGTTATATGGGGACCAGTATCCTGTATGGAGCGTTATATGGGGACCAGTATCCTGTATGGAGCGTTATATGGGGACCAGTATCCTGTATGGAGCATTATATGGGGACCAGTATCCTGTATGGAGCATTATAAGGGGGTCAGTATCCTGTATGGAGCATTATATGGTGCCCATAATACTGTATGGAGGACTATACTGTCCGGTCTGCACTGTGTGCTGTGAGGATTCGCCTGTTTCTGAGCTATTGTAGAATTTACAATAGATATCGCTCATGTAATGTAAGAAGTGAAATCTTTGGCCTTGTACTATAAGTATATATTTCTCTGTGGTATCTGTGCATCATGAATCGTGGTATGTGTTAAAGGGGCCCACTGAAACTCTGTCGCCCGGGGCCCAGAAAAACCTGGAGCCGGCCCTGGGGGTAAGTATAACAAGTTTTATTTTTTTTAAATACAATTAATTAACTAGGAGTGGGGGGAATCAGAGATGCACGGGGGGATGAGAGATGCATGGGGAGGGGGGGGGGCCTTCATGCACCCTATGAAGGGCAGGGGGGGGGGGGCCCAAAAAATTCTTGCACAGGGGCCCACTACAGTCTGTGTCCGCCCCTGGTTTTGGGTTTCGTTTTTACGACATTAATTGTCCAGTACACGCACAAGAATGGCATAATGATGTTCCAGGTCAGTACAATTATGGCAATACCAAACATGTATAGGGTTTTTTTGCTCTTTCAGTGGCTTAGAAAAATTCTGAATTTTGGGAAAAAAGAAAATTGATTTGTGTCGTCATTTTCCGAGACATAACTCTTTTTTTTCCTGTCAATTGAGCTATACAAGTTCTTGTCTTTTGCACACCATGCGGTAAATTAAATGGGTACCATTCTGAGGCACATACTATGTTTTTATTGCATTTTTCTTGGTTGTACAGTGACCAAAAAACCCAGCAAATTTTGGCAATCCAATTTTTACATTTCCTGTAGAGGGTAAATTATTTTTTATTGAGATAGATTAGATGTGGCAATACCAAATAGGCTTTATTTTTTATTTCTATTTTTTTTCTTTTTAACTGGGGAAAAAGTGAATTATGTTTTTCATTTTTCTAATATTTTAAAAACTTTTTTCCACATTTTTAGTCCCATTGCTGACTTAAACCTGCAATTGTTTGATCGCTTGTCCTTTTTACACATACTATTTCAAGTCTCAGTCTCCAATGATGCCCAGCCACAGGTTAGGTTTCAAAGGAGTAGCTTTCATAGAAGGCATGGAGGCCTTCAGCAGGCCCCTGGCTGCAGTGGCAACTCATCAGCACCCCCGTCATCACGTTGTGTGGTGGTGAGGACGATGAGCAGGATCACACTATTTAAATAAAGCCGTTCCAAACATCCGCATTCGGTCTATGACAGGGATGTCAAACTCAAACACACAGAGGGCCAAAATGAAAAACTTGGACAAAGTCGCAGCCTAACCAGTATACAGTATAATGAGCCCCACATAGTCCTCCATAGAGAATGATGGGCCCCACATAATCCTCCATACAGAATGATAGGCCCCACATAGTCGTTCAAACAGTATAATGGACCCCACATAGTCCTCCATACAGTATAATAGGCCCCACAAAGTCCTCCATACAGAATAATGGGCCCCACATAGTCCTCCATACAGTATAATGGGCCCCACATAGTCCTCCATACAGAATAATGGGCACCACACAGTCCTCCAAACAGGATGGGCCCCACATAGTCCTCCATACAGAATGATGGGCCCCACATAGTCGTTCAAACAGTATAATGGACCCCACATAGTCCTCCATACAGTATAATAGGCCCCACAAAGTCCTCCATACAGAATAATGGGCCCCACATAGTGCTCCATACAGAATAATGGCCCCGCAAAGTCCTCCATAAAGTATAATGGGCCCCACATTGCTTTCCATACAGTATAATGGGCCCCACAAAGTCCTCCATACAGAATAATGGCCCCACATAGAGGTGGTGGTTCTGGTGACGCGGGCCAAATATAAATCACCCAGGGGGCCAGATTTGGCTCATGGGCCAAAGTTTGACATGTATGCTCTATGACATAACAGTACGTCATGGGGCAAAAAGAAATTAAAGAGCATAAATAGTAGATGAGTGTCTAATATTCCAGTGCAATGTATTGCGCCACAGCTTTATCTCCAGATCTGCCTGAATGCTTTGTGATATGTATTCAACACAATTCTTTCTTCTTCAACCACAATGAATCTGATGTGCGATTGACTGGAGGAAAACTGAACTTTTTCTGAGAAACAGAAGTCTTGTACAGAGATTAATGTACTTGACAAGGAGTGAAGAAAATTAGAAACTCAAACCATATTTGACTCTGCGGTCTCTTTATTAGATTGTACAGTCATGGCCAAAAGTTTTGAGAATGACACCAAAATTATATTTTCACATGATCTGCTGGCCTCTGGTTTTTATTACTGTTTGTCTGATGTCTATATCACATACAGAAATATAATTGCAATCATATTATGAGTACCAATAGGTTATATTGACAGTTAGAATGAGTTAATGCAGCAAGTCAATATTTGCAGTGTTGCCCCTTCTTCTTCAAGACCTCTGTAATTCTCCTTGGCATGCTCTCAATCAACTTTTGGACCAAATCCTGACTGATAGCAGTCCATTCTTGCATAATCAATGCTTGCATTTTGCCAGAATTTGTTGGTTTTTGTTTGTCCACCCGTCTCTTGATGATTGACCACAAGTTCTCAATGGGATTAAGATCTGGGGAGTTTTCAGGCCATGGACCCAAAATCTCTATGTTTTGTTCCATGAGCCATTTAGTTATCACCTTTGCTTTATGGCAAGGTGCTCCATCATGCTGGAAAAGGCATTGTTGGGCGCCAAACTGCTCTTGGACGGTTGGGAGAAGTTGCTCTTGGAGGACATTCTGGTACCATTCTTTATTCATGGCTGTGTTTTTAGGCAAGACTGTGAGTGAGCCGATTCCCTTGGCTGAGAAGCAACCCCACACATGAATGGTTTCAGGATGCTTTACAGTTGGCATGAGACAAGACTGGTGGTAGCGCTCACCTCTTCTTCTCCGAATAAGCTGTTTTCCAGATGTCCCAAACAATCGAAAAGGGGATTCATCAGAGAAAATTACTTTGCCCCAGTCCTCAGCAGTCCACTCCCTGTAACTTTTGCAGAATATCAGTCGGTCCCTGATGTTTTTTCTGGAGAGAAGTGGCTTCTTTGCTGCCCACCTTGAAACCAGCCCTTGCTCAAAGAGTCTCCGCCTCACAGTGCGTGCAGAAGCACTCACACCAGCCTGCTGCCATTCCAGAGCAAGCTCGGCACTGCTGGTAGTCCGATCCCGCAGCTGAAACAGTTTTAAGATACGGTCCTGGCGCTTGCTGGTCTTTATTGGGCGCCCTGGAGCCTTTTTGACAACAATGGAAGCTCTCTCCTTGAAGTTCTTGATGATGCGATAGATTGTTGACTGAGGTGCAATCTTTGTAGCTGCGATACTCTTCCCTGTTAGGCCATTTTTGTGCAGTGCAATGATGGCTGCACGTGTTTCTTTAGAGATAACCATGGTTAACTGAAGAGAAACAATGATACCAAGAACCAGCCTCCTTTTAAAGTGTCCAGTGATGTCATTCTTACTTAATCATGACTGATTGATCGCCAGCCCTGTCCTCATCAACACCCACACCTGTGTTAATGGATCAATCACTAAAAAGATGTTAGCTGCTCCTTTTAAGGCAGGACTGCAATGATGTTGAAATGTGTTTTGGGGGTTAAAGTTCATTTTCTGGGCAAATATTGACTTTGCAAGTACAGTAATTGCTGTTAAGCTGATCACTCTTTGACATTCAGGAGTATATGCAAATTGCCATTACAAAAAATGAAGCAGTAAACTTTGGAAAAATTACTATTTGTCTCATTCTCAATACTTTTGGCCATGACTGTACAGACAGGAGAGTAGGCAACAGGTTTTTGTAATTTTTGTACTTTTCTTACTCACCAGGGCTGATCTCCACTGGAATTTCCTCTTCCTTACACTGCTGATTCCCCATCACAAATGCCTCTTCTTCTTCATCATCTTCTATAACTTTAACTTTAATATCAATTAGATCTTCTTCCTGTTAAAGATTTAACATACCATCATACAAAGTTGAAAATATCCAGCAGAAACATTTTACAACGCCAAAAAAGTTAAAAAAGAAAGAAAAAGAAATGAATAAAATTATCTAATGCTTTTAGTTTTAATTTTTCAATATATGGCCCTTTACTGTTTTCGGTGGAAAAAATCAGTTGCTGCTTATGCTCAATGTACTCACGCTGGAATTTCTACAGGTGTATGGATAGATAAATCACCAATATGAGTACTTGGTAGTGTTTAGAAGAGATTCCTAAACTTTGCATAATGCAGGCTTAGCTAAAAAAAAGTTATTGTGTGTAGAATACATATGACAAAATACAGGGCCAAAGTCTGAGGCCCCACTACAGAGGGAGATTGATGGCACCATGTCACCTTTTGAATTTATAGCAGCTACTGTATTCGAAAGCATTTTTTTTGTCTTTATACAATTAACTACCAATACTCTAGCCAGGTAGGAAATAAATATTGATGTCGATTATGGTTTTGGATTCATCCAAGGGCACTATAATAACAGACAGAAATCAGAAGGAGATATCACCTATAGACCATAGGAACTTGCCCAAGACTTAAAACAGACTTCTAGGCATTATAACAAAAAATGTTTTATGTGCCATTGGGAATATAATAAAGTGTTATCCTGTGTAATTAACCTGATGTTAAAGGATCATCCAGGACTACCATATTAATGACCTGTCCATAGGATCGGTCATCAGTACCAGATCTGTAGGGGTCTGACACGTGGCAGAGACACAATCGTCTGAGATCAGCATTGGAAGCAGCCAGATGTAAATAACGTACAGGACTGAAACAACACAGCGCCGTACACGGTTTTGTGGCCACTCCCTGATACTGCATATTAGCACCTATTCACTTGGATAGAAGATGAGATTCTATATGTTCGAGTCTCGCTTTGCATGGGAGGGGGAGGGGGTGGGAGTTCAGATTTATGCCCCAACAGGGCCACTGCTGAACGGGTGCCTCAAAACACAATGTGAAAGCACCATGACATCTTGCCGGAGCTGGTAAAAACAGATTGCTAGGGGTACAAGGTTTCGTCCACACACCGATCTGAGTTATCTATCCTGAGGATAGGTCATGATTAAGTTTGTCTGATTACTTTAATCAACAGTCAGATATATCTTTCTGTAAACTTTGTGATCACAACTCACTGAAGTCTTTAAATTGATTTGTAGGTGGAACCAGGAGTACGGCCATTTCTCCAAAGTGTCCCAGAAGCCATTTTTCTAAATTACAACACCAGGCCGCATGTTGCTCGCTCGAGCCTGACACACAATGATGCAGTCATCATCCAGACACATCATCCCTTGTGTTAGGGTCCATGCCCACGATGAGTTTTTCAAGCGTTTTTGCTGCGGAATTTTTGCAGCGGAAACGCTTGGTAATCCTTCTCCCATGGTCCCCAATGTAAATCCGCAATTTCAATGCCTATGCTGCGGAATTTTCCGCAGCGTTTTTGATGTGCGGAAAATTCCGCAGCATGTTCATTATTTGTGCGTTTACACATGCGGAATTGCCTTCTACAATGCATTAGAAAACGCAAAGGCAATTCGGCATGTGCAAAACGCTTAAAAAACGTGTGTCAAATTCCGCACGCGTTTTTCCGGGCAAGGACATGCAGAAATGAAGCGGAAATTTTCTGCATCGTGGACACATAGCCTTACTGTATGATGTCCCAGTATTCCCAGCAGATCTCACCTCTCCAGTCAGCAGCTCAATCATCTTGTTGGTGAGGTCCAGGATCTTCTGACCATTGTGTCTCTCAGGTATCAGTGAGTGAACTGGAAGCTCCAAGATGGGGCTCTGACTCTTGCACCATCCTTCTGACACAAAATGACAGCAACTGTGGTTCACACACTCCCTAGATGTCTTCTTTACCACTTTGTAATCCTGTAGGTAGGTAAAGATGATTAGTAATATGACCATGTGCATCACAAGAACAACTCTCCTCCCCAGTCATGTCTACATTATCCTGTTCTATAGGCACAGAGTGAACAAACTAACCTCTCCAGTTAGCAGATAGATAATCTCTAGGGCAAAGTTTAATATCTTTCCTGAAATCGTGTTTCTGCCCTTCTCCATCCTATGTGGTTTACTCAACGAGAGGGCCACTGGCTCATGGGGGAGGTTAGAAAGACTTCAGCTTGGAAGAGTTTCTAAAACAGAGACAAAAAGAAAAATGAGTTAATATATAATAGTTATATAGAAGGTTCATGACTCATACTTTGTAGACTTTACGGGCAGGGAAAAGGTTTCCTTTTTCCTTTTCAGTTTTCCCTGCATAAAATTAAAATAATTTAGAAGTAAGATATTAAAAATAAAAAATAATGGAGAACCTTGTGCCAAGGAACAGTGAATAGTACGTCACAATAACCAATTATATTCATTCTTTTATTTCCTGGAGATCCTGTGAAATGTCAAAGCTTAATCTGGTTTCTACTATTTCACTTTTTTCTTTGCACCAATTTTAACATTATGTTTCTTAACGTACATGGCAGATGTATCTACAGACCTCTGTGAGCCAGATGTATACCTCTAGAGTATGTAATTGACCAACACATGTCTTGTATGCTTTGGTATAACTTTTTTTTTTTAACAGTTATTTAATATATGGCCATCAAGCAGAATCCATACCACGCTAATTGTGGACAGACAAGCACTCTCTGTTGTGCAGATGGAACAGGCTGTATCTTTCACATTTCCAGTATTTAGGAGGTTGAACTTTAGCCGAAATCAGGGAAAAAA
This sequence comes from Phyllobates terribilis, assembly GCF_046119375.1. Lineage (NCBI taxonomy): Eukaryota > Metazoa > Chordata > Amphibia > Anura > Dendrobatidae > Phyllobates > Phyllobates terribilis. The sequence continues at coordinate 289,586,086 of NW_027362765.1, read as the reverse complement.
ATATTTACCGTATTTTTTGGACTATAAGACTTTTTATTTTTTAGCAAGAAAGAAGTGGAGTATCCTTATCACTACCCCACATTTGCTTCAAAACTCCTCAAACAGTATTGAGCTTTCCTACAACCTCCTATTCAACACACTTATTTGCAACCTACAATGTGGTTTCCATCACCACCACTTCACTGAAACTGCACTGATCACAATTACATACAACCTATTGTCTGCCTATGCTAATAGACAAGGCTGTGTAGTCCTCTAGTCCTCTAAGCATGCAACAATCACACCAATCCTGAAGATGCCTTCCCTTCTGTTTACAAGCATGCAACAATCACACCAATCCTGAAGATGCCTTCCCTTCTGTTTACAAGCATTCAACAATCACACCAATCCTGAAGATGCCTTCCCTTCTGTTTACAAGCATGCAACAATCACACCAATCCTGAAGATGCCTTCCCTTCTGTTTACAAGCATGCAATAATCACACCAATCCTGAAGATGCCTTCCCTTCTGTTTACAAGCATGCAACAATCACACCAATCCTGAAGATGCCTTCCCTTCTGTTTACAAGCATGCAATAATCACACCAATCCTGAAGATGCCTTCCCTTCTGTTTACAAGCATGCAACAATCACACCAATCCTGAAGATGCCTTCCCTTCTGTTTACAAGCATTCAACAATCACACCAATCCTGAAGATGCCTTCCCTTCTGTTTACAAGCATTCAACAATCACACCAATCCTGAAGATGCCTTCCCTTCTGTTTACAAGCATTCAACAATCACACCAATCCTGAAGATGCCTTCCCTTCTGTTTACAAGCATGCAATAATCACACCAATCCTGAAGATGCCTTCCCTTCTGTTTACAAGCATTCAACAATCACACCAATCCTGAAGATGCCTTCCCTTCTGTTTACAAGCATGCAACAATCACACCAATCCTGAAGATGCCTTCCCTTCTGTTTACAAGCATTCAACAATCACACCAATCCTGAAGATGCCTTCCCTTCTGTTTACAAGCATTCAACAATCACACCAATCCTGAAGATGCCTTCCCTTCTGTTTACAAGCATGCAATAATCACACCAATCCTGAAGATGCCTTCCCTTCTGTTTACAAGCATTCAACAATCACACCAATCCTGAAGATGCCTTCCCTTCTGTTTACAAGCATGCAATAATCACACCAATCCTGAAGATGCCTTCCCTTCTGTTTACAAGCATGCAACAATCACACCAATCCTGAAGATGCCTTCCCTTCTGTTTACAAGCATTCAACAATCACACCAATCCTGAAGATGCCTTCCCTTCTGTTTACAAGCATTCAACAATCACACCAATCCTGAAGATGCCTTCCCTTCTGTTTACAAGCATGCAATAATCACACCAATCCTGAAGATGCCTTCCCTTCTGTTTACAAGCATTCAACAATCACACCAATCCTGAAGATGCCTTCCCTTCTGTTTACAAGCATGCAACAATCACACCAATCCTGAAGATACCTTCCCTTCTGTTTACAAGCATTCAACAATCACACCAATCCTGAAGATGCCTTCCCTTGTTTACAAGCATTCAACAATCACACCAATCCTGAAGATGCCTTCCCTTCTGTTTACAAGCATGCAACAATCACACATGTCCTGCAGAAATCATCCCTTAACCCAACCTACATGTCAAGCTATCGCCCCATACCGTTACACCTGTTCGACTCCAAACTCTTTGAACAGCATGTCCACATTGAACTTTCCTCTCACCTCTCATCCAACTTGCTCTTCAACAACCTATAATCTGGCTTCTGTTCCCACCACTCCACTGAAACTGCCCTAACCAAAATTACTAATGAGTTACTGACAAACCTACAGACTCCTACTTCTTGGCCTGTCCTCTGCCTTTGACACAGTTGACGACTGGCTACTACTACAGATCCTCTCTTCCATTGGCATCAATACCTTGCCCTCTCCTAGATCTCTTCACACCTTACTAACTGCAAAATTAGTATCTTTGATTCCCATAGCACCCACTCATCCCGCCCTCTCTCTGTTGGTGTCCTTCAAGGCTTTGTCCGGGGACCCCTACTCTTCTCCATCTATACCTTTGGCCTAGGACAACTCAAAAAGTCCCATGGCTCCCATAACCACCTATATGTTGATGATACTCAAATCTATCACTAACCAGGCGTCACCTCTCTGCGGTCCAGAATCCCAGAGTGTCCATCAGCCATATCCTCCTTCTAAGGCTGTGTGCCCACTATGCGGTTTTTAAGCGTTTCTGCAGCGGCAATTCGGCTGCAGAAACGCTTAAAAACGCTTGGTAGAAGGTCTGCCATGTTCCCCAATGATAATCCGCATGAACTGTGCACATGCTGCGGAAATTTCCGCTGCGGATTATCATTGCGGAAAAATCCGCAGTACTACCAATTATTTTGCGTAAATGCAGCGTTTTCGCCGCCATTGACTTGCATTGGAACGCATGGAATCCGCATCACTGCATTTGCAGATGCGGATACCATGCGTTTCAATGTGCGGATGGTACCCGGGTGTGGAGGACAGGAGACTCTCCTCCGGACCCAGGTACCATAGAACCTGTAAAAAAAGAATAAAATAAAAAATAAATATCATACTTACCTTCTGATGGCCCCCGGTGTCCTTGTCTCAGCTTGCCGTCAGCTCGCGGTAGATTAAAGGACCTGCGCTGATATCATTTAGTCATGTGACGGGTCATGCGACCGCTGACGTCGGCAGGTCCTTTAGTGTACCGCGAGCTGCCGGCAAGCCGAGACAAGGACACCGGGGGCCATCAGAAGTTAAGTAAATATTTATTTTTTACCATTCTTTTACGGTCACACTATATAAATCCATGCCGGTTGCATGGATTTATATAGTGTGACCAAGTTGTCAAGCACTTTCCAGGTGATGCTAAAATCGCTTGGAAAGCGCTTGTCAACCCGCATGCGGAAATGCATGTGAAGAAAGCTTCACATCCGCATGTCCCTGGCAGGAAAACGCATGTACAATCCGCATGTACAATCAACATGTACAATCCGCATGTACAATCCGCATGTGTTTTTTTTTTGCCAGGGAGATGCAGAAACGCTCAGGAAAAATCCAGAGCATTTCTGCATCGTGGGCACATAGCCTTATCACGCTTTCTAAGACTCAATGTAGGCAAAAACAAACTCATCAACTTTCCTCCATTTTACTCAAGCCCCCTACCTGATTTATCACTATAAATGACACCACACTTTCCCCTGTCTCACAAGTACGCTAACTCGGCGTAACCCTTGACTCTGTGTCCTTGAAATCAGGCATCCAAGCACTCACCACCGCCTACTGCCTCCAACTCACAAATATTTCCAGAATTCATCCTTTCATCAACCCCGAACCTGCAAAAATGTTAGTACATGCTCTCATCATCTCCTGCCTGTACTACTGCAATATACTTCTCTATCACCTCCTAACTAACATTAGCACCTCTCCAGAACGTCTTTAAGGCTATGTGCCCACGATGCAGAAATGCTCCGGATTTTTTCCTGAGCGTTTCTGCATCTCCCTGGCAGAAAAAACGCATGCGGATTGTACATACGGATTGTACATGCGGATTGTACATGCGTTTTCCTGCCAGGGACATGCAGAAGTGAAGCGTTCTTCACATGCATTTCCGCATGCGGGTTGACAAGCGATTTTAGCATCACTTGGAAAGTGCTTGACAACTAGGTCACACTATATGAATCCATGCAAACGGCATGGATTTGTATAGTGTGACCGAAAGAATGGTAAAAAATGAATATATACTTAACTTCTGATGGCCCCTGGTGTCCTTGCCTCTTTATTTTATTCTTTTTTTACAGGTTCTATGGTACCCGGGTCCGGAGGAGAGTCTCCTCTTCTCCAGACCCGGGTACCATCCGCACATTGAAACGCATGGAATCCGCATGTACAGATGCAGTGATGCGGAATACATGCGTTCTAATGCAAGTCAATGGCGGCGAAAACGCAGCGCTTCCGCAAAATAATTGGTAGTGCTGCATTTTTTTCCGCAATGATAATCCTCAGCGGAAATTTCCGCAGCATGTGCACAGCACATGCGGATTATCATTGGGGGACATGGCAGACCTTCTACTATGCATTTTTTAAGTGTTTCTGCCGCTGTGGAAACGCTTAAAAAACGCATCGTGGGCACACAGCCTAAGGCTATGTGCCCACGATGCAGAAATGAAGCAGAAAATTTCTGCAGCATTTCTGCATCTCCCTGGCAGAAAAAAACGCATGCAGATTGTGCATGCGTTTTTCCTGCAGAATACATGCGGATTCACATGCGTTTCCGCATGCAGATTGACAAGCACTTTCCAGGCGATAGCATCACTTGGAAAGTGCTTGACAACTAGGTCACACTACATAAATCCATGCAAAGAGCATGGATTCATAAATCCATGCAAAGAGCATGGATTTATACAGTGTGAACCGTAAAAATTAAAACAAATAAAGCTATACTCACCCCCGAGGCCCCGGTGTGTGCAGCAGCGCTCGTTCCTGTCTGGTTCCCGGCTGCCGGCATATCGCGAGACAGAGCGGTGAAGGGCCTGCGGTCACATGACTGTGACGTCACCGAAGGTCCTTCAGCGCTGCTGGCATTCAGAGAGAAGACGCCGGACAGGTGAGTATAAACTTTATTTGTTATTTTATTCTTTTTTTTACAGGTACAATGGTACCCAGGTCTGGATGAGAGTCTCCTCTCCTCCAGAACTGGGTACCATCCGCACATTGAGACGCATAGAAGCCGCTTGTAAAAATGTACAGTCGCGGTTTCTGTGCGTCTCAATGCAAGTCAATGGCGGGAGTTCCGCTGCGCTTCCGCAAAATTTAATGACATGCTGCGGAATTTTGTACGCAGCATAAACGCTGCGGAAAAATCCGCAGCATGTGCATAGAACATGCGGAATCCCCTTGGGGACAATGGGGTGCGGATTACCTAGCGTTTCACAAGCGTTTCCGCTGCGGAAATTCCGCAGCATAAACGCTTGAAAAACGCTACGTGGGCACCCAGCCTAACTCTGCTTCCTGATACATCCACCTCTCCACTCTGCCATCGCTTTACTTGCTTCCAATTCCCCAGCGAATCCAGTTAATTACTAACAACGACTTAAAAGGCTGTCCACAATTGGCCTCCTCCATACATCTCCCATCAGTGCCTCAACACATCCAATTGTTTCCCACAATTGAAATCTACAGACGCAAACTGAAAACTTCTTTCTTCAGGAAAGCCTACAACCTGCAATAACCTCATTGCCGTCTCACTACCACTAGAACAGTACCAACCCCACCCTACCACCTCATTCCCCCATAAGGGCAGAGTCCTCTTCCCCTCTGTACAAATCTGTCACTGTTAGCTTATTCACTGTATGTTGTGTCTTACACACATGGACAAAATGTTGGTGTCCTTCTGTTAAAGTAGGAAAAACCCACACTGGTCACTGAAATAACTTGAAACTGACAAATGTAATTTTCATTTTAGATTTCCTGAATATTAACTAATGAAAATCATACATTGCTTTTTAATTGTGGTTCAACAGAAAAAGAAAAAAAACAACGAATGAAACTGGACAGATCAAAAATTATGGTTCCCGTAGCTTAATATTGTGTTGCACAACCTTTTAAGACAACCACTGCAAACAATCAATTTCTGTAACTGTCAATGAGACTTCTGCACCTGCCCATATGTATTTTAGCCCACTTCTTATGAGCAAACTGCTCCAGTTGTCTCAGGTGCCTTCTCCAGACGGCATGTTTCAGCTCCTCCCACAGATGTTCAATAGGATTTAGATAAGGGATCACAGAAGAACACTTCAGAATAGGCCAATGATTTGCTCTTAGCCATTCTTGGATGTTTTTAGATGTGACCTTGGAGTTCACCTTTATCCTCTTTGTAAGTTGTTCTAAGCCCTTTTGTTACCATTCATATTAACTGTCTCTTCAATTTGTCATCAATTTAACTCTTGCAGCCACGTTCAGGTAGGGTTGCCACAGTCCCATAGACCTTTAAGGGGTTGTCCGGCCAAAACCGATAAGTCTGCAGTCACTCTGTGTGACCGCAGACTTTTGAATTCCTTCAGTGCACGCACTGTGCGCTGTGGGGATTTGCTAGTTTCAGACCCAGTAACGGAGGCTGTATATACAGTAGGTGTATAGTGGGGCCATCCTATATACAAGGAGACTGCAGGGGACATCAGTGGGCATTCTGTATATAGATAAGATGCACAAAAAGGACATCCTATATACAGGGAGTCTGCAGGGGACATCAAAGGGTATGATGCATATAGAGTATGTGCACAGAAGGGACATCCTATATACAGGGAGACTGTAGGGAGCACCAGAGGGTATGCTGTATATACAGCAGGTGCACAGTGTGGACATCCTATATACAGGGAGACTGTAGGGGGCACCAGAGGGCATGCTGTATATACAGTAGGTGCACAGTGTGGACATGCTATATACAGGGAGACTGTAGGGGGCACCAGAGGGTATGCTGTATATACAGCAGGTGCACAGTGTGGACATCCTATATACAGGGAGACTGTAGGGGGCACCAGAGGGTATGCTGTATATACAGTAGGTGCACAGTGTGGACATGCTATATACAGGGAGACTGTAGGGGGCACCAGAGGGTATGCTGTATATTCAGCAGGTGCACAGTGTGGACATCCTATATACAGGGAGACTGTAGGGGGCACCAGAGGGCATGCTGTATATACAGTAGGTGCACAGTGTGGACATCCTATATACAGGGAGACTGTGGGGGGCACCAGAGGGTATGCTGTATATACAGCAGGTGCACAGTATGGACATGCTATATACAGGGAGACTGTAGGGGGCACCAGAGGGTATGCTGTATATACAGTAGGTGCACAGTGTGGACATGCTATATACAGAGAGACTGTAGGGGGCACCAGAGGGTATGCTGTATATACAGCAGGTGCACAGTGTGGACATCCTATATACAGGGAGACTGTAGGGGGCACCAGAGGGTATGCTGTATATACAGCAGGTGCACAGTGTGGACATGCTATATACAGGGAGACTGTAGGGGGCACCAGAGGGTATGCTGTATATAGAGTTGGTGTACAGAAGGGACATCCTATATACAGGGAGACTGTAGGGGGCACCAGAGGGCATGCTGTATATACAGCAGGTGCACAGTGTGGACATCCTATATACAGGCAGACTGTAGGGGGCACCAGAGGGTATGCTGTATATACAGCAGGTGCACAGTGTGGACATGCTATATACAGGGAGACTGCAGGGGACATCAAAGGGTATGATGCATATAGAGTATGTGCACAGAAGGGACATCCTATATACAGGGAAACTGTAGGGGGCACCAGAGGGCATGCTGTATACACAGTAGGTGCACAGAAGGGACATCCTATATACAGGGAGACTGTAGGGGGCACCAGAGGGTATGCTGTATATACAGTAGGTGCACAGTGTGGACATGCTATATACAGGGAGACTGTAGGGGGCACCAGAGGGTATGCTGTATATTCAGCAGGTGCACAGTGTGGACATGCTATATACAGGGAGACTGTAGGGGGCACCAGAGGGTATGCTGTATATACAGCAGGTGCACAGTGTGGACATGCTATATACAGGGAGACTGTAGGGGGCACCAGAGGGTATGCTGTATATTCAGCAGGTGCACAGTGTGGACATCCTATATACAGGGAGACTGTAGGGGGCACCAGAGGGCATGCTGTATATACAGTAGGTGCACAGTGTGGACATCCTATATACAGGGAGACTGTAGGGGGCACCAGAGGGTATGCTGTATATACAGCAGGTGCACAGTATGGACATGCTATATACAGGGAGACTGTAGGGGGCACCAGAGGGTATGCTGTATATACAGTAGGTGCACAGTGTGGACATGCTATATACAGAGAGACTGTAGGGGGCACCAGAGGGTATGCTGTATATACAGCAGGTGCACAGTGTGGACATCCTATATACAGGGAGACTGTAGGGGGCACCAGAGGGTATGCTGTATATACAGCAGGTGCACAGTGTGGACATGCTATATACAGGGAGACTGTAGGGGGCACCAGAGGGTATGCTGTATATAGAGTTGGTGTACAGAAGGGACATCCTATATACAGGGAGACTGTAGGGGGCACCAGAGGGCATGCTGTATATACAGCAGGTGCACAGTGTGGACATCCTATATACAGGCAGACTGTAGGGGGCACCAGAGGGTATGCTGTATATACAGCAGGTGCACAGTGTGGACATGCTATATACAGGGAGACTGTAGGGGGCACCAGAGGGTATGCTGTATATAGAGTTGGTGCACAGAAGGGACATCCTATATACAGGGAAACTGTAGGGGGCACCAGAGGGCATGCTGTATACACAGTAGGTGCACAGAAGGGACATCCTATATACAGGGAGACTGTAGGGGGCACCAGAGGGTATGCTGTATATACAGTAGGTGCACAGTGTGGACATGCTATATACAGGGAGACTGTAGGGGGCACCAGAGGGTATGCTGTATATACAGCAGGTGCACAGTGTGGACATGCTATATACAGGGAGACTGTAGGGGGCACCAGAGGGTATGTTGTATATAGAGTTGGTGCACAGAAGGGACATCCTATATACAGGGAGACTGTAGGGGGCACCAGAGGGTATGCTGTATATACAGCAGGTGCACAGTGTGGACATCCTATATACAGGGAGACTGTAGGGGGCACCAGAGGGTATGCTGTATATACAGCAGGTGCACAGTGTGGACATCCTATAAACAGGGAGACTGTAGGGGGCACCAGAGGGTATGCTGTATATACAGCAGGTGCACAGTGTGGACATCCTATATACAGGGAGACTGTAGGGGGCACCAGAGGGTATGCTGTATATACAGCAGGTGCACAGTGTGGACATCCTATATACAGGGAGACTGTAGGGGGCACCAGAGGGTATGCTGTATATACAGTAGGTGCACAGTGTGGACATGCTATATACAGGGAGACTGTAGGGGGCACCAGAGGATATGCTGTATATACAGTAGGTACACAGTGTGGACATCCTATATACAGGGAGACTGTAGGGGCACCAGAGGGTATGCTGTATATACAGCAGGTGCACAGTGTGGACATCCTATATACAGGGAGACTGTAGGGGGCACCAGAGGGTATGCTGTATATACAGCAGGTGCACAGTGTGGACATCCTATATACAGGGAGACTGTAGGGGGCACCAGAGGATATGCTGTATATACAGCAGGTGCACAGTGTGGACATCCTATATACAGGGAGACTGTAGGGGGCACCAGAGGGTATGCTGTATATACAGCAGGTGCACAGTGTGGACATGCTATATACAGGGAGACTGTAGGGGGCACCAGAGGGTATGCTGTATATACAGTAGGTGCACAGTGTGGACATCCTATATACAGGGAGACTGTAGGGGGCACCAGAGGGCATGCTGTATATACAGTAGGTGCACAGTGTGGACATGCTATATACAGGGAGACTGTAGGGGGCACCAGAGGGTATGCTGTATATACAGCAGGTGCACAGTGTGGACATCCTATATACAGGCAGACTGTAGGGGGCACCAGAGGGTATGCTGTATATACAGCAGGTGCACAGTGTGGACATGCTATATACAGGGAGACTGCAGGGGACATCAAAGGGTATGATGCATATAGAGTATGTGCACAGAAGGGACATCCTATATACAGGGAAACTGTAGGGGGCACCAGAGGGCATGCTGTATACACAGTAGGTGCACAGAAGGGACATCCTATATACAGGGAGACTGTAGGGGGCACCAGAGGGTATGCTGTATATACAGTAGGTGCACAGTGTGGACATGCTATATACAGGGAGACTGTAGGGGGCACCAGAGGGTATGCTGTATATTCAGCAGGTGCACAGTGTGGACATGCTATATACAGGGAGACTGTAGGGGGCACCAGAGGGTATGCTGTATATACAGCAGGTGCACAGTGTGGACATGCTATATACAGGGAGACTGTAGGGGGCACCAGAGGGTATGCTGTATATTCAGCAGGTGCACAGTGTGGACATCCTATATACAGGGAGACTGTAGGGGGCACCAGAGGGCATGCTGTATATACAGTAGGTGCACAGTGTGGACATCCTATATACAGGGAGACTGTAGGGGGCACCAGAGGGTATGCTGTATATACAGCAGGTGCACAGTATGGACATGCTATATACAGGGAGACTGTAGGGGGCACCAGAGGGTATGCTGTATATACAGTAGGTGCACAGTGTGGACATGCTATATACAGAGAGACTGTAGGGGGCACCAGAGGGTATGCTGTATATACAGCAGGTGCACAGTGTGGACATCCTATATACAGGGAGACTGTAGGGGGCACCAGAGGGTATGCTGTATATACAGCAGGTGCACAGTGTGGACATGCTATATACAGGGAGACTGTAGGGGGCACCAGAGGGTATGCTGTATATAGAGTTGGTGTACAGAAGGGACATCCTATATACAGGGAGACTGTAGGGGGCACCAGAGGGCATGCTGTATATACAGCAGGTGCACAGTGTGGACATCCTATATACAGGCAGACTGTAGGGGGCACCAGAGGGTATGCTGTATATACAGCAGGTGCACAGTGTGGACATGCTATATACAGGGAGACTGTAGGGGGCACCAGAGGGTATGCTGTATATAGAGTTGGTGCACAGAAGGGACATCCTATATACAGGGAAACTGTAGGGGGCACCAGAGGGCATGCTGTATACACAGTAGGTGCACAGAAGGGACATCCTATATACAGGGAGACTGTAGGGGGCACCAGAGGGTATGCTGTATATACAGTAGGTGCACAGTGTGGACATGCTATATACAGGGAGACTGTAGGGGGCACCAGAGGGTATGTTGTATATAGAGTTGGTGCACAGAAGGGACATCCTATATACAGGGAGACTGTAGGGGGCACCAGAGGGTATGCTGTATATACAGCAGGTGCACAGTGTGGACATCCTATATACAGGGAGACTGTAGGGGGCACCAGAGGGTATGCTGTATATACAGCAGGTGCACAGTGTGGACATCCTATAAACAGGGAGACTGTAGGGGGCACCAGAGGGTATGCTGTATATACAGCAGGTGCACAGTGTGGACATCCTATATACAGGGAGACTGTAGGGGGCACCAGAGGGTATGCTGTATATACAGCAGGTGCACAGTGTGGACATCCTATATACAGGGAGACTGTAGGGGGCACCAGAGGGTATGCTGTATATACAGTAGGTGCACAGTGTGGACATGCTATATACAGGGAGACTGTAGGGGGCACCAGAGGATATGCTGTATATACAGTAGGTACACAGTGTGGACATCCTATATACAGGGAGACTGTAGGGGCACCAGAGGGTATGCTGTATATACAGCAAGTGCACAGTGTGGACATCCTATATACAGGGAGACTGTAGGGGGCACCAGAGGATATGCTGTATATACAGCAGGTGCACAGTGTGGACATGCTATATACAGGGAGACTGTAGGGGGCACCAGAGGATATGCTGTATATACAGTAGGTACACAGTGTGGACATCCTATATACAGGGAGACTGTAGGGGCACCAGAGGGTATGCTGTATATACAGCAGGTGCACAGTGTGGACATCCTATATACAGGGAGACTGTAGGGGGCACCAGAGGGTATGCTGTATATACAGCAGGTGCACAGTGTGGACATCCTATATACAGGGAGACTGTAGGGGGCACCAGAGGATATGCTGTATATACAGCAGGTGCACAGTGTGGACATCCTATATACAGGGAGACTGTAGGGGGCACCAGAGGGTATGCTGTATATACAGCAGGTGCACAGTGTGGACATGCTATATACAGGGAGACTGTAGGGGGCACCAGAGGGTATGCTGTATATACAGCAGGTGCACAGTGTGGACATCCTATATACAGGGAGACTGTAGGGGGCACCAGAGGGTATGCTGTATATACAGCAGGTGCACAGTGTGGACATGCTATATACAGGGAGACTGTAGGGGGCACCAGAGGGTATGCTGTATATAGAGTTGGTGTACAGAAGGGACATCCTATATACAGGGAGACTGTAGGGGGCACCAGAGGGCATGCTGTATATACAGCAGGTGCACAGTGTGGACATCCTATATACAGGCAGACTGTAGGGGGCACCAGAGGGTATGCTGTATATACAGCAGGTGCACAGTGTGGACATGCTATATACAGGGAGACTGCAGGGGACATCAAAGGGTATGATGCATATAGAGTATGTGCACAGAAGGGACATCCTATATACAGGGAAACTGTAGGGGGCACCAGAGGGCATGCTGTATACACAGTAGGTGCACAGAAGGGACATCCTATATACAGGGAGACTGTAGGGGGCACCAGAGGGTATGCTGTATATACAGTAGGTGCACAGTGTGGACATGCTATATACAGGGAGACTGTAGGGGGCACCAGAGGGTATGCTGTATATTCAGCAGGTGCACAGTGTGGACATGCTATATACAGGGAGACTGTAGGGGGCACCAGAGGGTATGCTGTATATACAGCAGGTGCACAGTGTGGACATGCTATATACAGGGAGACTGTAGGGGGCACCAGAGGGTATGCTGTATATTCAGCAGGTGCACAGTGTGGACATCCTATATACAGGGAGACTGTAGGGGGCACCAGAGGGCATGCTGTATATACAGTAGGTGCACAGTGTGGACATCCTATATACAGGGAGACTGTAGGGGGCACCAGAGGGTATGCTGTATATACAGCAGGTGCACAGTATGGACATGCTATATACAGGGAGACTGTAGGGGGCACCAGAGGGTATGCTGTATATACAGTAGGTGCACAGTGTGGACATGCTATATACAGAGAGACTGTAGGGGGCACCAGAGGGTATGCTGTATATACAGCAGGTGCACAGTGTGGACATCCTATATACAGGGAGACTGTAGGGGGCACCAGAGGGTATGCTGTATATACAGCAGGTGCACAGTGTGGACATGCTATATACAGGGAGACTGTAGGGGGCACCAGAGGGTATGCTGTATATAGAGTTGGTGTACAGAAGGGACATCCTATATACAGGGAGACTGTAGGGGGCACCAGAGGGCATGCTGTATATACAGCAGGTGCACAGTGTGGACATCCTATATACAGGCAGACTGTAGGGGGCACCAGAGGGTATGCTGTATATACAGCAGGTGCACAGTGTGGACATGCTATATACAGGGAGACTGTAGGGGGCACCAGAGGGTATGCTGTATATAGAGTTGGTGCACAGAAGGGACATCCTATATACAGGGAAACTGTAGGGGGCACCAGAGGGCATGCTGTATACACAGTAGGTGCACAGAAGGGACATCCTATATACAGGGAGACTGTAGGGGGCACCAGAGGGTATGCTGTATATACAGTAGGTGCACAGTGTGGACATGCTATATACAGGGAGACTGTAGGGGGCACCAGAGGGTATGCTGTATATACAGCAGGTGCACAGTGTGGACATGCTATATACAGGGAGACTGTAGGGGGCACCAGAGGGTATGTTGTATATAGAGTTGGTGCACAGAAGGGACATCCTATATACAGGGAGACTGTAGGGGGCACCAGAGGGTATGCTGTATATACAGCAGGTGCACAGTGTGGACATCCTATATACAGGGAGACTGTAGGGGGCACCAGAGGGTATGCTGTATATACAGCAGGTGCACAGTGTGGACATCCTATAAACAGGGAGACTGTAGGGGGCACCAGAGGGTATGCTGTATATACAGCAGGTGCACAGTGTGGACATCCTATATACAGGGAGACTGTAGGGGGCACCAGAGGGTATGCTGTATATACAGCAGGTGCACAGTGTGGACATCCTATATACAGGGAGACTGTAGGGGGCACCAGAGGGTATGCTGTATATACAGTAGGTGCACAGTGTGGACATGCTATATACAGGGAGACTGTAGGGGGCACCAGAGGATATGCTGTATATACAGTAGGTACACAGTGTGGACATCCTATATACAGGGAGACTGTAGGGGCACCAGAGGGTATGCTGTATATACAGCAGGTGCACAGTGTGGACATCCTATATACAGGGAGACTGTAGGGGGCACCAGAGGATATGCTGTATATACAGCAGGTGCACAGTGTGGACATCCTATATACAGGGAGACTGTAGGGGGCACCAGAGGGTATGCTGTATATACAGCAGGTGCACAGTGTGGACATGCTATATACAGGGAGACTGTAGGGGGCACCAGAGGGTATGCTGTATATACAGCAGGTGCACAGTGTGGACATCCTATATACAGGGAGACTGTAGGGGGCACCAGAGGATATGCTGTATATACAGCAGGTGCACAGTGTGGACATGCTATATACAGGGAGACTGTAGGGGGCACCAGAGGATATGCTGTATATACAGTAGGTACACAGTGTGGACATCCTATATACAGGGAGACTGTAGGGGCACCAGAGGGTATGCTGTATATACAGCAGGTGCACAGTGTGGACATCCTATATACAGGGAGACTGTAGGGGGCACCAGAGGGTATGCTGTATATACAGCAGGTGCACAGTGTGGACATCCTATATACAGGGAGACTGTAGGGGGCACCAGAGGATATGCTGTATATACAGCAGGTGCACAGTGTGGACATCCTATATACAGGGAGACTGTAGGGGGCACCAGAGGGTATGCTGTATATACAGTAGGTGCACAGTGTGGACATGCTATATACAGGGAGACTGTAGGGGGCACCAGAGGGTATGCTGTATATACAGTAGGTGCACAGTGTGGACATCCTATATACAGGGAGACTGTAGGGGGCACCAGAGGGTATGCTGTATATACAGCAGGTGCACAGTGTGGACATCCTATATACAGGGAGACTGTAGGGGGCACCAGAGGGTATGCTGTATATACAGCAGGTGCACAGTGTGGACATCCTATATACAGGGAGACTGTAGGGGGCACCAGAGGGTATGCTGTATATACAGTAGGTGCACAGTGTGGACATCCTATATACAGGGAGACTGTAGGGGGCACCAGAGGGTATGCTGTATATACAGTAGGTGCACAGTGTGGACATGCTATATACAGGGAGACTGTAGGGGGCACCAGAGGGTATGCTGTATATACAGTAGGTGCACAGTGTGGACATCCTATATACAGGGAGACTGTAGGGGGCACCAGAGGATATGCTGTATATACAGCAGGTGCACAGTGTGGACATCCTATATACAGGGAGACTGTAGGGGGCACCAGAGGGTATGCTGTATATACAGCAGGTGCACAGTGTGGACATCCTATATACAGGGAGACTGTAGGGGGCACCAGAGGGTATGCTGTATATACAGCAGGTGCACAGTGTGGACATCCTATATACAGGGAGACTGTATGGGGCATCTGGAATACAGTAAAGAGGAGGACGCCCTGTACACGGGTACAGCTGGGATGTACTTGTTGCCAGGTGATGGCTGACATATGGCCGGACTTCCCTAGCACTGGTGGCCACTACCCTAATCATTCCTATGGCTGCTGTATCTGTCCTGCGGTGGTAGCGCCATTCATGCTCGGGGTACACGTAGCACAAGGTGAGGGAGATATCACGTACTGGACATGACGCTGAATACGAGTCTTACGTCCACGGAGCCGCCGCTTTTCCTTTGCCCCGGAAACATTTTCTTCTCCACACTATACTTCCGGTTATTGCCATCTATTGCCGCTCACGTGACTCGCTCTGTACGAGATTGGCTACGCCATGGTAACCCCGAGTGCTTGTGTGACGAGGAGGCAGCCATTGTGCTGTGGTCGCCTTCACGGTGTTGTATCTCATGAGGAGCAGGAGCGTGGCCCGTCTGGTGTCAGCCCTGGGGCCCTTGTAGAGAATGAGTTCTGGGTGGCACGTGTACCGCCCGGGTGCTCAAGACGGGCTTTCCGTGTGTGGTGTGGCGGGCACAACAAAGTGCCCTCCGAGGTGGAGGGAGCTGAGCCACAAGACAAACCTCACCCCCACCCTGACCTTTGTGGACTGCACTCAAAACCCATATGTGCCAGCGGAGTGATATTAGTGTAGACAGTCTGCTTCTGTCCCATACAGCTACAGTGGCTAAAAGTCTACACACCCCTGGTATAACGCCAGGCTTTGTCATGGTAAAGCGCATGCCACTAAGAACCAGTTCAGAACGTTCCCCACCATTATAGGAAACCTGTCATCAGTTTTTTAGTGTGTGAACTATTAGGCTATGTGCCCACGTTGCGGACCTGAAGCATATTTTTTACGCTTCTCCCTGGCGGGAAAATCGCATGCGGATATTACATGCGGTTTTCCCGCCAGGTAGAAGCGTTTGTGAGGCGTCTTTGCATGCATTTCCGCATGCGGGTTATCAAGCACTTCTCCAAGCATCACTTGGAAAAGTGCTTGACAACTTGTTCAGAATGGTAAAAAATAAAAAAATAAACTTTATACTCACCTTCTGATGCATTCTCTGCCCCGTCCGGAGGCTTGAGCGGCTCACGCTGTTGTGTGCAGGACCTACGGTGACGTCATTGAGTCATGTGGTGGGTCACATGACTCAATGACGTGGCAGGTCCTTCAGACAACAGCGCGACGGAGGGAAAACATCAGAAGATAAGTATAAACTTTATTTTATTCTTTTTTTTACAGGTTCTTTGGTACCCAGGTCTGGATGAGAGTCTCCTCTCATCCAGACTTGGGTACCATCCGCACATTGATTCCGCAGCGCTTCCGCAAAATTAATGAACATGCTGCGGATTTTTGACTGCAGCATATACGCTGCGGAAAAATCCGCAGCATGGGCATTGACATTGCGGAATGCCATTGGGGACCATGGGGTGCGGATCTACATGCGTTTTTCAAGCGTTTACGCTGCGGAAATTCCGCAGCATATACGCTTGAAAAATGCTACGTGGGCACACAGCCTTACCACCACCTTCCTCAGTGCCTATGCTGCATTCCACAAAGTTGTCTATTGTCGCCTGACTCCCCCTGTAAACCCCTAATAATGCCTTTTGCATTGCTCCCTCGCTGTATGTCAATCCAGACAGTCCAATGGGCTGAGACGTCTGTCCCTCCTCTCTGCTGCTAATCGCTGTCCTCCCCATCGGCGTTGATTGATGTGGATGATGCATCCTGCAAAACGAAATCTTCCGCCTGTGCAGTATCCTCACTGGCTCACGCAGGTGCACTTTGCTGTGAGGGCATAAAACATCTGTGCATGCGAGAAGACACGTCATTCCGACTCGTATGTACTGGAACCAGTCAGAGGACAGCAAAGTGCGCATGCAATCGCTGGCAAGATTTCGCAGGACACGTCATCCACATCAATCAGTCGGAGGACAGTGATTAGCAGCAGAGAGGAAGGACAGATGCCGCAGGGATGACGCCCATCGGACTCAGACCGTCCGAATTTACTTACATTTTGAATTGCTCTCATGCTGTATTTTTAGCGATATGCAGGAAGAGTCAAGAGACTATAAACAATTTTGTAGAATGCAGGAGCTGTAAAAGGTGCCATTTGTTCACACTAAAAAACTGGTGACAGGTTCCCTTTAAATGCCTCTTCAGCATTTATTTTATTTTACCGCTGGAGAGGTGCTTCTAACCTACGGTCCCTGCCCCTAGTCTTACCCGCCGCTGTCTTCATCTTCTATCAGCACTGCTCCCATTAGTCTCCAGCAGTTTGTGACCTGCCGGATCGCTCCAATGTTTGTAGGACAACTTTTCAATGTAAGTCTGAGAGCCTTGTTCTGGTCTTCATAGACTTACATTGAGAGCTGGTGACCTTTGCAACTTCTGAATGCCCGGAAGTCAGAAGTAATCACAAGATGGTGCCGCAGGAACAAAACGGCGGCGCTAAAAGGTGAAGACGGCAGCTGGTAAATGCAGGGACCCTAGATTTGAAACACTACTTCAGCGCTGAAATAAAAAAAACACTGGAGTGGTGCTTTAATCTCATCCATAATCTGTGCGAATTTAGGTTAAGTGCACACTGAGAGTTTTTGATGCGTTTTCGCAGCGTTTTTTCTGCCTGAAAATGCACCAAAAACGCTAGGTAATCAGTCTACCAGCTAATGTATTGGCAATCCTGATGTGCTGTGCACATGATGCGAACATTTCCGCTCAGGATTACAAATTGCGTTGAAATACGCAGCATGTCCATTCTTTGTAGTTTCTGCAGCGCAAAAACGCTCAAAGAATGGTACCCGGGCGGGGAAGAAGACTACTATCATCCGACCGCCGCTACCGCTGATAACAGCGAAAGCGGTGCAGCTGAGGGGAGTAGTAGTCTCCTTAGCCGGCGTCTGTGTGTGGTGAAAAAAAAAAAAAGTAAAGATCAATATTAAAATAAAGACACCTTTATCCTCACCTGTCCGGTGTCCCGCCATCCTCCTGATGTCTCCCGGCATTGCGATCATCCTGGCAGTGTACATCACTGCGGTGCCGGCTGAGGTCACTCGAGTTCATCAGCTGAAGATCAGCTGAGAGCTCTGGGACCTCAGTTTATGTCACCGGTGCTGCGTGCAAACTTTCTCAGGAATGTTCCCAAGTACCAATGATGCAGTATGAGGTCACCGGGGCTGATCATCTGATCTTCAACTGATGAACTCACCTGAGCTCAGCCTGCAGCAGAGCCATGTACACTGACAGGAGTGATTACACTCCTGTCAGTGTACATTGCTGACTTCTACAGCAGTCCCATCAGTGATTGATGTGGCTGCTGTAGAAGTGACCAGGATCGCCGTGGGACAATCTGGATTACTTCATGATGGAGGACAGGTGAGGGATATGGTTGTTTTTTTTTTCAGGAGATGAGGGCGTCGGGGATTGAGAGCACAATAAAAAAAATTCTTAAAACCGTGTGTCATTTTATCTCAATAAAATACTTTATTGAATGATGGAGGTGCTGGGACAGAGCAATAATGGGGGTGCTCGGAGAGAGCAATGACAGGGTTGCAAGAAGAGAGCAAAGACGGGGGTGCTGGGAGAGAGCAATGACGGGGCTGCTGGGAGAGAGCAACGATGGAGATGCTGGGAGAGAGCAATGACGGGAGATGCTGGGACAGCAATGACGTGGGTGTTGGGAGAGAGCAATGTTGGAGGTGCTGGGACAGAGCAATGATGGGGGTGTTGGGAGAGAGCAATTATGGGGGTGCATGTATATTTTCCATGTGCACATAGCCTTACAGTTAATTGGGGAGAGTCACAGAGACTGAATAATTAATATTTTTGGCAGGTGGAGATTATAATTAATAGGGGGCACAGTGCTGCTTATCACTTTATATTGATTACTAAGTGGCTAATGGTATATTTATTGGGGGTACATATCTGTAGTCAGGGGTGCAGTGTGGGGGAGACACATGTATATATACAATATTTGTGACCTTGTTCTTTTCTAGGCTGGAGATCATCGTGACAAGACGAGTCGTGGCTGGGAGATGTGGACATGAAGGTCTGACCAGATGGAGAAGAAACAGCAGAAACCGACTCTTATCAGATGAGACGTCGGCGGTAAGTGCCTCGATGTAAATATTATTCTGTATCTGCACTGTGTGACATGGAGTGAAAATGTTACATGTAAAATCCCTTAGGCTGCATTCTCACATTTGTGTGAAATGTCCGTGTGCTGCCAGATTTTTTTATCGGATGGTCCACGGACTTGTAGAGTTTTATAGATCCATTCACACATCCATAAAAATCACGGATCTAAGAATGAGATCTGTGAGGGTCAGAGAATGACCTGTTTTGATCCGATTTTGAGGATCAGAATAGGACATGCTCAATGCATCTGTAAAACATGGCAGCACACCGACACTGCACACAGATGCAGGAATGTAGCCATTTTATGTATAGCACAGTCCCTTAGTATATAGTGTACTCACTTATTATGTATAGCACAGTCCCTTAGTATATAGTGTACTCATTATATATAGCACAGTCCCTTACTATATAGTACAAACACTGGGAAAATAGGGAAAAAGATATTTCTATACCTAATTGGTAATACCCTAATAAAGGACATGTAGACCAATGTAATGAGGACTAACGAAGCAAAGTTCAGTACATAGAAAAACACGGAGAGCAAAAAAACTTTGAAAAACGTCCTAAATCATAAAGCTGCAAAATTTTATTGATGAAGATAAATTGATAATATGAATCACATACTGAGACAAACAATAATAAAACATTGGAGGAGCACCAATGAAGAGCAAAAAACACATCGGTCAATTAGAAAGGTAAGCTGCCAAGAACAGAATATACTCAATATAGAAGTAATGGAACATTCAACTAAAATAAGAATGCCCACAAGGTAAGTCATGAGTAGTCTATTGAAAATGTAATCAATCATGGCTCCTGCCCGTTGAGAATTTTAATACAAGTAGCAAGTACCCAGGACAGCAAATAGATACTAACATGACACCTTGAATGCGAACTGGAAAATTAACATGGATGGAAAGGGTTCTAAACGGCTGCTTAACAAGTATAACACAAGTCATGAAAGCATACTTAAAACCACAGTGGTTAGAAACGTGCTCATCACTAGTGCTCGCCCCGACGCGAGTTTCGGCACGGCTGCCTTCGTCAGGGGGCCCGAGCTGGCGTCAGTCTGCACTACAAACGGCCACGTGAAGTCGGCTGCCTGTAGTATCAAGGAGCTAGAAAGGGCGTTCTTCAGTGCCCGGAAGGCCGTCTCACAGTCGTTTCTTCAATCGACTGTGGAGGGCAGCTTCTTGGTGAGGTCCGTCACCAAGGCTACAATAGTGAGGAACGAACCTCCTATAGTACCCGGCGGTGCCCAGGAAGGACATCACCTGTTTCTTGGTCCTGGGGGTGGGCCAGGATGCGATGGCATCCACTTTCCCGGGCTCTGGCATCCACTTTCCCGGGCTCTGGCTTTAGAGCTCCCCCACCTACCCGGTGTCCCAGGTAGTGGACCTCACTCATACCCAACTGGCACTTTTCCCGGCTTAATGGTCATGCCTGCCCATTGGATCCACCCGAGCACCTGCGCCAGATACTCCAGGTGAACCTCTCAGGTGGGACTGAAGATGGCAATGTCATCCAGGTACGCGGCCGCGTACCCTTCGAGTCCCTTGAGCAGCGTGTTGACTATCTGCTGAAAAGTGGCAGGGGAATTCTTCATGCCGAATGGCATCACTGTGGACTTGTACTGTCCGAGTGGGGTGATAAAGGCAGAGCGTTCCCATGCCTCGGGGGTCAGGGGAATCTGCCAGTATCCCCAGCTCAGATCCATGATGGTCAGGTTCTTGGCCCCAGCCAACTAATCAAGCATCGGTGAACGTGACAGCATTGAGCCCCCTGTAATCCACACAGAACCAAGTTGTCCGGTCCTTCTTTGGGACGAGGACCACAGGCGAGGCCCAAGCGCTGCTATATGGTTGGATGACCTACAGCTTCAGCATCTCGTCAATCTCCTGGCGCACGTGCTGCTGTACCTCCAGGGAGACCCGATATCCTGAACGCCGGATTTGGGGGTGATCCCCGGTGTCCACATGATGGACGGCCGACTCTGTCCTTCCAGGCTTGTTGCTGAACAAATCCCAGAAGGGGTGTAGGGTTGCCCACAGCTGGGACTGTTGGTCCGACAACAGCTGGTGGCAAACCTCCAAGTCCTCGATGGTCCCACCCGCCCTAGCCTGGGTGAGCATGTCCAGGAGGGTCTCTGCCTCTCCCTCCTCTAACAGGTTGCCCACGGGGAGGGGGCAGGCCTCCCGCTCATGATGGGTCTTCCGCCTTCCCCAGGCATGGTCCAGGGTGACCAGGTACGTTACGGCATTGAGCTGCTTGTGCACGAGGTACGGGCCTTTCCAGGCCGCCTGAAGATTTTCCTGGGGCACAGGGACCAGTACCCAAACCTTTTGACACACACCTAGTAGGTCCTCTCACAAACATTCTGGTCGTACCATCGCTTCTGGTCGGTCTGGGCTCGCGTCATATTATTGTACACCAACTGATCCAAGGCCTGCATTTTGTCACGGAAGCGCACAACATATTCGATGACCGACACTCCAGGGGTAGCTAAGTCCCCTTCCCAGACCTCCTTCACCAGAGCCATGGGGCCCCGCGCATGCCGGCCGTACAGGAGCTGAAAGGGGGAGAACCCTGTTGAGGCCTGTGGAACCTCCAGGTAGGCAAATAGCAGGTGTGGGAGGTACCGCTCCCAGTCACGCCCGTGGGAGTTGACTAACATCTTAAGCATCTGCTTCAGGGAGTCATTGAACCGTTCACACAGGCCGTTTGTCTGTGGGTGGTACGGGCTGGTCAACCGGATGTTGCATCTGTATTTGCTTACAGAGGGAGTCCATCAGCTGCGATATGAACTGGGTCTCCCGGACGGTGAGCATTTCCTGGGGAAAACCCACTCGGGAGAAAATCTCTAGTAAGGTGGTGGTCACCTTGTCGGCCCGAATGGACGACAAGGCTACCGCTACCGGGTGGCATAGTCTACTACTGTCAGTATGAAGAGTTTCCCGGAGCTGCTGGGAGTGGTCATCGGGCCTACCAAATCTACAGCTACACTCCTGAATGATGGGCAGAGTTACTAGTGGGGCTTGGGGCACCGCCCTGCCTTCCCCACCCTCTGACAGGTGTCACACGACAGGCAGTAGGCAGTCACCTCGGCCCCCATTCTTGGCCAGTAGAAATCCTGGGCTAGCCTGGCCTTGGTCTTAGTGATCCCTAGATGCCCGGCCATCGGAATCTCGTGCGCCATCCGCAACAACTATGCCCTGAACGGATAGGGCACCACTGTCGGTCCCTGGGCCACGCCTCCGGTGAACCTCGCTGGAGCGTTACCCGGTACAGCCATCCATGGTCCTAGACCACCCGCTCGAGGTCTGAGTCCGAGGGAGGCTGTGCCGCCTGCTCCTTAAGAGCTTTCAGGCTGTCATCAGTCTTTAATACCGCCTGAAACCCCTGACTGGACGTGGCCAGAATAGACGAGACAGATGGTCAGGTGGTGGGTGGCCCACTGCGGGACCGACCACTGGCGACTCTCTCTGGGGAGCCTGGGCGGAACTCCCCTTCAAGAGCGACATTGTCTTCTACCTCTGCCTCACCATCCGGAGAATTCGCCATCTCCTTGGCTCCGCCCCTGGTGCCACTGGCAATCCTTGCACTCTATGGTTACTGACACCAAACTGCAACCTGATGCACCCACAGACCTTACTGTACTTGCACTCGGACTATCTAGTGCTGAGCTGATCTTTAGACCCCAGCAGCAAAAGCTACTACTGGCAGTCTTTAGTGTCTGTGAGTATGCGTTCCACACTCCCATACACTATTATCTCGATCCCACCGCTGCCACCATTTGTGAAGAATGGCACCAGAGAGACCCCGCAGAATCCCACTGCTGGCACAACTTTGATGAATCCACGCGCCTGATGTCACAATTACATCAGACAGATCACGTGATATTGATCTGACCTTTGCACCAACGTGACAATCCACACCCCCTCGAGGATGCGTAAGGTCAGAATGGTACAGTGCTACACAAACACCCCCTGTCCACACGGGTACAGGAAGGCACCGGGAGTGAGAAGAGGTGGCCCACTCAGTTGCTGACATGGCACCACACTCGCTCACACCCCTGACAGGCTGAGAGGTCCCTTCACTAGCCCGAGTGAAGCAGAACCTTGTTGGCCTGGTAGAGCTGCCACCAGTTTCTATTAGATATAATTCCCGTTAGGACCGGTGGATTAGCATGTTCATTGGACCGGACAACGGACGTAAGAGTTCGTGGATCGAGATAAAAGAGCAGCCCAATGTTAAATTATATATTTAATCGCCTTAAGGGCACACTAGACAATACACTATATACATAAGAGTTATACATACATAACGGTCAGAGATGCAAACACTATAGTAGTGGTTCAAAAAATATAAGCAGTTATTGAGAGTCAGTTACCAGTTAGATGGAAGGCCTGGCTTGCAGTGGAGGGGCTGCCACATGGGAGGCTTGTGGTCCCCCTTGTTGCAGGATTTCTCCCACATGATGTGTCGTCGCGACCTCCCAGGGAAAAATACACTAAGCTAGGATTGCAGGAGCTCTTAACCCCTCTGGGTCACTCCCCCTTCGGCCCCCTGGCTGGACCTAAATCTCCACCCCTGGCCTCTCAGCTAAAAACTCCAAAAACTAAAATGGGCTATACTTCCTTAATGAACAGTACTAGGGAGATGGTTCTGGTGTCATCAGATACAGCCGGGCCCCTGCTACACGGGGAGACCAAACACAGTGGCCCTAGGGGTTACCGAAAGGCTGTGCCAGGTATCTCCCCATCCCTACGCGCTAGACTGTGCTGGAAGCCATGGTGACATTCCTCCTGTTCGTGTGATTCCAAAAATCTATTTGGTGTATTGCTGGGATGTATCGTATTCCCATAACTCGGTATTGAATTATACTTATCTGACACAAAGAACATGCTGCATGGCTGGGGTCCACAGGGGGCCTTCCTGTGGCAGCTCCACAGCAGAAGGTGGGGGTTTTGTCACTTACTGTCCCTCAGCCCCCTCCCTTCTTGTTTAGCTGCAAAAGTGTCCGGTTACAGCTGTACATTGTAGACCTCTATAATCCCCCACCAAACAGGGCACAATGATTGACATGGGATTATATCTTGAATATTCTTCACATCTACATTCCTGCTACAATGTGCAGGAATATACAGTTTAAAGGATCACAATTTGTGATTGGTCTTTTTTAAATACCACTGTCAGTGATTGACAGCAGCATTTAAGAGGTTAAAAGTAGTTATCGGAACTAGCCCCAGAAGCTGTTGTTAGTTGGCATCTCCTGTGTATGGATCAGGCTCAGCTCTTGAGCATGCTTCAAACACCCGCTCCATGACATAATGTTATGCCAAGTGTGAAGGGATTAAGGTCCTCTATCTTTCACCAATTTTTTCATGTTGAAATTGAAATGGACACAGGATGTAATAGTGGCTGCATAGTCAAATAAACTTTTTTTCTGCCTTATCATTACTGAGATATTAATGAACAATGTCCTTAGCACCCAATGATTTACCTTTTTTTTTTTTTTTTAAATCCAACTGGGTTATATCAGAGAGTTTTCACTGGGGACTTGTACTTCTCTTTGTATGGTGCTGACCAATCATAAGCAGGCTGCAACACAGCAGAAAAGAATATGTCCCAATATAGCTTAGAACAGATTTCTCAGTGTGTGAGATGTAAGGATACAGCTCTGATCTCCTTGTCTAACCTCCTGCATGATTAAAAAGCACAGATGACTAACATATTACAGATAATGTTCCTGTGAGGGAGCGGCAGCACAGCTAAGTTTAACTGTGTCACAATACTTCTATCAGCTCTTCTCGTTTGATAGCACAGTCACTTCTGCTGTAGTGCCACTTCCCCCACACTGCCTGCCCTAATATACGTCAGTAAGCACACTTATTGTTGCTGGTGTGCTCATTCTGCAGTGAGATTGGAGCAGGGTATCATACAGGAGTAGCTCAAAACAAGCTGCTTCTGTGTGAGATGTAATGACAGCCTGCTCTCGCTGCAGAACTAGTACAAATTGCTTGAGCACAGCAGACATAAATGTGATTACATCTCACACACTGAGAAACCTGTGTTCTTCTTTTGAGTGTAGCTGTCTGCTTGTGATTGGTCGGCATAATACTGGTGGAAGACGTACATGTTACCAGTAAAAACCTTTCTGATAACTTTTTTTTAAATGTCCAAGTGGATGTTAACTCATTAGGTGTCAAATACATGGATTGCTATTTCCACAACATAAAGGCAAAATAAAAAAGCAATAATTTCGCTCTACATTCATTATTACATTGTGTGTTCAAAATGAAAAATTTGGTGAAAAGGTCCTCTATCAGGTATATTCTTTTTGACTAGTTCTGTGTTTTGACCTGAGTCTAACAATTTAATCTATAGCTTCCCGCTTCTACCTTGTACTTGTAATTAGGATTCCATCACAGGTTTTCCGTGACAGAGAGGAGCCAGAAGACTGCAGCGTCTGAGTTTACGTACTCCTGCATTGAGTAGAAGCACTTCTTCCTCTTATTAAATGATGCTAGTTTCTTTCAGTAGTGCAGTAGTTAATCTGTTCAGCTTTGAGTCTCTGTAGTTTTCTTCTTGGAAGTTCTCAGCTGAGCAGTATCAGCCACTCCCTTTTACTATATAGTCTCTGCTCTGGCAATCTGCATTGCCAGTGTTAAGTCTTGTACTGCCTGGTGAAGGAGTGGAGGATTCAGTGTTCGGTAGAGGCGTTTAAGGAGAGTTCTGTAACTATTGCTTGGTGTTTTGGTTTTGTGCATAGTCCCATCCTCTTCTATTTTTGTTTACCTTCCTCATCCCTTCGGTGTCTCCCTTTGTTGTCAGTGAGTGCATATTTTGTGTGTTTTGTATTTTATTTTATCGCTATACATCCTTCCTTTTTTGTCTGGTTGATGTATTTACATACACTATTCCTCCCCACTTCCCTGGGTGGGGGAGGGGACAGACAAGTGCTGATTCAGGAGAACAACAAGGTACGTGGCCCCAGCATCTTCGCCATCTGAAGTAACCTGGGGAACAGGGATAACTAGGGCGTCCCTAGTGTTAGGGACATGGTAGGAGCCCCTGGTCCCGGGTTGTCAGACAACAGCATTGCGTCAGACAAAAGCTTTGTTACAGTAACACTGGCCCATACTATTTTTTGATCCATTATGGATCCTATTACTGGTCTGGCTGGGCAACTGCAGCAGCTCAATCTAGAGGTGGCAAATATTCGCTTTGCTGTTTTGCAGCAACCGAACATGTCCAGTTTGGGGACTGTGACTCCCAAACAACCCCTGGTGAAGCCCAAGGTCGCTATGCCTGATAGGTTCTCTGGGGGGCATGATAAGTTTGTTGTCTTCAGAGAAGCCTGTAAACTATACTTCAAGTTGTGGCCTCACTCCTCTGGTACTGAGAAGCAACGCGTGGGGATGGTTATTTTGCTCCTCCAGAGTGACCCCCAAGCCTGAGCTTTTTCTCTTCTGGACAACATTCAGTCGCTATGAACGGTTGAGGAATTTTTTCATGTGTTAGGTAACATATACGATGACCCCGACCACATCTCCCTGGCTGAGTCCTCACTATGTCAGCTTCGGAAGGGAGACCGGCCGGGAGAGGAGTATTGCTCTGAGTTTCGGAGGTGATCCACAGACACTAAGTGGAATGACCCCACACTCCGTAGCCAGTTAATTCAGGGGTTACTGGTAAGAGTAAAGGATGCTTTTGCCCTGCATGAGTCCCCGGTCTCCTTGGAGGAGGCCATGTCTCTGGCCATCCGGGTGGACCGCCATCTTTGTCAGACACATATGGAGACACTCCTATTTGCGTGGGGCCCAGAGTCAAAGGAATCTCGGACTGAGTCTACCATGGAACCCATGCAGTTGGGTGGGGTGGCTTAAAGGGGGAGTATGCTTTATCTGTGGTGGAAGGGGGAAGGGGTCATTTTGTGGCTACATGTCTGTGAAGACCCAGGGTCTTTTGTGGGCATAATACCACTCAGACAACACAGGGTGAGGGTAAAACAGTGTGGCAATACTTTATTGAACCACCAAATGGACAATAAACACATAGAACAGTCCCAGCAAATACCCAAGATGGCGCAAAATTACACAGTCTCACCCTTCCGCTGGCCCGCCTGGGAATAGAACAGCTACGACCTTGGGAATTCCAGGGCCAACTACCTCAACCAGTGGCCCCCCACTTTTGGCAGGCCCCCACAGAGAAGAGGTAGCGGCAAGCTTAGGAAGCTGATAGACCATTGAGGTACAAGGCCAGGAGACCCGAGGGTCCCACCCTGGCCTCTCCAAGAGTTTCCATGGGGCCAGATGACCGGCTGGTCTCAATCTGGCTTCTCCGAATGTCTCCATGGGTTCCAGACGACCGAGGGTCCCACCTGGCAACCCCAAACAACATATCCATGGGGCCAGGTGACTTCATCGTCCCAACCTGGTCTACCCAAATGTATCCATGCGTTCTCTGATAGTCAATGGGGCAGATCTCTATCCTTCTAGTCAGGGCCGTATATCCTTAGGCCGGAATCATGTAGAATCCAAATCTGTGTCTCTCTGGATCGAGGCATGCTACCAAGCTGCTGTTCTGAAGAGTGGCTCTCTTATTTTCTGCTTGTCCTTGATTCTTCTTGCAGCAGGATAGAAAACTCTTTTTATATTTACATAGGTGGCTAAGGTCATCAGTCACAGGTCAGAGGTAAAGTTGCAGGGCTCACTCAGGTCTCATTGTTTGAGCTAATCCCCCTGTTTTTGTAAATAAACTAGCTGGTTTATTACAATATGCAATTAGCATAGTAACAAACATCATTGTTCCCAAACACTGAGTCACTGACCTTCTTAACCAGCCAAAGAAACACATACCTTCAAAGGTCAACACAAAGTTAATAGTGTATTACTCTTGGCTTAACAAATCTAGATGTCTTGCTGATTGAGATAAGAAGCTGTTTCGTCACAGTGTCCTTCCATAATCTCCTGTAAAAAGCCGCTGGAAAACTAAGGAGTCCGGGTTGCGGGGAGGTTGCCAACCTGGGTGTACTTATCTCCTCCTTGGGTAGATCTCAATTTTTTCTACCGGCCGCGATCCATCTCGGCAAAGAGAAGGTGGTCATTTCTGCCTTTCTGGACAGTGGGGCGGGGTTTAATTTGATCAACGCCAGGTTTGTCAAAGCCAAGGGCCACAAACCACGAGTATTATCTAAACCAATACCCGTTATTGCTATTCACTCTGCCCCCTTGAGCCAGGGGTATTTTACTCCAGTCGTTCAGATGATGCATCTACAGGTTGGGGCCATGCACTCCAAACTTATTGACTGTTATGTGCTAGAGGGCCTGCCCTCTCCTGTGGTTCTAGGATTACCCTGGCTTATGCTACACAACCCTGTGGTAGACTGACAGATTCAGGAGATGGTTAAAGGGGTTGTCCAGTACTTTATTCCCCCCCCCCCAATGTTACCCCTGGGCCCCCTAAGACTTATTGTATACACCTTCTGTTCCTGATAATGCCTGTGAGCTATCGGTGGCGCTATCGGTGGCCGCTCACAGGCATCACGTGACCCCGTGCTGACGTCATGACAAGTGAGGCGTGACTCAGCGCTGTGGTCCCCGCGGTGGCTGCTGGGTTGTGGGCGGGGTTATCCCCCACGTCACACCCAGCATCCACCACGCGCCTTCCCAATGAATGAGGAGAGGCAGAGCATGCGGTGGATGCCGGGTGTGACGCGGGGGGTAACCCCACCCACAGCCTGGCATCCACCGTGGAACCAGGAAGATAAAGACCCCCGGCTGCTGCCAGCACTTGTCGTGACATCAGCGAATGTCAGAGCCGGCTGCAGCTGGGGGTCACGTGATGCGTGTGAGTGACCAGTGATAGCGCCGCTCACAGACATTAACAGCAACAGAAGGTATTTACAAAAAGTCTTAAGGGTGCCAGGGGGATACATGGGGGGGGGGGGGGATATAAAGTAGTGGACAACCCCTTTAAATGGAGTATTGCCAGGACCACTGCTTGGGCACCTGGCTGGCCAGAGTAGATACCCAATCTCTGCCTGAATACCTGTCTGACTTCGGGGATGTGTTTTCAGAACAGGGGTGTCAGGAACTTCCTCCACATCTTACCTATGATTGAGCCGTTACCCTTATTTTGTGGGCTAAGTTGCCAAAAACAGGTTATACAACATCTCTGGTCCAGAGAGGCAGACCGTGAAGGTCTATATCGCTGAAAGTCTGGCAAAGTGTCATATTAGACCTTCTTCATCTCCCATTGCTGCAGGGTTTTTCTTTGTCAAGAAAAAAGATGGGGGGTTACGCCCTTGCTTAGACTTTCGCAAACTTAATCAGATCATGCTCCGGGATCCACATCCTCTCCCTCTCATCTCGGACCTCTTTAATTAGATTATGGGAGCCAAATGGTTTTCTGAACGAGACCTCAGGGGGGCTTATGATCTCATTCGCATCAATGAGGGGGGTGAGTGGAAGACAGCCTTCAGTACCCCTGAAGGACACTATGCGAACGTTGTAATGCCGTTTGGGTTGACAAATGCTCCCACTTTGTTAATGACATATTTAGTCACCTGGCAGGCAGGTCTGTTGTGATCTACCTTGATGACATTTTAATTTATTCACCTGACATCGAGTAACATCAGTCTCATGTCAGGCAAGTCTTTCGGATACTCAGGGATAATAAATTATTTGTCAAACCGGAGAAATGCATGTTTTCGGTTCAGGAGATCCCTTTTCTGGGTTCTTTTTTATTGTCCACCGGCTTTCGAATGGATCCAGCGAAAGTCCGGGTGGTACTGGATTGGGATCATCCTGAGGACCTAAAAGCCTTAAAAAGTTCCTGGGTTTTGCTAACTACTACCGAAAGTTCATCAAAGGTTTTTCAGTCGTGGCCAAACCTTTGACGGATATGACTAGAAAAGGGACGGACTTTTCCAATTACAGAAAAAGAAATCTCCAGCGAAGGATCCAAATGGGTAAATATAAAATGTCAATGTTTATTCATAATCCTTAAAATCAGAGACATGCGTTTTTTCCAGTGGCCCCTAACCAACACGTTTCTGCTACGCCTTACTCATGGTTATCACTTTTCCAATTGGTCCAGTCCGTCCCGGGAGGCTTTTAATATCTTGAAAAAATGTTTTGTGTCTGTGCCAATCCTAATACATCCTGACGTCACTCAGCCATTTATTGTTGAAGTTGATGCTTCTGAAGTGGGGATGGAGGCTGTTTTGTTGCAGGGTGCGTCTCCTAGTAAATGGTGCCTGTGTGCATATTTTTCTAAGAAACTATCCTCTGCTGAGAAAATTATGATATTGGTAGCAGGGAACTCTTGGCAATTAAGTGGGCTTTTGAAGAATGTCGTCATTTTCTGGAAGCGGCATTACATTCAATCATGGTAATCACTGATCATAAGAATCTACTGTATTTAGAATCTGCTAAGCGTCTGACGCCTAAGCAGCAAAGGTGGTCTCTATTCTTTGCCAGATTCAACTTTAACGTGACGTATAGGCCGGAGGATAAGTGTGTTAAGGTGGATGCCTTGTTCCATTGTTTTCCTGGGGGAGGAGATAATTGTGAACCGTTATCTATGCTACAGAAAGGAATAGTTATTTCTGCTATAAATTCTGACCTTAAGGCTGTGTGCTCACGATGCGTTTTTCAAGCGTTTACGCTGCGGAATTTCCAATGCAATTCCGCACTTTCAATGCCCATGCTGCGGATTTTTCTGCAGCGTTTATGCTGCGCTCAAAAATCCGCAGCATGTCCATTAATTTTGCGGAACCGCTGTGTTTTCGCTGCCATTGACTTGCATTAGAATGCACCAATTCTGCAAGATTGCATCTGTACTTGCATAATTGGCGCGTTCTAATGTGCGGATGGTACCCGGGTGTGGAGGACAGGAGACTCTCCTCCACACCCAGGTACCATTTAAAGCTGTAAAAAAAAGAATAAAATAAAAAATAAAGATTATATTCACCTTCCGAAGGCCCCCGGACTCCTTCCCTGTGCTTGCCGACAGATCGCGCAGGACTGAAGGATCTGCGCTGACGTCACAGTCATGTGACGGCAGGTCTTTCAGTACAGCGTACCGCGATCTGCCAGCAGCCAGGAACGAGCGCAGCAAGATTCGGGGGCCATCAGAAGGTAAGTATAGGTTTATTTTTAACCATTCTCCCGGGTCACACTATATAAATCCATGCCCTTTGCATGGATTTATATAGTGTGACCTAGTTGTCAAGCACTTTCCAAGTGATGCTAAAATTGCTTGGAAAGCGCTTGACACCCGCATGCGGAATGTCAGTGAAGAACGCTTCACATCCGCATGTCCCTGGCAGGAAAAACGCATGTACAATCCGCATGCGTTTTTTCTGCCAGGGAGATGCAGAAATGCTGCAGAAATCATAGAATCATAGAATGGTAGAGTTGGAAGGGACCTCCTGGGTCATCTGGTCCAACCCCCTGCTCAAAGCAGGATTCACTAAATCATCTCAGACAGATGTCTGTCCAGCCTCTGTTTGAAGACGTCCATTGAAGGGGAACTCACCACCTCTCGTGGCAGCCTGTTCCACTCATTAATCACCCTAACTGTCAAAAAGTTTTTTCTAATATCTAATCTGTGTCTCCTCCCATTTAGTTTCATCCCATTGCTTCTAGTCTTTCCTTGTGCAAATGAGAATAAAGATGATCCTTCTACAATGTGACAGCCCTTGACATATTTGTAGACAGCTATTAAGTCTCCTCTCAGTCTTCTTTTTTGCAAGCTAAACATTCCCAAATCCTGCAACCGTTCCTCATAGGACATGGTTTGCAGACCAGTCACCATTCTGGTCGCTCTTCTCTGAACTTGCTCCAGTTTGTCTATGTCTTTTTTAAAATGTGGTGCCCAAAACTGTACACAGTATTCCAGATGAGGTCTGACCAAAGAGGAGTAAAGACCGATAATGACTTCCCGTGATCTAGACTGTATGCTTCTGTTAATACATCCCAGAATTGTATTTGCCTTTTTTGCTGCGGCATCACACTGTTGACTCATGTTCAGTCTATGATCTATTAGTATACCTAAGTCTTTTTCACATGTACTGTTGCTTAGCTCTATTCCTCCCATTCTGTATATGCTTTTTTCATTTTTATTGCCCAGATGTAGTACTTTGCATTTTTCCCTGTTAAAAACCATTCTGTTGGTTGCTGCCCACTGCTCAATTTTTCTGCTTCAATTCTGCATCGTGGGCACATAGCCTAAGAAAGAGGTTATAAAGTCTCAGTGGGACGCCCTTGCTGCCTGTCCTTCATGTAAACTGTTCGCACCTGTGAATCTATGTCTTAAAATTATAAGTGAACATCATGATTCGGTCTTAGCCGGACACCCTGGAAGTAAAGCCACCACAGATCTCCTTACCCAGTGTTTTTGGTGGTCTGGGGAGCATCAGGATGTTTGGGGGTATGTCGCTGACTGTAGTGTATGTGCACGTTTTAAGACCCCCTCATACTCGTCTGTCTGGGTCTCTCCGACCATTGGCGATTCCCAGTAGACCTTAGACTTATTTATCAGTAGATTTCATTACTGATTTCCCAGTATCTGCAGTTATTTTGGTAGTGATGGACAGGTTCAGCAAGATGTCTCATTTTATTGCGTTATCTGCCTTATCCAACGCCAATACCTTAGCGCAAATTTTCATCAAGGAAATCATAAGATTACATGGGATTCAAGTTTTGGAAAACGTTTGCACTCCGAGATCCATCTGTCATTTTTCTCAGCTTTTCATCCACCGTCTAATGGGCAAACTGAACGGGTTAAACAAAATCTTGAGACTTACTGTATCTTAGTTTTTTCATGTCCGAAAATCAGGAGGATTTGGTTACTTATTTACTCCTAGCTAAATTTGCGGTAAATAACCGTTGTCATGAGTCTACTGGTAAGTCCTCGTTCTTCGGGGCCTATGGTTTTCATCCTCAGTTCAGCTCATTTAATAGGAATTGCTCCTCAGCAGTAGCGTAGCTACCGAAGGCAGAGGGGGCGGTGGCCCCAGGCCCCGCACTCTCAGGGAGCCCACCCGGAGCTACGCTAGTGTAACTGTATCGGCGTGCACAGCACGCCCATACAGTTACACCCTGGGGAAGAGCAGGAGACTCGATGTCCCTGCACTACCCGGTGGCCGCTATGGGGTCCTTGAGAAGGAGGGGGGCCCCCGGTGCCAGCATCAGGCACCCCCGCCCATCACCGCAACCTCAGTGATGAGAGAGGGAGCGCGACGCTCCCTCTCTCATCAGTCCCCCTCGGCGTCTGACATCACTGACGTCATCACTTGGCACCCGGCTAGCTGTGCTGAAGCTTTGTGGCTGCTCAGAGCAGTGGGAGAACGAGGTGGAGAGGCGAGCATTGTGTTTATTTATGTTTTCCTATGGGGGGGTATACTACAGACTCTGCCTATGGGGGGGATTATACTACAGACTCTGCCTATGGGGGGGGGGGATTATACTACAGACTCTGCCTATTGGGTGTGGGGGCATTATACTACAGACTCTGCCTATGGGGGGGGGGATTATGCTACAGACTCTACCTATTGGGTGGGGGGATTATACTATAGACTTTGCCTTTGGGGGGGATTATACTACAGACTCTGCCTATGGGGGGATAATACTACAGACTATGCCTATTGGGTGTGGGGGGGATTATACTACAGACTCTGCCTATGGCGGGGGATTATGCTACAGACTCTACCTATTGGGTGGGGGGATTATAATATAGACTTTGCCTATGGGGGGATTATACTACAGACTCTGCCTATTGGGTGTGGGGGGATTATACTACAGACTCTGCCTATGGGTGGGGTATTATACTACAGACTGTGCCTATTGGGTGTAGGAGTTTATGCTACAGACTTTGCCTATGGGGGGATTATATTACAGACTCTGCCTATGAGGGGGGGGGTTATGCTACAGACTCTGCCTATTGTGTGTGTGTGTGTGGCGGGTTATACTACAGACTCTGCCTGGGGGGGGGGATATGCTACAGACTTTGCCTATTGGGGGGGGGGGCTGTTATGCTACAGACTTTGCCTATCGGGGGATTATGCTACAGACTTTGCCTATGGGGGGGGGATTATGCTACAGACTTTGCCTATCGGGGGATTATACTACAGACTTTGCCTATGGGGGGATTATACTACAGACTCTGCCTATGAGGAGTTTATACTACAGACTCTGCCTATGGGGGGGATTATACTACAGACTCTGCCTGTTGGGGGGATTATGCTATAGACTCTGCCTATGGGGGGTGCATTATACTATATTGAGAACTATCTGGTGCATTATGCTATATGTAGGCTATTTATACAGTGTGGGTATTACAGTTAGGGTCATACAGTTTGGGAGATAATGTGGGGTCTTTGCACAGTATGGGGGCCATCATACATTGTGGGAGACAATGTGGGGTCTTTTGGACAGTGTGGGGGCCATCATACAGTGTGGAAATAATGTGGGGTCTTTGCACAGTGTGGGGGCCATCATACAGTGTGGGAGATAATGTGGGGTCTTTGCACAGTGTGGGGGCCATCATACAGTGTGGGAAATAATGTGGGGTCTTTGCACAGTGTGGGGGCCATCATACAGTGTGGGAGATAATGTGGGGTCTTTGTATAGTGTGGGGGTCATCATACAGTGTTGGAGCCATCAGTTTCGGGGCTACTAAGGGGTTAGTATACTGTGTGGGGGGTACTGTACAGTGAGGGGTAATTATACTGTGTATAAGAGAGCATCATATTGAGTAGAGGGGAGCGGTACATGGGGGGAGACTCAGGACATTATTAAATGTTAAGTGGGCACTTATTGTTATAGGGTAACTCAGGTTATTGTGACTGTCAAAGGGGCACACAGAGGGCACTATTACTTTATATGGGGCACAATAAGGGCACTGTTTTCTAGGGCACTTGCACATGGCATTACTATATTCTAGAGCAGGGGTCTCAAACACGTGGCCCGAGGGCTGCATGCGGCCCCTGAGGCTGCTTAATGCGGCCCGCAGGCACTGGAGCCCCCATAATGATTACGGCCTGGTCCTGAGGGCCACCAAAGTCAGTGATTCTTTTCAGTTGAATGTTGTACAAGTTAGGGACCACCATAAGCCATTACTACAAGCTGGGGACCGGGATGGGTGCATTACTACAAGCTGGGGACCGGGATGGGCGCATTACTACAAGCTGGGGACCGGGATGGGCGCATTACTACAAGCTGGGGACCGGGATGGGCGCATTACTACAAGCTGGGGACCGGAATGGGCGCATTACTACAAACTGGGGACAGGGATGGGCGCATTACTACAAGCTGGAGACCGGGATGGGCACATTCCTACAGGCTGGGGACCGGGATGGGCACATTACTACAAGCTGGGGACCGGGATGGGCACATTACTGCAAGCTGGGGACCGGGATGGGCACATTAATACAAGCTAGGGACCGGGATGGGCACATTACTACAAGGGGGGTACCAGGATGGGCACATTACTACAAGCTGGGGACCGGGATGGACACATTACTACAAACTGGGGACCGGGATGGGCACATTACTACAAGCTGGGGACCAAGAAGGATGACATTAATACAAGATGGGGACCAAGATGGAGGACATTACTACAAGATAGGGACCTGGATGGGCACATTACTACAAGATGGGGACCGGGATGGGCACATTACTACAAGATGTGGACCAAGATGGAGGACATTACTACAACATGGGGACCAAGATGGAGGACATTACTACAAGATGGGGACCAGGATGGACACATTATTACAATATGGAGACCAGGATGTGCACATTACTATAAGATGGGGACCAGGATGGGCACATTACTACAAAATGGGGACCAGGATGGGCACATTACTACAAGATGGGGACCAGGATGGGCACATTACTACAAAATGGGGACTGGGATGGGCACATTACTACAAGATGGGGACCGGGATGGGCACATTACTACACGATGGGGACCAAGATGGGCACATTACTACAAGATGAGGACCAAAATGGGGGACATTACTACAAGATGCGGACAAGGATGGGGACATTACCACGAGATGGGGAAACTACTACAAGATGGGGACATTACTATAAGAAGTTGGTCAGAATTACTATATGGTGCAAATTGTAAGAAAAAAAATCACTGTATGTGGCCAATTAGGGGACACAAAAAGGAAATAAAAACTGTAAAACTATATACTTGTAAAAACTATAAAACTGTACCATAGCCCATAAAATGAATGTCATGTAAAAAAATAAAATAAAAAAGCCAAAAATGTTAAAAGAATGATCCAAAAGTTGTATAGAATAAACAATATGGTATCATTAAAAATTTCATATCATCCTGCAAAGAATGAGGCCCTTCAAATTCACATTTTTACTATGTGCGGCCCATATACTTAGCCGAGTTTGAGACCCCTGTTCTTTGTTTTACCATCTAGAGGGCACACAGCAGGTGCACTAATAGGGACACGGCATCAGCGGCTCAGTATTGGGTATCAGCAGCATGAGGCGTTTGTGCAGGTTGGGAATAGATGTGGACGGTGCCTGAAATGTAAGGAGACAAATGTGTCTTTGTTGTGATCTCTGCAGACCTGAGACTCTGAGTCTTGGCTGGAGAAGTCGTCGTGTTGGTCTGGGACAGATGGAAAAGACGGGAAAAGTGAACAATTTAATCAGAAAGAACATCAGCTGTAAGTTACTATACACTGTGTGCAGAATTATTAGGCAAGTTGTGTTTTAGAGGATTATTTTTATTATTGATCAACAACTATTTTCTCAATCAACCCAAAAGACTCAAATATCCAAGCTTAATATTTTTGGAAGTTGGAGTGGTTTTTTTTTTTTAGATTTGGCTATCTTAGAAGGATATCTGTTTGTGCAGGTAACTATTACTGTGCATAATTATTAGGCAACTTAATAAAAACCAAATATAATCCCATCTCACTTGTTATTTTCACCAGGTAAACCAATATCATTGCATAAAATTTAGAAATAAACATTTCTGACATGCAAAAACAAAAAAAATAGTGATCAATATAGCCACCTTTCTTTATGATGACACTCAACAGCCTTCCATCCATAGATTCTGTCAGTTGCTTGATCTGTTTTCGATCAACATTGCGTGCAGCAGCCACCACAGCCTCCCAGACACTGTTCTGAGAGGTGTACTGTTTTCCCTCCCTGTAGATCTCACATTTTATGATGGACCACAGGTTATCTATGGGGTTCAGATCAGGTGAACAAGGGGGCCATGTCATTATTTTTTCTTCTTTTAGACCTTTACTGGCCAGCCACGCTGTGGAGTAGTTGGATGCATGTGATGGAGCATTGTCCTGCATGAAAATCATCTTTTTCATGAACGATACCGACTTCTTCCTGTACCACTGCTTGAGGAAGTTGTTTTCCAGGAACTGGCAGTAGGTCTGGGAGTTGAGCTTCACTCAATCCTCTACCCGAAAAGGTCCCACAAGTTCATCTTTGATGATACCAGCCCATACTAGTACCCCACCTCCACCTTGCTGACGTCTGAGTCGGAGTGGAGCTCTCTGCCCTTTACTGATCCAGCCTCTGGCCCATCCATGTGGCCCATCAAGAGTCACTCTCATTTCATCAGTCCATAAAACCTTTGAAAAATCAGTCTTAAGATATTTCTTTGCCCATTCTTGACATTTTATCTTATGTTTCTTTTTCAAAGGTGGTCGTTTTTCAGCCTTCCTTACCTTGGCTATGTCCCTGAGTATCGCACACCTTGTGCTTTTTTATACTCCAGTAATGTTGCAGCTCTGAAATATGGCAAAACTGGTGGCGAATGGCATCTTGGCAGCTTCATGCTTGATTTTCCTCAATTCATGGGGTTATTTTGCGCCTTTTTTGGCCAACACGCTTCTTGCGACCCTGTTGGCTAATTGCCATGAAACGCTTGATTGTTTGGTGATCACGCTTCAAAAGTTTGCAAATTTCAAGACCGCTGCATCCCTCTGCAAGACATCTCACAATTTTGGACTTTTCAGAGCCCGTCAAATCTCTCTTCTGACCCATTTTGCCAAAGGAAAGGAAGTTGCCTAATAATTAAGCACACCTTATATAGGGTGTTAATTTCATTAGTCAACACCCCTCCTCATTACAGAGATTCACATCACCAGATTTACTTAATTGGTAGCTGGCTCTCAAGCTTATGCAGCTTGGAGTAGGACAACAAGTATAAAAAGTATCATGTGATCAAAATACTCATTTGCCTAATAATTCTGCACACAGTGTATATAACTGTGCTGTGATCTCTTATATGTTCTGCAGGACTGGCATCTATCAATATATGTCACCATATGGCAGTAGTATTAGTGCTGGTCTTTCTATACAGATTATTTTTAGTAATAGTGCGGTCATCTGTTGAGGTTTTCCTACATACACTATCTGGGTGCGCCACCATAGCTGTAATCAGGGTTACCGTACATGGTTAGGGGCCCACTCAGACGTTTTGCCCCCCCTGAATCAAAACCCTAGCTACACCTCTGTGCCTCAGGAATACTTGAAGAGGAACGATTTTCATCATGTATTATGTCTGTGTGGCAAGGGGTTCTTAATAATTTGAAGAAGATGGGTCCAAATATAAGAGTGTGGGTCTGGATCTGTGTGTTGATGACTTGGTATGTTTGTTCTCATGGAACATTAAGTTGAAGGTTTCCTCTTGGAAACTGGCTCCCAGGTTCATCGGTCCTTACAAGATTGTGGCAGTCATCAATCATGTAGCATTTCGCCTTGCTTTACCACCTACTTTTTGGATTCATAATGTGTTTCACTGGTCGTTGCTCAAAAAATACATCGCATCTTCTGAACCATCACCACTGCCTCCATCTCCGGTCATGGTTGATGGGAATTTGGAGTTTCAGATTGCTAAGATCGTTGATTCTCGCTTGGTTCGTCGGTCTCTTCAGGTATCTGGTACACTGGAAGGGTTACGGTCCTGAAAAGAGAATGTGGGTACCATCATCTGATGTCCATGCGGTTAGGTTGGTCCAGTCCTTTCATACGGCACATCCTGAGGTTCTGGAGGTACCTCTTAGAAACTCTCACGGATTTACCTCAACAGAGAGGAGCCAGAAGACCGCAATGTCTGAGTTTACGTACTCCTGCATCGAGTAGAAGCACTTCTCCCTCTTATTAAATGGTGCTA
Organism: Phyllobates terribilis; assembly: GCF_046119375.1. Lineage (NCBI taxonomy): Eukaryota > Metazoa > Chordata > Amphibia > Anura > Dendrobatidae > Phyllobates > Phyllobates terribilis. The sequence goes on along the minus strand of NW_027362765.1, from coordinate 289,546,315 downwards.
GTTTATTTCAGCAGTGCAGGAGTTAGCTCAGCTTTGAGTCTCTGTAGCTTCCTTCTTGTAAATTCTCAGCTGAGCAGTATCAGCCACTCCCTTCTCATATATAGTCTCTGCTCTGGCAATCTGTATTGCCAGTGTTAAGTCTTGTACTGCCTGGTGAAGAAGTGGAGGATTCAGTGTTCGGTAGAGGCGTTTAAGGAGAGTTCCCTTTAGGTCCTTCCTTTTTTGTCTGGTTGATGTATTTACATACATTATTCCTCCCCACTTTCCTGGGTGGGGGAGGGGACAGATAAGGGCTGATTCAGGAGAACAGCAAGGTACGTGGCCCCAGCATCTTCCCCATCTGACGTAAGCTGGGGAACAGGGATAAATAGGGCTCCCCTAATGTTAGGGACTAGGTTGGAGCCCCTGGTCCTGGCTTGTCAGACAACAGCATTGTGACAGATTCCCAGTGTTGGCCTTGGCTCGTCTTCCTATTACACCTTTTCCTCTACTTTGCTGGTCTTACTGTGCTTTCATAGTGTTGCATCCTGGCTTTATTCTGACATGCCAGCAACCAACTGATGACTACCCTAATGACCTCAGCCTGCTAATCTTACAGGGATAGACTAAACCCCATTCAAATTGTAGTGTGAACTGGGAAATTTCTTGGACTGTGCATGTCAGTTTAGTCAGCGTCAAATATACTGACAAAAGTCATACACAGCAAACATCAAATCAAACAATTATGTAAAAGTAACAATACATAAATGCTAGTACAGGGTCTGGAATGCTCTGTTTGAATACATCTAGTAAAAATAAGCGCTGTGAATAAATATATTACATAAATTAAAGCAGGGAACAAAGAAAAAATGGAAATGTCATAAAATATATTCCTAAATACCTTTAATTAGCAGATCACAATTGTTAGGTCTAGCAAGGTAATCACTTTAGAATTAAAATGCCTTCTGTCTCGCCACACTAAGAGACTCTTGTCTTAGATTGTTAGGACAGGTGCCTGTGATGATGTGCCGTAGAAGCTCTCCAACTTTCTTCTTGTGCAGTAGAAGCTCTCTTCAACTGCAGTAGAAGCTCTCTCCCTCCCTTCATGTGCAGTAAGATCTGTTTCCAGTGGATATTCTGATCTGATACTGTAGATACCATGGATGCTGATGTAAAAAAAGAGGCAGCTCACACTGCTGTCCCTCTGACTTTCTGATCTAATACTGGAGTTACCAGGAGTGCTGAGGTTTGAAGGGGCTACTCACACTACTGCCCACCCTAGCTGATCTAATACTAGAGATACCAGGGGTTCTGAGGTCCACTATGTCTATATGATCTAATACTGGAAACGCCTGGGGTGCTGAGGTAAGAAGAGGCTGCTCACACTGCTGTCCACCATGTCTATCTAATGTAATACTGGAGTTACCAGGAGAGCTGAGCCAAGAACAAGCTGTGCACACTGCTGTCCACCATGTCTATATGATCTAATACTGGAAATGCCTGGGGTACTGAGGTAAGAAGAGGCTGCTCACACTGCTGTCCAGCATGTGTATATGATCTAATACTGGAAATGCCTTGGGTGCTGAGGTAAGAAGAGGCTTCTCACACTGCTGTCCACCATGTCTATCTGATGTAATACTGGAGATACCAGGTGAGCTGAGCTAAGAACAAGTTGCTCACACTGCAGTCCACCATGATCTAATAGTAGAGTTACCAGGGGTGCTGAGGTAAGAAGAGACTGCTCACACTGCTGTCCACTATGTCTATATGATCTAATACTGGAAACGCCTGGGGTGCTGAGGTAAGAAGAGGCTGCTCACACTGCTGTCCACCATGTCTATCTAATGTAATACTGGAGTTACCAGGAGAGCTGAGCCAAGAACAAGCTGTGCACACTGCTGTCCACCATGTCTATATGATCTAATACTGGAAATGCCTGGGGTACTGAGGTAAGAAGAGGCTGCTCACACCGCTGTCCACTATGTCTATCTGATGTAATACTGGAGATACCAAGAGAGCTGAGCTAAGAACAAGCTGCTCACACTGCTGTCCACCATGTCTATATGATCTAATAGTAGAGTTACCAGGGGTACTGAGCTAAGAACAGGCTGCTCACACTGCTATCCTAATACTGGAAATACCTGGGGTGCTGAGGTAAGAAGAAGCAGCTCACACTGCTGTCCACCCTATCTGATGTAATACTGGAGATACCAGAGATACCAGGAGTACTGAGCTAAGAAGAGGCTGCTCATACTGTTGTCCACCCTGTCTGTATGATGAAATACTTGAGATACCAGAGGTGCTGAGGAAAGAAAAGGCTGCTCAAACTGCTGTCCATACTGTCTTTCTGATCTAATACTTGAGATACCAGGAGTGCTGAGGTAAGAGGAGATTGCTCATACTGCTGTCCATCCTGTCTTTCTGATGTAATACTGGAGACAGCAGAGTGCTGATGTAAGAAGAGCTTGGAAAGGAGACATGCAAACTGTGGCCCTGGTGACAAGTATGACTGAAGTGTTGTCACTCACCTGTCCTGGCAAGACGTTGGATTTGCTTTTCTTCTCCTAGGGCCAGTTCCCTTTGTGCAAGCCCATGCTGGTTTACTGCTGTGATTGAAAAGGGGTTATCCGAGCAGTGGACAACTCCTTTAACAGAGATGAGCAAATCTTTTAAAATTCGATTTCACAAGTTTTGGAGAAGTCTCAAAAAAAATTTGATTTGTGGTGAACCAATTTATTGATTAAGTGAATCAATTAAGTGATCCATTTGCCCCCAAAAGACATGAATCTTTGCCTCATCCCAGTCTTAGCCTCTCATCTAGCCAAATCAGCTCTCATACTTTGCAGTGATGAGGGGCAATACCCTGAAACACCATGTCTGCAAATTGGGATTCTAGTTTGGCTTTCATCCTAAGTCACATTGCAAGGCTCGAGAAAGGGTCAATAATGATTTGTAGGATTGCTACTTCCAGGGCCGGACTGGCCATCTGGAAATTCTGGCAAATGCCAGATGGGCTGGTGCCAGCTGTGGGCCTCTCCTTCAGGCACACCTGCATGAGTGAAACCGGTGGTTCCTGGGAGGAATGCAATTTATTTTGTCCCAGGTGCCGCACTTTCAGTACAGCTGCTGGGCACCTTCATATTAACCTGCAGAATAACCCTATATCTGCAGGTAAATAGAGTTATGTGACCTGACAGGTTCCCTTTAAATTTCACAGCAGTTTGCATTCTGTAAATGTGATATATAACTCGAGCGAACCCCAAAAATCAACGAACATATATCATATTCACTTCATAGCAAGTGGGCCTGTGAGCTCGCAAATGCCAGGGCTGAATTTAAGTCCCAGTCCGACCCTGGCTACTTCTAATAGATGGCACTAGAGTTCAAGACCTCTTCCTCTCTGAAGAGACAATTTACATACCTGAAAATACATAACACTCTGAAGTCTTTTACAACTGTATGCAATCCCTTTCAAGCTCTGTAATGCAAATACAAACAACCTTAGTAATGTCAAAGTGACCTCAAGATATATGGATATTGGCAAGTTTATGGTAACTGACCTTTTACTGGTATGCTGTCATTGACTATCTGTAAAGTTTGTTTCATAGCTTTCCCTACCTCCCTATTTCCATTTCTAAGCTGTGACATCCTATCCAGATTCTGCAAATTCATTCCCTGTCTGTGCTTTCATACAGGCTATGATAGTTCCTTGTGATTGGCTGTGCTATACCACGTAATGCGATAGTTGTAAGGCATTAAAGGAAGCCTGCCTGGTCACACCTGAGTTCACGTGAGCATTCTTTTGCTGATACAATCTACTGCAATGTGTGCAACAGCAGCAGCCATTGTTGGTGATTTACGTGAATCCAATTGCAAATGTATAACTTTTGATGGTCAACAAATCCATAAAAATTCAACACAATTTCAATTAGCAGTAAATAGATTCACTCATCGCTAATAATTTACCCTATTACAAAATGTATCCATATTACATTTCCATCTAAAAAATTAAAATCTGTAAAGGTCAGCGGTAAATGTCTGGTCGATGGACCAGAACAAGATAACAGGTACATGACACAAACAGTCATCTGAAGAAGGGGCTCTCTAAACCACACAGTACATGAAACCTTAAAGTGGATGGGGCAAAGCAGAAGACCAAATTTAGCTTCAGCTGTGGAAGCAAAGAAAAAGATGCAGACAGTACAGATCACCAACCTGGACATCTGTAATTTATATTGCTGGATGGATTTGAAGTTTTGGGTTTTTTAGTTTTTTTTTCTCAGCTATCTCAGTAAGGCATATTGAAATTAGGTGGAGTGGCAGCAGTTATGCACGATCCTGCTGCTCCAATCCCGATCTTAGTGGGCAGGAACACGCAATCACAAACTCTGTTCTTGTGATAGGTGGGGAGTCCTTTCAACTATTCTGAATAATGGACAATTGAATGATATAGGGAGATAATTACATAACTATGAAGATGGTCAGTTCCAAGATCTAATGTAGAGCTGAGTAAGCATTAATCATTACAATTTTTACAATTAAGAATTTTGCAACAAAGGGCAAGTTCACGTCTGTAAATCACAGTCCGAGTACATACCATGATGTCCAGACTGTACAGAGGTCTCCTGACCTGAACTCAGCCTCACATATGCCTATAAGACTTTGGAGTTCAGGTCAGGAGAACCATGGCTGGTTCAATCATGACAGTCTTTACATGGACAGTGTTTCAGGGACATCTGAACTCGGACTAAAACTTCTTCAGCGAGACCGGGCGCTCATACGACCACAAGCATGTTTGATATTCTTATAGGCCACATTCCAACTAGATGGCTGCCTCACTCAATTCACTTGTATTGGGTGAGGCCACGCAGTCTAATCGGAATGTGGTCAAGAGAATCCTGACAGGACAACATGCAATGTGCGTTGTGTGAGGATTCACAAGTGTGCAGTCACATAGAGCGTCTGCAGACTTTCAAGCCTAACCTGGACAACTCCTTTAAAAAGGTTCATAGCCTACAGATTCCATCAAAATATTACTTCAAACATCGATGACCACACCAAAATGAAAATGTTAAAATAAATCCACATAAAACATAATTACTATTACCTTGTAGATTTATCCTTGGCCTTCCTCAATAGCTGTTTTACATTGTAAGTAGATATCATACAACGTATAGTACAGCACAAGTCATGTCAACAATTCCATGTTCAGTGTGCTAACCATATTCATATATAAAAATGAACAATCACATCATAGTTATGTATATTGTAAGTTTTAACTTAAACATGACATAATTACATAAGCAAACATCATCTATTGTCCATTCAAAACATTTTTAAATACATTACAAAGGGAAAAGAGAAGAGATATTATCTTACAGAAAAAAATGAACTACTGAACTAAATTACAAGAGACCTCAAGAGTCTGCACTGGTGAATGTCAAAGGAAAAAACATTGGATCTTCACTTTCCTCATCCATTGTGTTGTCTAGAAATGTTTTTTTCTCTATTTGAATTATATGATGTTCATCCTGACCTGGTTCCTGGGTAAAGCATTTATCAAAATCTGAACATGTAAAGGTCTTCTTCCCTGTGTGAACTTTTAGATGTGCAATGAGACCTGCTTTCTGAGTAAATCCTCTCCCACATTCCGAACATGAGAATGGTTTTTCCCCTGTGTGAGTTCTCTGATGTCTAATAAGATAGGATTTCTGGCTAAAACAATTACCGCAATCTGGACATGAAAATGGCTTCTCTCCTGTGTGAATTTTCTGGTGTTGAGCTAAACTTGATTTCTTAGTAAAACATTTCCCACATTCCAAACAAGAAAATGGCTTCTCCCCTGTATGTATTCTCTGATGATCACTAAGATCCGATTTTTGAGTAAAACTTTTTCCACATTCTGAACATGAAAACGGCCTCTCACCTGTGTGAATTTTCTGATGTTGAATGAGAACAGATTTTCGGGTGAAACATTTCCCACATTCTGAACATGTAAACAGCTTCTCCCCTGTATGAGTTCTCTCATGTTTAACAAAATCTGCTTTTTTTGTAAAGGTTGTCCCACATTCTGAACAAGAAAATTGCCTTCCTTCTGTATGTAACCTCTGATGTTTAACAAGAATTGATTTCTTGGTAAAACATTTACCACAAAATGAACATGGAAATGGCCTTTCCCCAGTGTGACTCCTCTCATGTGCAATAAGATTTGACTTATTGGCAAAACACTTCCCACATTCCAAACAAGGAAAAGGCTTCTCCCCTGTGTGAAACCTCTGATGTTTAACAAGATCTGATTTCTTGTAGAAACATTTCCCACAATCTAAACATAAAAATGGCTTTTCTCCTGTGTGAATTTTCTGATGCTCAATAAGACTTGATTTGATGGTAAAACATTTTCCACATTCGGAACATGAAAATGGTTTCTCTCCTGTGTGAATTCTCCGATGCTGAACTAGAACTGATTTCTGAGTAAAACATTTCCCACATTCAGAACATGGAAAAGGCCTAACTCCTGTGTGAATTCTCTGATGATGGACAAGATATGACTTCCGGGTGAAAAACTTCCCACACAGTGAACATGAAAACTTCCTCAAGCCTTTTGTAATCATCATATGGTTACAAAAAACACCATTCTGGGTAGGACATTTCATACATTCGAAAGATGGAGGTTTATTGGTGTCTGTGTGTGTCCTCTTATGATTAAGAAGACTGACTTCCTGAGTAAAACATCTCCCACACTCTGAAGAAGAAAATAATTCACAGTCTCTATGTTCTGCATTTCTATCCAATATATGAGGAGAAAGTTGATCTTGGCAAGAGGCATAAGATTGCAGATCGCTGCTGTGATATCCTGGATAAATATTTTGTGTAAGAGGGTTTTCTCCCAATTCATAATCTGGAAATGGAAGGTTTCCTTTGTTGTAGCCACCTGATGAGCATTAGAAAAAAGTAATATTTTTATTATTGTTTCAGATATTTATATTTGTCTTTATATGATATTTCAGAACATTCATCTATAAAAGGACCATTTATAATAAAACAACGAAAAAAAACCCCCAGTTTTTAGCCTTCATGGCTCCCTTATTTTTTTTCGGAATTTGAGAAGTAATAACTTTTTTTAGACCATTTTTGCATGAATAATGTATAAAAAAACTATTTTTTGGTGAGAAATTGAAAATGAAAGCAGGTAATTTTAAGTTTAGTTTTTACAATGTTCCCTGTATGGGATAAATGACATAAACCTTATTTTGTTGGTTAGTGCAATTTCTGCAGTCTTTTAATCCCTTCAGGACCTTTGACACACCTATACAGTACAGACCAAAAGTTTGGACACACCTTCTCATTTAAAGATTTTTCTGTTTTTTCATGACTATGAAAATTGTACATTCACACTGAAGGCATCAAAACTATGAATTAACACATGTGGAATTATATACTTAACAAAAAAGTGTGAAACAACTAAAAATATGTCTGATATTCTAGGTTCTTCAAAGTAGCCACCTTTTCCTTTGATGACTTCTTTGCACACTCTTGGCATTCTCTTGATGAGCTTCAAGAGGTAGTCACCGGAAATGGTTTTCACTTCACAGGTGTGCCCTGTCAGGTTTAATAAGTGGGATTTCTTGCCTTATAAATGGGGTTGGGACCATCAGTTGTGTTTTGCAGAAGTCTGGTGGATATACAGCTGATAGTCCTACTGAATAGACTGTTAGAATTTATATTATGGCAAGAAAAAAGCAGCTAAGTAAAGAAAAACGAGTGGCCATCATTACTTTAAGAAATGAAGGTCAGTCAGTCCGAAAAATTGAGAAAACTATGAAAGTGTCCCCAAGTGCAGTTGCAAAAACCATCAAGCGCTACAAAGAAACTGGCTCACATGAGGACTGCCTCAGGAAAGGAAGACCAAGAGTCACCTCTGCTTCTGAGAATAAGTTTATCCGAGTCACCAGCCTCAGAAATCGCAGGTTAACAGCAGCTCAGATTAGAGACCAGGTCAATGCCACACAGAGTTCTAGCAGCAGACACATCTCTACAACAACTGTTAAGAGGAGACTTTGTGCAGCAGGCCTTCATCGTAAAATAGCTGATAGGAAACCACCGCTAAGGATAGACAACAAGCAGAAGAGACTTGTTTGGGCTAAAGAACACAAGAAATGGACATTAGACCAGTGGACATCTGTGCTTTGGTCTGATGAGTCCAAATTTGAGATCTTTGGTTCCAACCACCGTGTCTTTGTGCGACACAGAAAAGGTGAACGGATGGACTCTACATGCCTGGTTCCCACCGTGAAGCATGGACGAGGAGGTGTGATGGTGTGGGGGTGCTTTGCTGGTGACACTGTTGAGGATTTATTCAAAATTGAAGGCATACTGAACCAGCATGGCTACCACAGCATCTTGCAGCGGCATGCTATTCCATCCGGTTTGCGTTTAGTTGGACCATCATTTATTTTTCAACAGGACAATGACCCCCAACACACCTCCAGGCTGTGTAAGGGCTATTTGACCAAGAAGGAGAGTGATGGGGTGCTATGCCAAATGACCTGGCCTCCACAGTCACCAGACCTGAACCCAATCGAGATGGTTTGGGGTGAGCTGGACGGCAGAGTGAAGGCAAAAGGGCCAACAAGTGCTAAGCATCTCTGGGAACTCCTTCAAGATTGTTGGAAGACCATTTCCGGTGACTACCTCTTGAAGCTCATCAAGAGAATGCCAAGAGTGTGCAAAGCAGTCATCAAAGCAAAAGGTGGCTACTTTGAAGAACCTAGAATATAAGACATATTTTCAGTTGTTTCACACTTTTTTGTTAAGTATATAATTCCACATGTGTTAATTCATAGTTTTGATGCCTTCAGTGTGAATGTACAATTTTCATAGTCATGAAAATACAGAAAAATCTTTAAATGAGAAGGTGTGTCCAAACTTTTGGTCTGTACTGTATGTCATGGTCAGATGGTTAGGTAGGGGTTCCTGAAGATGTATAGGTACGTCATGGCGATTGTGCACAGCACAGGAGCCGTGCCCGCACGATCGCTGCCAGGAGCTTGGCTTACACGATAGCCAAGCCCTGGCAGTTTAACAGCCTAAATGCTGGGATCAATATCGATCGCAGCACCCGATAGGCACCCAATAGTTGTCATGATGACCTCCGGGTCTGTCACTGACTATGGTCTGCTTAGACCAAGCCAGAGGCTTCTGTCAGTGTTAATTAAAATAAAGGGGAACTTATTTTAATAGTTTGCCCTGTTTTGCTTATAAACTATGGCACAAGGGATGCCATTGATTTAGGAATAGCAGCAAGTTTTTCTCAATATAAAGTGTCAAACTAGCAAACTGGGGGCAAAGCAATTTTAATAGGTTTATTTCTACACCCTCATTCATGTATATTTCATAAAAGTTAAGTTTTAGGTCGTGTTAGTGAGGGTTATTTACTGGGGGGTTCTCCCCTTTTGGTATGTTTTGTAGAATCCCTCCCAGGTCTGTATGTACCCCACTGGTTTTTCTTTTGAAAATTGAAAGCTTGGGGCCAAAGCAACATTTTAGTGGAAAAAAATTGTAATTTTCCATTGACTCAGCCCAATGTTATACAAGGCTGTGAATTGCCTGAGGGTTACAAATGCTCATTACACCCCTAGATGTATTCCTCAACAGGTGTTGTTTCCAAAATGAGGTCACTTGTGGGGTTTCTGAAGTTTTGGCATGTCACTGGCTCTTCAAATGTGTCATGGTATCCGCAATCTATTCCAGCCAAAATAGAGCTCCAGAATTCAATTGGCGCTCTTTCCCTTCTGAGTGACCAAACAGTAATTCCAACTCATATGAGGTATCGCTCCACTCAGGAGAAATCACACAACAGATTTTGGGGTCCATTTTCTCCTGTTACCACATAGGACGATGTTTTCTTAGTGGATAGCCTGGATCAACCAGACCAGCCGGCAAGCTGATTTACTCTGGCAACACGATGTTGGAGCTTTTTTTACTAATACAGATAGCGTGGTGTGAACTATGGCTATAACTCTAATTTTTAATCTTCAACACGTTCTCTCACATGGGATTGCTCCATGTATAGATTGAAACAGAATTTTATGAATTTGCATCTCTGACTTAGTGGGATAAGAACTACAGCAACTCATTAAACCTCCCTTGCTGGGGGGCATTATACACATAAAGGTGAGCAGAACATGCGCTCCTGGACATCTATTATGAACTAATGATTTCCACCTACCACCATTGAATTCAATAACTTTACTGCATGGAAATACATCTTATCTTCAAAGTGGAGCAGTGCCACATATCTCCAGAGCAGTTTTATAAGATTGATACCTAGATCCAGATCGGTACCATAGCGCAAGGTTATTTATTAACTATTTTGTGTGGTATAACTATCTAATTTATGGGCATAAACATTCAAAGTTTGTTTGAAAATTGCAAAATGTTCACTTTTTATATCAAATTTTCGATATTTTTATATATAAATAACTCATATCACCCAAAATTTACCACTAACATGAAGTACAATGTGTCATGAAACGACAATCTCAGAATCACTGTGGCACATTGAGGTTTTCCAGAGTTATTACCACAGAAAAGTGACACTGGTTAGATTTGGAAAATTTGGCCTAGTCAGGAAGGTGAAAACAGGCTTGGGATGAAGGGGTTAAAGAAGCCCTCCCATGAAGTTTTTTTTTTTACTAAATCTGTGTATATTAGTGATGATCGAGCATGCCCCTTGCTCGAGATTTACGAGCATGCTCGTGCGTTAAGTTTTCGTCGCTCCGTGAACATGATTTGACAGCTTTAATACATGTGAGGAATGCCTGTTTTTCCAGCATTCCTCACATGTATTAAAGCGGTCAAACTGTTGCAAATCATGTTCACGGAGGAACGAAAACTTAACGCCCGAGCACGCAGAAGATAATAGGTGCTCGCCCGAGCATGCTCGTAAATGTTGAGCAAGGAGCATGCTCGATCATCACTAGTGTATATGTATATGGTATGTAGTGTGTGTATGTGTTAACCCCTTCACCCCGAAGCATGTTTTCACCTTCCTGACCAGGCCAATTTTTTGAATTCTGACCAGTGTCACTTTATGAGGTAATTACTCTGGAACGCTTCAATGGATTCCGGTGATTCTGAGAATGTTTTTTCACGACATATTGTACTTGATGATACTGGTAAAATTTATTTGATATGACTTACGTTTATTTGTGAAAAAGGTGGAAATTTGGCAAAAATTGTGCAAACTTCAAAATTTTAATCTTTATGCCCTTAAATCAGAGAGATATGTCACACAAAATAGTTAATAAATAACATTTCCCACATGTTTACTTTACATCAGCACAATTTTGGAACCAACATTCTTTTTTGTTAGGAAGTTATAAGGGTTAAAAGTTGACCAGTGATTTCTCATTTTTCCAACAAAATTTACAAAACCATTTTTTTAGGGACCAGATCACATTTAAAGTCACTTTGAGTGGTCTATATGACAGAAAATACCCAAAAGTGACACCATTCTAAAAACTGGAGCCCTTAAGGTGCTCAAAACCACATTCAAGAAGCTTATTAACTTCACAGGAATATGTGGGGGAAAACGATTGTGTGGGCGTACGGCAGGTTTCGGAATGAGAGCCATTTGACCTTTTGAATGTAAAATTTCTTTGAATAATTAGTGGACGCCATGTTGCGTTTGGGGAGCCGCTGATGTGCCTAAACAGTGGAAACCCCCCACAAGTGACACCATTTTGGAAACTAGACCCCTCAGGGAACTTATCTAAATGGGTGGTGAGCATCTTGAACCCCCATGTGCTTCACAGAAGTTTATAATATTGAGCGGTAAAAATCTAATTTTCACGTTTTTCCCACAAAACTTTTTTCAGCCCCCAATTTTGCATTTTCATAAGAGTAACATGAGAAATTGCCACATACCATTTGTTGTGCAATTTCTCCTGAGTAAGTCGATACCCCATATGTGGGGAAAAAACACTTTTTAGGCGCACGGCAGGGCTCGGAAGGGAAGGAGCGTCATTTGACTTTTTGAATGTAAAATTTGCTGGAATAATTAGTGGACGCTATGTTGCGCTTGGAGAGCTCCTGATGTGCCTAAACAGTAGAAACCCCCCACAAGTGACACCATTTTGGAAACTATACACCTCAGGGAACTTATCTAGATGTGTGGTGAGCACTTTGAACCCCCAAGTGCTTCACAAAAGTTTACAACATTGAGCTGAGAAAATTAAAAAAAAAATTCCCTCAAGAATGTTTTTTACCACAAATTTTGCATTTTCAAAAGGGTAACAGGAGAAAATGGACCCCAATATTTGTTGTGCAATTTCTCATGAATATGCAGATACCCCGTATTAGGTCAAAAACTACTTCTGAGGCATAGGGCAAAGCTCAGAAGGGAAGAAGCATCATATTGGAGATCAGATTTTGTTGGACTGGTTTGAGGTGCCATGTCACATTGGTAGAGCCCCTGAGGTGCCAGATCAGGTGAACCCCCCCATAAGTGACCTCATTTTACAAACTACACCTCTCAAGGAATTCATCTAGGGGTGCAGGGATCATATGGACACAACAGGTGTGTCACATAATTTTATACCATTGGGCAGTGAAGAAAAAATAATTAAATTTTTACCATGAAAATTTTGTTTTAGCCACAGATTCTACATTTTCACACTGGGAAATGGGTAAAAATGGCACCAAAATTTGTCCCACAATTTCTGCTGAATGTAGAAATACCCCATATGTGGCTGTACAGTACTGCTTAGCCACACGGAGAGACTCGGGAGGGACGGATCGCTTTTTGCCTCCTGAAGCGCAGACTTTCCTAGAATAGTTTGCGGATTCCATATACAGAGACCCTACATGCTAGAAAAGCAGAATCCCCCTCAAGTGACCCCATTTTGGAAATTATACCCCTTTGTGAATTGATCTATAGGTGAAGTGACGATTTTCACTTCATGGGTGTTTTCCAGAAACAAGCTCAGTGGATGTTGCTAAGTGAAGACTGCAAACTGCCGTTGTAGTGACCAGTACTCTGTAGTAACCAGTACGTTGTAGTGACCAGTACACTATGGCCAGCTCATTCTTCTGGAGACATGCACCCATAAATTAGGCAGGCTCTCATTGATACAGGATTGGCCAAACATGTGGCGTTAACTGCTGTTTAAACACACACTAGAACGCAGAATGGAGGGGGACATTTGGATTTGGGAGCGAAGAATTCGATTGATTTATTTTGGAGGGCGAGGAGCCATTTAGTTTTTCCAGAGCCTTTGAGCTACTAGTAATGTGGAAGCCCGTATATTATTGTTAACAGATGAAGGACCTGAGTGGGGGCTTTTTTTTTGTGAATGGAGTTGAAGCTTTTATTGGGAACATTTTACATAACATTTTGGATCATGTTTTTCCTGCGCTCTACGTTGAGCACTTATATCGGGGCTTCCATCTAAATCTCCGAGTGATGTGATTTAGATGAAATCCCCAAGGGATCCATTCACTATAATGAGGCAGCAGTTAGTCTGGACTCTGTCAGGCCTCAGTTCAGCGTCGTCCTTCTTTTCAGAAGTGTACAGAACTGTGGCCAACGGCACTTTTATGCACGCCTAATAAAAAGAAGGACACCGTGGGATCACAGGTCCTACAGCATCCACAGTGCCTCCATCTGCCTCATTACAGGGAATCTTCCGCCGGGGGTTCCATCTGAATCACGTATTTCAGAGATTTACACGGAAATCCCAGTGTAAGCGCTCAGCGCAGAGCACAGGATAAATGTGAGCCGAGCCTTACTCCAATCTTTGGGAGGCAGAATGAATAAAAATCAACAGCATTTTAAGAATTGTTTTTACATATTTTTTACGCCCTTCCTCGTGTGGTATAAGTGATTAGATGACTTTGTTTTTCGGGTCGGTGCGATTACAGCAATACCAGATTTATATCGGGTTTTTATGATTGGCTGCTTTCACACACTAAAAGACGCTTTTTATTGTAAAAACAATTTTTGCATCACCATATTTTGAGAGCTATAATTTTTCTATATCTTGTTTTTTGCGGGACGAGTTGATGTATTTATTGGTACCATTTTCGGGCACGTGACATTTTTTGATTGCTTTCTATTCCGTTTTTTGGGAGGCAGAATGAACAAAATCCAGCAATTCAGGATTTTTTAAGGGGGGATTTTTTTATGCCGTTCCGCGTGTGGTAAAATTGATAAGGCAGATTTATTCTTCGGGTCGGTGCGATTACAACGATACCACATTTATATATTTTTTATGTTTTGGCGCTTTTACACAATAAAAACTATTTTATAGAAGAAAATAATTATTTTGGCATCGCTTTATTCTGAGAGCTGTAACTTTTTTATTTTTCTGCTGACGGAGCTGTATGGTGGCTTGTTTTTTGGGGGACAAGATGACGTTTTCAGTGGTACCATATTTACAGGTGTCTTTTTGATCGCGTTTTATTCCACTTTTTTGTTTGGCGGTATAATGATAAAGCATCGTTTTTTTGCCTTGTTTTTTACGGTGTTCACTGACGGTTTTAACTAATAGGACAGTTTTATAGATCGGGTCGTTACGGAAGTGGTGATACCAAATATGTGTACTTTTATTGTTGTTGTTTTTTTTTTTACACAGATAAAAAAATGTATTGGATTAATATTTTTTCTTTTTTTTTTTCTTTATTTTGTGATTTCTTTTTAAAATATTTTTATAATTTTTATTAAAAGATTTAGTACTTTTTTACCTTGCCCCAGGGTGGGACATCATCTTCAAACTGTCAGATCACTGATCTGATGCTCTGCAATGCATCTGCACTGCAGAGCATCAGAGCAGCATCTGACAGGCAGGAAGGAGGCGTCTCAGGCAGGAAGGGGTTAATATACTCAGCTACCGCCGTCTTCTCTGGTATCCACCGCACACAATCTACACTACATACACAAAAAAAAATCTGGATGCCATACGGAGCCACAGTACAGCATCCGATTGTTACAGATACATTGCAATTCTGTAACATAGGAAACTGTATATGGTGGTGTAAATGATTAATAGCTGCTGTAAAAAACGGAATGCATACGGACAGCACACAGATGACAAGGGAGAAAAAAATCATCCCACTTTCTGGATGAAACGCTGGATGATTTTTTATACACTCGCTCGTGTGAACCTACTTTTAGGCTGGCTGCAAACGAGCATATGAAAAATTGTCCAAGCTTTATCCATACAACTGGGACTATTTTTTTTTAAATCTTCACCCATGTGCCATCCATGTGTCCATTTTGTTTAGTCCGTATCAGATCTGGTGAAGTCCGTGTGCGATCTGTTTTCATACAATTGCATTAAAAAATGTACATGATCAAATACAGTTGGTTGGCTTGGTTCATAATAGAAATCTATGAGTAAAAATTGGATTCCATACTGTGGCTCCACATTGGATATATTTTTTTCACGCACCCATAGACTTGAATGAGAGTAGTGCATGCTGCGTTGTTTTTTTTCTTACAGTCGGACCAAGAAAAAAATTGTTCATCTGAACAGCCCTATTGAATAAAATGGGTTAGTGTGCCGTCTGTGTGCTATCGGATAAAAAAATCAAATAGAACACTCCCAATTTATACGCTAGTCTGCATGAGACCTAACCTGCGATATCTCAGGTTACAATTACAGCTGCGATTATGGTCTCATTTTAAGGGTTCGCTCATATCAGCGTATTATAAATCGCTCCGATGTTCGTCCCGAAAAGTTGTACGAGCGTCATGCGTATGTGTGATTTTTTTTTCTCGCCTAGCATCCGTAAGCTAAGCGTTTTTAACATAATTTTTTACATAGTATAATACTCTATGCAAACTTAAAGCTAATTGGCAAAAATAATAATGCAATCTTACATAAAGATATAGATAGATGATAGAAAGATATTAGATATAGATAATAAGTAGATAGATTGATCCATATTAGATAGATAGAATAGCTAGATAAATAGAACGAATAGCTAGATAGATACATAGATAAAAAATTAAAAAAGAGGCAGCACTCAAAAACGCAAAAAAGAAAAAAGGACCTTTAACAGCCCATGTGGCGTGGTGACATTTCGGTTACATAGCTATTAAAGGTCCTTTTTTCTTGAACGGATGACGGCCGTTTCGCGCGGTGTGTATTCAAAGGGTCCTGAAGTCACGGCCGTCGTCCGTTCACTGTGCTACATCCCTGCTTGCAAATAATTTTTTATGCCTTAAAGACTTTGACGTTTGAATAACTGGTGAGTGCTACTTCTACTCTCTTTTTTACTATGACATACCTAAGTTATCTCAAGCTTCATCACAGGGCATCACTACCCCTAGGCCCTGGGCTCCTAAAATTAAATGGTGAATAAAAAACTTGGGATGCTGGGGCTTAAAATGTCATCAGCTCTCCAATTAGTTTTCATTGTGTTGACTAAAGTGTTAAAGAACCGAATTTGAAAGTAGAAACAGCTACTGGGCCTGCACACAATCTTCTCACTGTATGTATACTATGGGAAGAACTTGGAGTCCACAGTGTATATTTGCACAGCAGAAAGAAGTTCAACATGTCCTTATTCATTATAAATACTGTATATGCTCAAGTATTAGCCGACTTTTTCAGCACATTTTTTATGCTGAAAAAGCCCCCCTCGGCTTATACTCGAGTACATACTTACATTCCGGCTGTGGAGGGAGGAGGGGGTTGTGGCGGCGGAGGAGCGGGACACAGGCAGTAGCCGGCTGTTGCAGCTACCACATGTGCCCGCTGCTAAAGAAAATTAATATTCACTCGTCTCCATGCCCATGGGAGTGGAGAGGAGTGAATATTAATTTTCTTTAATAGCACACGCAGTATCAGTCGCAGGCTTCCTGCTGCGGCTCAGTGATCCTGTGTGCTCGCTATTAGAGAGTATGAATATTCACTCTTCGCCACTCCCATGGGCGTGGAGAAGAGTGAATATTAATTCTCTTTAGTAGCGGGCACACAGGATAGCTGAGCTGCGCGCTATTAAAGAAAATTAATATTCACTCCTCTCCATTCCCATAGTCTGAGCGTGCAAAGGAGTGAATATCCACACAGCTCACCTCAGCGTCTGTGGGCGCATGGCAGTGACATCATGCGCTGCTCAGATGCTGAGATCAGCTGCTGGCAGAACAGGACGCAGCAGCGCTGGAGCAGAGGGAAGGAAGGCGAGTATGAGAGTTTATTTTTTTTGTGTGTGCAGTGGTGGGGGCCATGCATACCAGGATTGGGGATGACGGGGCCATGAATACCAGGATTGGGGATGAGGGGGCCATGCATACCAGGATTGGGGATGAGGGGGCCATGCATACCAGGATTGGGGATGAGGGGGCCATGAATACCAGGATTGGTGATGAGGGGGCCATGCATACCAAGATTGGTGATGAGGGGGCCATGCATACCAGGATTGGGATGATGGGGCAATGCTTACCAGGATGGGCAAATTTACCAGTAGCTGCTGCATTTCTCACCCTAGGCTTATACTCAGGTCAATAAGTTTTCCCAGTGTTTTGTTGTAAAATTAGGTGCCTTGGCTTATACTAGAGTATATAGGGTAAGCATTATCTATTTTCTGTATTTAGCAGTTATTACTCACCTGGGCTTATATCTATAGGAATTCCCTCCTCCTGATCACCCATCTCATATGTCTCTTCATCGTCCTCTAAAACTTCAACTTTAATATCAATGAAATCTTCAGCCTGTATATACAAATGATTTACCAATATAAGAATGAGGACTTAACCTCATGAGACAAATTCAACCAAATATGAAATGCTAGAATTATTTTAGGTCATCTACTGACCTAAATTCATCATTTAGTTATCTTCTTCCTCATTACATAAAATTACACACCTACAGATACAATAGAAATGTAGATAGTCTACCAGATGGATCGTTTTGCTGTTTTGTGAGAGCTCAGTTTACCTGAAAATCTTGTAAGTCATTTTCCTCTAGACAATCTTGGGAATGCAGAGAACTGGGACATCTCTCTGGTGTGGTTTTGTTACTGGATTCATCTGCAGGAAACATATATACACAGTGAAGAAATACATTTTGTATGCAGGATAATCAGATGATGATCTGGCCTTCATCAATAAAAGTTTACCAGCTGATGTTTGAGGCTGCTGGTCCTCCATCATGATGTCATTGTACAGATCCTTGTGCCCTTCTAAATACTTCCACTCCTCCATGGAGAAATGGACAGTGACATCCTGACACCTTATAGGAACCTGACACACACAATGATAGTTAACAAAAAGCTCAGTGATAGGAAACAGAGGATGGTTATCAATACAAAACACTCTGATTGGTATACATTTAACATTGGTGTACGACAGGGATCAGTATTGGGCCCTCTTCGTTTTAGTATATTTATTGATCAGATAATGACCAAGTGCAGTAAATTTATGGTGCCGTCTAGCAAGAGCAGATCCTGTCCCTGGCTGTCAGTGGTGAACCCTGGGGAGAAAAAAGAAGCTGTTTATTACTGCTTCGGTTGTCTCCTTTGCTGGCTACTTATTGCTCAGTGAGCGCTATGCAATGAACTGAACTATTGGCATTGCTGTTATTTCCTTAGGACCTGGCGATCACATAATCACTGGGTTTCTGCTCTCATAGTAGAGTTGCTGGGTACTTGCAGAGCCAGATTAGTTCTGCCACTGAAAGCTTGCAAAGTAGGATGATCTTTTCCCAGTTAGTGAAAAAATGATCCGTTAAAGATTAAAAAAAAAGAAAATTTCCCGAGATGATTTTTTATGATCTTTTGAGGACAATTTATGTAAAAAATCCAAATAAGTATAATACATCTGCAAAAAAAGAAAGAAAAGGTCTCCACTACAAAAAATACTGAAATAATTGTTTTATTTCCACATGAATGTAATATATGGAAAATTCATTCACCAGGTTATTCAGTGTGAAACATGAACGTAAAAAAAACAACAAAAAACTTGTTTTGCACCGCAAAAAGAGAATGAATATAAATTCCATAGTAATTATATGTATCCCAAAGCGGCAGTAAAAAGTTATACAATTTGTCCCACATAAAACAAACATTCATACTACATTCCCCTTGAAAAAGAATTGTGTGAAACGCAGTCATCTTTAGTGTTGATTGGGGTAATTATTTATTATATTACAGATAATGCTTTTTTATCTTATACATAATCACATTTAGATATTTACTTATGCATATGCACCTTAATGAGAGTATCTATATTTATGTATGTTTAATATTACTATGTCCCTTGGGAAGAGTCATCAATTGAATTCTTACTGATTACATGATCTTGTTTTCTATGATACCCATACCCCTACATGTCCGCTAATGTGTTTGATATTTCCCTGGTATACATATATGTATGCTTGTTAACATGATGGAATGTACGTTTATAAACGAATGTAATAAATGATATATTTTACACTTATATAAGTGTGGTACCCTTCTTTGTAGGATTTATAATTATTAAAAATGATGTTGGCTGCAAAGAGGAGAGGCTAAAATGAAAATAAATAAATAAATGGCTGGTCATTAAAAAGAATGTGTCACAATTTTTATTTTTGTATTTAGAATTATTAAATAATCATTTTTGTTAACAAAATGAAATGTACAGTTTTAACATATATTTTTTTTATAAAAAAAAAATCTGCAGTCACAGGGGGGTTGCTATTTTTATTTGCTGGTGTGCAACCGTCTGAGCACGACACTTACACACCGCAAGTTTGGCAGCCCCAAGCCATAGGAGATTCCAGTTGGTGTCCGACCGCATCTCTTGTACTGCGGCACGCCACCTGAGGTGCGCAGTTCACAGTTGTGGGGGAACAAGTCACCATTTATTGCAGCCAGGCACTGTGCGCAAATTAGAATTTTCCTCGGTCACCGATGACCCAGTTTTCAGTGGCAAGCAGTGACAGGAGCACAAGGGCAGCGGCGGTGAGCACAGGTCAGGTAGCTTTACATTTTGGTACTAATGCCAGGCTGCTGGAAGAAGTTACCTCTTCAGTCCTGCTCTAAGCGTTGAGAGCACTGCTGTGGTGGTGATGACTTCTTCCAGCAGTAAGAATAGTTCAGTAGCCTGGCATTAGTATTACAATGTCCGGCTGCCCAACCTGTGCTCACCACTGTTACCGCTAGTGTTCAGAAGCACAGTAGTGAAATCATTACGCTACTATGTTCTTAACGCTGACTCAGCTCTGCTCAGTGTAAAACCGGTAACTTGATCCAACAATAAGTGCATGTCACTGGATGAAATCACCACCGCAGCCCTGATGATAAAATGTGATAAAAATGGCCGCCATCACATATATCAAGCTGCAACCTGTCTTAGCCATGTGTGATCATCACATAAAGAGAATTTTTAAATCCCTCCTTGCCCATGATGTACTATGAGCAGTTGCTGGGTGTATGGAGCGGGAACACAAACTGGTCCAGCTCCACACAATGCAGAGGCCGGCAGCTGTGTTACACTGCCAGCATCTACTTCTAACAGCAGCAATTGGCATTAGTGCCAATCGCTGCTGTTAACCTGTTAAAACACCAACAGCAGCATTTAAACCATGCAATCTTGCTCGGTTGTCCATTAAGGTGTCTATCGGCCATACTGATGTATTGCAGAAAATAGAACAAATAATGAAATGATTGCAGGTTCAAGTTCCCCAGGACACTACAAAAAAAAAAAATAAAAAAAAAATAAAGTTTTTAAAAGAATAAGAAAAAACAAAAAATTTGACTCAACCGCTTTTTCTCCAATTAAAAAATGAAAAAAAAAAAAAAAATAATAATAAACCTATTAGGTATTGCAGTGCTAGCAAATGACAGATGTATAAAAATATTAAAAAATTATTTAAACAAGTACAGGAAGCGCTTTAACAAAAAATAAAGTAACGGCAAATGTAACTGAGTTTTGTGCCAAAAAAATGCAAGCAGTGATCAACATGTCTTGTCTACCCAAAAATGATATCCATAGAAACCGTTAACTTAAAAACATAAAACAACCCCTTCCACAGCTCAATCTACAGAGAAATAAAATAATTACGAGTCTCAGAAAATTACGACACAAACCAATTTTTTTTTTAAACAAGTTTCTGAATTTTTCTTTGACTAAAAAAAAATACACATTTGGGATCGCCATAATTGTACTGACCTGGAGAATCATATTATCAAGTTATTTTTACCGCACAATGAACGCTGTAAAAACAAAACCCGAAAAACAATGTCGTAATTGTGGGTTTTTTTCTGCAATTTCACCGCACGTCAATTTTTTCCTGTTTCTCAGTACGTTATATGGTAAAATGAACGGTGTCAATCAAAACTACAACAAGTCCTCATATCACTATGTTAACTGAAAAATAAAAAAAGGAATGGGATTAAAAAAATGAAAGCGCAAAAATAAAAATTGTCCATGTCTTCAAGTTGTTAAAGAGGATCTGTCACTAGGTGAAAAGTGGCCGCTTTTAGGTTTTATTTTAATCCCACTGCTTCCCTGAGTGTGCGGTTTTATTTAATTTTTCTTAATTCCCCATACAGTTTTAGAGATACAGGTCTTTTTATTTGGTGCTAATTCTTATATTTTTTTGTTTTATTTTAGCAAGGAGGCGTGGCACTCAGGGTAATAATGCAGAGCAGCTTAAAGACACGCCCACAGAGCATCTGTGAACCACGCCCCTTTGGTAAAGACCATCACAATTACCAGTAATTAAAAAGGCACATGTCTCTCATAGTGGATGGTGGATTTAAAGAAAAAATCCAGGGAACTAGTCTGATGAAATGGGGAAATATAATTTTTCCCTTATTTGGGGCAATTAGCATCTGCCCGATAGGATTTTTGCCTCCCTCTGGATCAAGATGTTATGCTATAAGCTGAACTCAATGGGCTTGCACCTTCCCTCAACCTTAAAGGGAATCTGTCAGTAGGATAAACCCTCCTAAGCCATCTATATGGGCACGTAGGTCATAGGAAGCTGAATAAAATGATACCTTGATATTTGTGATCTGATGTCTTAATCCAGAGAAATCCACATTAGTCTTATATGTAAATGACCTCTTCCAGGCTATGGGGAGAATGCTGTCTGGAAGATAACTCTTCCTCCAGAACTTATTTTACATGAAGGAGGAGTTACCAGTGTGAGACAACTAACTAACATAGAACAGGAGAAATTAAATTTGTCTTCTTGTAAACACATTTTTTGCAGCTCTCCGAGCACTGCTGTATTGTAACTATATTGAAACGCTGTTTGCCTGTGAGATGGAAGCTGAGAGGAGCCTGCAGATATGTCAGGTATAATCACACACAGCTCTGCAGTGAGATCAGGAGAGCAGAGAGCGGCCATCACACATCACACTGGTATCTCCCCCTTTATGTAAAATAATCTCTGGAGGCAGAGTTATCTTCCAGGCAGCATCCTCCCTATAGCCTGGAAGAGGTCATTTACATAAAGTGAAAAAAGATGATTTACCTATGTGAACATATAATCCCTCTAAAAAATATTTTTTTATTATTTAAGTATTAAAAACACCAATACACCTGTGTAACATACATTATGTCAGGAATTCCACAGCGATGGCACCAGGGAGATCACACAATATCTCACTGTGCCGTCACTATGTCACGGATTTCGTCCGGAATTGCGAGCACATGATCCAGACTACTCACTCCTTAGGTATCGGCAAGCGACCAGTGTGAGTATGGCGTCACACCTCGGGATTCCAACGCATTGAATTTATGTTTACGCCCTCCATACGGTCACTATCAGCTTCACGATAGCCCGATTATTAATATTATACATTGCCACCACCGTCCAGCTTTGGGGGAGGGAACGATTACAGGACAAAAGAAACAGAACTATTAAACTTTATATTTAAACCAAAAGGGAGGCAGTGTTTTGGAAAAATATATACAAGGATTTTACAAAGAAGACATTAAAATACATAAGCACTTGCACAAAATAATAAGGATTAAGGAAGAAACTTACTATACGATCGCTGAAACGATTCAATATAGGTGGAGGAGGAGCTCCCAATTTGATTAGACTGTTATCGAACAGGATCCGTTGCTTATAGTCCTTATACCCCTCTGGCAATGAATGAATCTCCAACCTCAGCAAACTATTTTATGCTGAAGGGAGAGATCTGCCCACACCCTGTACCGACATCATGTGGGCTCGGCTCCACCCTTCATGTTTGTATTAAAAATCTGTTTTTTGGGATAACTTATCACTAGTTGATCCCAGAAGCCCAAAAGTGGTACCATAATTTCTATTATGATTTTACCTTCATTTAGAGACCACACATTGTGCTGTTGCGGTCTGCTCTTCTGGTACTTTTGCGATACAGCTCCACGGAGGGGTTTTCGGCTACGAAAAATGAGCATATCGCTCCCCGGCTGACCCTGCCACTAAAAATATAGGTCCCATTATTATCAGAATTATGGAACTTCAGTTATTCCATATTTCGTATTGGTCCCGGCAAGACTAGAGGTTTCCTTTAGAAGCTCGGGAAGCAAGCTTTAACAGTTACATGTAAATTATTGCAAGCCTGCATCCAATTACCCCCTGCGTCTGCCAGGGAGAAAGATGCTAGCGTTTTAATTAAGTTGTAACACTTCATGGCTGGCATTTGTTTGTGTAAGCTATTTTGGCTGTGGGTGATAATTTGCAGGGAGCCAGATGCTGGACTGTCAGCTCTCCCATGACAAGTGGTCGATTGCTGGCTCTTGTCTTGGGACAAAAGGTGGAAAGGAGGGGTGAGGGGCTTCAGGGAAAGAAAGAAAGAATATGTTCAATATTTCTCTGACACATTATAAAAAGGTATAATTATATTGTCAATTGTAATGGACCCTAAATTCAACTTATATTTGTCAACAATGTGATTAGGTCCCTTTTTAATGATATACAGTAGTGTTCAAAATAATAGCAGTGTGTTAAAAACATGAGTTAGGCTATGTGCCCACGTTGCGGAACTGAAGCATATTTTTTACGCTTCTCCCTGGCGGGAAAATCGCATGCGGATTTTACATGCGGTTTTCCCGCCAGGTAGAAGCGTTTGTGAGGCGTCTTTGCAGCGTCTTTGCATGCATTTCCGCATGCGGGTTATCAAGCACTTCTCCAAGTGATTTTAGCATCACTTGGAAAAGTGCTTGACAACTTGTTCACACTATATAAATCCATGCAACCGGCATGGATTTATATAGTGTGACCAAGTAATAGTTTAAAAAAAAAGAATCAGAATGGTAAAAAATAAAAAAATAAAGTTTATACTCACCTTCCGATGCATTCTCTGCCCCGTCCGGAGTCTTGAGCGGCTCACGCTGTTGTGTGCAGGACCTGCGGTGACGTCATTGAGTCATGTGATGGGTCACATGACTCAATGACGTGGCAGGTCCTTCACACAACAGCGCGACGGCGGGAAAACACCGGGAAGACATCAGAAGATAAGTATAAACTTTATTTTTTCTTTTTTTTACAGGTTCTTTGGTACCCAGGTCTGGATGAGAGTCTCCTCTCATCCAGACTTGGGTACCATCCGCACATAGATTCCGCTGCGCTTCCGCAAAATTAATGAACATGCTGCGGATTTTTGACCGCAGCATATATGCTGCGGAAAAATCCGCAGCATGGGCATTGACATTGCGGAATGCCATTGGGGACCATGGGGTGCGGATATACATGCGTTTTACAAGCGTTTATGCTGCGGAAATTTCGCAGCATATACGCTTGTAATACGCCACGTGGGCACGCAGCCTTAAGCACAAAATCTTTATACTAGTTTTTATTTCCATGCACTGGGAACATTGCACACTGTTTTCTAATTCAAAACATGAAGAGAAATATGTACTTTTTTTTGAGGATTTAGTATTCCTGTGAATCACTAGCCTAATATTTAGTTGTATACCCACAGTTTTTAGAACTGCTTCACATCTATGTTGCATAGAGTAAACTAAATTCTGGCACCTGTCAACTGTTATTCCAGCCCAGGATGCTTTGACTACATCCCACAATGTTTTGCCATTTGTTAGCTTTGCCTCAGAAACGGCATTTTTTAGGTCACCCCACAAGTGTTCCATCGGATTAAGGTCCAGGGATTGGGCTGGCCACTCCATAACCTCAATTTTGTTGGACTGGAACCAAGATTTTGCTTGTTTACTGGTGTGTTTAGGGTTGCAGTCTCGTTGAAACACAAATTTCAAAGGCATATCCTCTTCAGCGTAAGGCAACTTGACCTCTTCAAGTATTTTAATATATGTAAACTGGTCCATGATCCCTGGTATGTGGTAAATAGGCCCACCATGCTTCACTGTCTTCAGAGTGTACTGTGGTTTGGGGGTTGTCTGATGAACTGTCTGCGGCCTTTGGACCCAAAAAGAACAATTTTACTTTTATCAGTCCACACAATGTTTCTCCATTTCTCTTTAGGCCAGTTGATGTGTTCTTTGGCAAATTGTATCTGCTTCAGTACATGTCTTTTTTTTTTTTTAAACAGTGTGACTTTGCGGGGACATCTTGGTAAGAGATTAGCTTCATGCAGGCGTCTTCTAAATGTTGCAGTACTCGCAGGTAATTTGAGACTGTCATTGATCATCCTGAAGCTGATCATTGGCTGAGCCTTTGTCATTCTGGCTATTCTTAAATCCTTTCGAATAGTAGTCTTCCGTTTTCTTCCATGTCTCTCTGGTTTTGCTTTCAACTTTTTAATCAAAGAACGCTGTTCTTCTGAACAATGTCTCGAACGACCCATATTTCTCAGGCTTTCAAGGAGAAATGCATGTACAACATGCATTTCTAAGAAAAGTCAAAGATGCTATAGGATTTTTACAGGATGAAAATGGTCAAATGGTAAGAAAGGATGTTGAGAAGGCCAAACTTTTTAATTCCTATTTTGCATGTTTTCTCTCAGAAAGAAAATGTAACATCAACTGATCTTCACTGTCCTATTAAAGGAATAGAAGAATCCAAGTTATCTGTAAAAAGAGAGATTGTGAGGGAATATTTAGCTAACATAAATGAGTTCAAGTCTCCAGGTCCAGATGAATTACACCCCAGAGTACTGAAGGAGATAGTAGAAGAAATTTTAGAACCACTCTCCATAATCTTTGAAAATTCTTGGAGAACAGGAAAAGTCCCAGAAGACTGGAGAAGAGCAAATGCTGTTCCTATCTTCAAAAAGGGGAAGAAGGTGGACCCAGGGAACTATAGGCCGGTGAGTCTGACTTGTATACCAGGAAAGATCTTTGAACAAATTATTAAACATGTATGTAAGTATCTGGATAAGAATGAAGTGATTAACCAGAGTCAGCATGGGTTTGTAACTAACAAGTCATGTCAGACTAACTTAATTTCCTTCTATGACAGAATCACTGACTGGGTGGATCAGGGAAATGCTGTAGATATAATATATCTTGACAAAGCATTTGACAAAGTATCTCACACCATCCTTATTGAAAAAATGACCAAGTATAGAATGGACAAGGCAACTGTTAGGTGGATTCATAACTGGCTTAGTGATCGGACTCAAAGAGTGGTCGTAAATGGCTTCACATCCAGTTGGATGAATGTCTCAAGTGGGGTACCACAGGGCTCTGTCCTGGGACCTGTATTGTTCAACATCTTTATCAATGATTTAGATAAAGGAATTGAGGGTAAACTGATTAAATTTGCTGATGACACAAAGCTAGGAGGGATAGCTAACACTAGAGAAGAGAGAGAGAGAGGATTCAAAAATACCTAAATAAACTGGAGCAGTGGGGAGTAACTAAAAGAATGTTTTTTAACAGGGAAAAATCCAAAGTACTACATCTGGGCAATAAAAATGAAAAAAGCATATGCAAAATGGGAGGAATAGAGCTAAGCAACAGTACATGTGAAAAAGACTTAGGTATACTAATAGATCATAGACTGAACAGGAGCCAACAGTGTGATGCAGCAGCAAAAAAGGCAAATACAATTCTGGGATGTATTAACAGAAGCATACAGACTAGATCACGTGAAGTCATTATCGGACTTTACTCCTCTTTGGTCAGACTTCATCTGGAATACTGCGTCCAGTTTTGGGCACCACATTTTAAAAAAGACCGACAAACTGGAGCAAGTTCAGAGAAGAGCGACCAGAATGGTGACCGGTCTGCAAACCAAGTCCTATGAGGAACGGTTACAGGATTTGGGAATGTTTAGCTTGCAAAAAAGAAGACTGAGAGGAGACTTAATAGCTGTGTACAAATATCTCAAGGGCTGTCACACTGTAGAGGGATCAGCTTTATTCTCATTTGCACAAGGAAAGACTAGAAGCAATGGGATGAAACTGAATGGGAGGAGACACAGATTAGATATTAGAAAAAACTTTTTGACAGTTAGGGTGATCAATGAGTGGAACAGGCTGCCACGAGAGGTGGTGAGTTCCCCTTCAATGGACGTCTTCAAACAAAGGCTGGACAGATATCTGTCTGAGATGATTTAGTGAATCCTGCTTTGAGCAGGGGGTTGGACCAGATGACCCAGGAGGTCCCCTCCAACTCTACCATTCTATGATTCTATGATTCTATGTGCTGGCTTCACCCTTAAATAAGGGCCACCTGATTCACACCTGTTTCTTCACAGAATGATTAACCTCACAAATTGAACGCCACACTGCTATTATTTTGATCACACCCCCTTTCAATTAATTATTCAAATACACAGACTCAAAAACATGCAGATCATGAGTGCTGAGTCTGTTGGTGTTCTTAGAATCTACTGCACCAACTGGTAAATTGTTGGACATGTGGTGATATAATTTATACCAAAAACAGTGATTAATCTGGTTAGTCATATTGGACTGCTATTATTTTGAACACTACTGTACGTACAATATTATAAACCAGACAACACCAGAGTCCTGCAAATCCCTAATAGAATACCTAAACTGGTACTGCCTAGCCGCGGAGGTTGGCACCCTAAAAGAAATAGACCAGAATCAGCCTGTGATTATAGATCATCACAGATTCATTTATCAAGCCTCCTGATGAATCGAGTGGACAGGGAAACGCGTTGAGGCAAAAGTAGCTAAAGAGAAGTTTTCTATTACCCCAATATTGAGATTTCTACTATCATTGTCAGCCATCTTACTATTAAGGGATCTTAATTATTAAAAATAGATATGTCTCTTTTCATCTCTATAACCTAACCTTTACTCCTACCTCTTTTGACATTTTGATTAGAATAGGGCATAACAGGGTGAGGTAGGGAAAGCCACCAATGAGCGGGGGCACCATATTTTGTTTTCTTTTAGGGAGCCAACCTCCGCAGCTAGGCAGTACCAGCTTAGGTATTCTATTAGGGATTTCCAGGACTCTGGTGTTGTCTTGTTTATAATATTGTACATATATCATTAAGAAGGGACCTTATCACATTGTTGACCAATATCAGTCGAATTTAGGGTCCTTTGCAATTGACAGTATATGTAATGCAGCGACTTGCTGGCATTACGGTAATGGTCTAGGATGTGTTTTACCTGACCATATACTTTCCCCCTCAGGTGACTGGTCACGTGACTGTGACATCGCACAGGTCCTGTATGCACAGTAAAGGTCTGTACATCTGACTGGGACAGCACACAGGACCTATACACACAGCTGACTGATCACATGACTGTGACATCAGCAAGGTCCTGTCAGTATGTGTGTGTGTGTGTGCACAGGATATATAAACCCTGGTAATTTGAGACAGGTGGTTCGGTGAGAGAGGCGTAAGGCCTGTTCCCGTGTGTGTGGGAACACCGTTCGTGTGAGGCCTAGTGAGGCCGAGAGTGAAGCCTGGCAGCCTGGAAGGCCGAGCCTGGATCCGGTGCGTGGATGTCAGTGGCCTTTGAGGGAGAGCCGGCTTGGTGCAGAACCCTGAAAGGCGCAGGCTGGATGTCAAGTGTGGAAGACATACCAGTAGCCTACGAGGGGAAGACGGCTAGAGACCCCCACCTGGGAAAGCCGCAAAGCCACAGTGGTGGCGGAATAAACGGACTGTAGCAGCCAAACCCGCTAAAGGTAAAACGCTGCGTTATATGGACATTTATGTGTTGCCTAGCCGAGGGCTATAACGGGAGCCAAGTGGACGTATCTGTCGCTGGAAAGGCTCCTGAGTGTGATGTGTGTAATATGCCGGTCTGCCACTTGAGAAGCTCCCGGAGGTGATAGGTGTAAACATGCCGGGCGTATACTAAGATGGACTGTGTGATTAGCGGTTTATGACGAAATAATAAACTGCATTGTGAATTATCGGAAGGACATTGCTTATGTGCCTTAATTGACCCGGCGCAGCGAGTATTCCCCATTATGATGACTAGCGCTGCCTTACATATGGTTCGAGAATGCGGGCAACGGCAGCCCGGTTGCTAGCGGCAACGACAACCGGTTGCTAGGGGCAACGGCACAGGACGACGAGTGTGGATAAAGCATCTTGCTGCAACTCGGCGGGGTTGTGAAGATTGTCGTCGCACTCAAATCCGGTTGTTTGCTGCAACTCGGCGGGGTTGCGAAGATTGGCGTCGCACTCAAACCTGGTTTGCTGTGGCTCGGCTTACGAAATTAAAAGCATCTGGCTGCAACTCGGCGGGGTTGCGAAGATTATCGTCGCACTCAAACCTGGTTTGCGGTGGCTCGGCGGGGCCACCAATATTTTTTCCCGGGAGAGCGGTGAAGTTCTAGTGTGAACAGCGTACCGCGATGGCTGTGAGCAAAACAGCAGATCTGTCTGGAGCTATTGAGCGATTGAAGGGCCGGTTGGGACCGGAGCAGGTATTTGGGAAACTTTTACTGGACATGGTGCAGGAACCACAGGAGCTGTGGACACCATATGGAATGGCGGCAGTGGACCATTCTATGGACTCTCCGGGGGCGCCAGTGTTGTCCCAGAGTGCCCGGGGAGGTGGTAAGAGATGTTGTGAACTGAGTCCTAAGACTACTGCTGATTTTTTGTGTAAAAATTACCCTGCCGGTGTGGTTGTTAAAAAGGGGGCGGAGTCTAAAAAGGGGCGGATTTTCACAAGAGTGTGGACTGCAGAAAACTGGAAATTGTTACTGGTTGTGGGTTGGTACCTCCTAAAAATGACAGTGTGACCGTTGATAACGGGGTAACTCCAGTAGAAGGGGGTGACATCAAAATGGGAGGTGACCTGTTAGTCCACAACACCATGGGGAGTGACACAGACCCCGTAGCTGACTGTGACACTATGAAAGTAAAAAGTGAGTTCGGTCAGGAGGGGCTAGACGAGGGGAGAGAGTCCCCCTCTCGTCGTCGACGGCGCAAGGGCCACAAAAAGGTTGCTCCGGTAGTACTCCCTGAAAATGAAAATAAAGAGAATATAGTACTGTGTGCCTATGCTTCAAGTGTGGATCCTCCTTTAGAGGTAGAAGAGGACATGACGTTGCCAGTAGCAACCTCGGTACGGTACTGAGACTGACGGATCAGGATCCGACAGCCCTGAAAGGGGAGGCGGCCAGTCATGACCAAGAGCTGGAGCCTATCAGGCCACAGTGTCAGATTGACATGCAGCAGTTATGTGAAAACCTGGGGAACGTGTCCTCAGACCAGCTGAACCTGGAGTCTGAGCAGCAGAAAATATACCTGGTTATGAGGAACTGGCAGCGAGACATGGAGGGAAGCAACGCGGAAATTAACCATTGGAAGGAAATGTTCTACGGAATTAAGGAGGACCGCCGCAAAATCAAGGAGGAGGTTTTTCAATTACAGATTGACAAAGCGGTGTGTGAAGATGAGTTATGCGAGGTGAAAGATCGCTTCTCCCTGGTACAGTTAGAGCTGTATGCCCTCAAAGAGGCGCTGCAGCATGAAGTTGCTGGGCGTGAACAAAACCTAGAACGATTGCGCGAACAGTTCAATCAGGAGCTGTGTGACTCCAAGAAGGAGTGTGATGAAAAGTTCGGTAGGGAACTGCAACAACTTAAGAGAGACTATGAGGATCTCCTCAAGGTAAAAGAAAAACTAGAGGAGGATAAGGCGGGTGCAGAGCAAGTGCACCAAATGGTTGAGACCACTCTGCAAGAGACCCGTGAGGAGAATGATGATCTCAGTGGAAAGACCCTAGGTCTGGAAGCTCAGGTGAAGGAGCTACAGATGTCCTGTGAAACTCTCCAGAGGGCGGAGACGTGCCTTAAAGAAACAGTCAGCAAGATGGAAGCTGAGCGGAAAAAGATGGAGGAGTCCATCGGAGAAGCCACAGACCAGCGCCAGGAGTTGGCCGCTGGTGATGGGAGGTATGAAGCAGATACCTCCTCGAGTGATGCGAGCTTGGATGATTCGGTGGAAGTAAGAGCCAAGATCAGGGAGCTCAAGGAATTGCTTCAGGCCCATTTGAAGCAAGAGAGGTCTGAGAGAACTCTACTGTTAAAAGAGCAGTTGAAGCAGGAAGAGCTTCAGAGACGGGCCGCTGAGAGGCGAGTGACGGAACTAGAGGAAGAGGTTTCCGGGCTCAAAAGTCGCCTGACAAAGTATCATTCGGGGAACGAGGCCTCCTTGGAGAAGGAAAAGGGCAAACACATTGCACTCACTCCCTTATACCATGAGAAGGTGGACCTGAGGAGAGCTAAGAGCCTGGTAACAGAAGATAAATATGAAGTGGAAGTGGTCAAGACGAGAATTCGTGAATTTGTAGCTGTGAGTCAGCTCAGGCTAAGCATACATGGGGAAGAAGCTGAAAGTCAGTTGTCCCTGAACCCTGAGCTGGTTGATCATCTGGAAACTACTGGTGAGACCGAAACGTCTTGGTACAAATGCCTCGTAGATGTACCCGAGGATTTGAGGAAAGAATGTACCCGTGAGTCCGTGCATGAAGAGTTTAAGAAGGCTGTGGGAGCCTGTAAGGTGTACTTGACCTCCGAAGCTAAACAGTTGGTGGTTCTGTCCATGACCAAAGTCACAGTGAAGAGGGTGGCGATCCTAAGTGATATGCATTGGCGATGTATTCGCACGAAGCGGTTTCTCCGGTTGAAGACGGAACAAGCCGTTAGACAACTGGAGCTGATGAGGAAAGCTCACAGTATGCGTGAAGAGGTCATCCGGGTGCCTCATGTTCTGGTGAGAAAGCTCATTGGGAGAAGCGGTCGAGCCATGCAGATGATGGTCAAGAAGTCTGGTGTGGTGAAAGTAAGCAGTCCACGTGATCATCAGGACTGGATACCAGACGACGACGGCATGGTGTCCTTCTCCGCTGTAGGAACAGAAGAAAGCCTAGAATATATACGCATGCTGATTGAGTACTGAGTGACCTACCTGCAGGAGGTAGAACAATTGAATCTCGCTAGACTGCGAGTAGATAGACAGCATCATCTGAGCAGCAGAAGATGGAAGCCGTCTAGAAATAGTGAGACCCGACAGAGAAAGGGCCCCCTAAATAACAGAACAGCTACAGCTGGAGTTAGGGACCTTTCAAGATGTCCTGAGAGTAGTGGGCGTGGGTTTAGAGGTAGTGAGACCTCCAGTAACTCAGGTTTGAGCAGCCCATACAAACGACCCCATAGAGGACGGGACAGTACGGAGTCGAACCGGACCTTAGATACCAGGGCATGTGAGTCACACCGCTGTAAGACTGACCGCTGGGAGTGGGGGAGCTCTGACAAGGTTACGACCCGGAAAGGTGACCCGACGAAGTCAGTGACAGTGACAAATGGTAGGTCCCTAAGGAATGGGCTAATGTCACTGACTAATATTCCAGGGGCTGAACAGCGCAATTGACAAGTACATGGTCTCGGTATGAGCTGTGGGATATGAGGTGATTGTGTATATTATGTGTTCAACCCCACAAGTTTGAACAGAGGGGGGGAGATATGTAATGCAGCGACTTGCTGGCATTACGGTAATGGTCTAGGATGTGTTTTACCTGACCATATACCTTCCCCCTCAGGTGACTGGTCACGTGACTGTGACATCGCACAGGTCCTGTATGCACAGTAAAGGTCTGTACATCTGACTGGGACAGCACACAGGACCTATACACACAGCTGACTGATCACATGACTGTGACATCAGCAAGGTCCTGTCAGTATGTGTGTGTGTGTGCACAGGATATATAAACCCTGGTAATTTGAGACAGGTGGTTCGGTGAGAGAGGCATAAGGCCTGTTCCCGTGTGTGTGGGAACACCGTTCGTGTGAAGCCTAGCGAGGCCGAGAGTGAAGCCTGGCAACCTGGAAGGCCGTGCCTGGATCCGGTGCGTGGATGTCAGTGGCTTTTGAGGGAGAGCCGGCTTGTTGCAGAACCCTGAAAGGCGCAGGCTGGATGTCAAGTGTGGAAGACATACCAGTAGCCTACGAGGGGAAGACGGCTAGAGACCCCCACCTGGGAAAGCCGCAAAGCCACAGTGGTGGCGGAATAAACGGACTGTAGCAGCCAAACCCGCTAAAGGTAAAACGCTGCGTTATATGGACATTTATGTGTTGCCTAGCCGAGGGCTATAACGGGAGCCAAGTGGACGTATCTGTCGCTGGAAAGGCTCCTGAGTGTGATGTGTGTAATATGCCGGTCTGCCACTTGAGAAGCTCCCGGAGGTGATAGGTGTAAACATGCCGGGCGTATACTAAGATGGACTGTGTGATTAGTGGTTTATGACGAAATAATAAACTGCATTGTGAATTATCGGAAGGACATTGCTTATGTGCCTTAATTGACCCGGTGCAGCGAGTATTCCCCATTATGATGACTAGCGCTGCCTTACAATAATTATACCTTTTTATAATGTATGTTACACAGGTATATTGATGTTTTTAATACTTAAAGAAGTTGTCCACTACTTTTCTGTTGATGCTCTATCCTTAGGATAGGGCATCAATGTTTGATTGGCTGGGGTCCCGAAACCGACAACCCCGCAGATCAGCTGTTATAGGTGCTGGCGGCGGTGGCCGCTGGCCAGAAGTACTTACTTGCGGTGCTTGGCCGTCTAGCTGTAGTAGCCACCATGGGGTACTGCATATCCACCTCCCATTGAATTCAAGCACCTCAAGTAAGTAATTCCAGCCGGCGGCCGCCGCTGCCGGCACCAGTAACAGCTGATCGGGGGGGATGCCGGGTGTGGGACCCCGGCCGATCAAACATTGGATTCAATGGGAGGCGGATGTGCATTACCCCGTGGCGGCCACTACAACTAGACGGCCACACACTGCAAGTAAGCACTTCCGGCCGGCGGCCGACGCCACCAATAACTGCTGATCGGCGGGGATGCTGGGTGCGGGACCCTGGCTGATCAATGCAAAAGTAGTGGCAACTTGTTTAAAGAATATTTTTTAGAGGGATTATATGTTCCCATATGTAAGATACCCTCTTTTGGTGATCAGCTACTCTACACAATTTCTAATAAAAGATGATTTATCAGCAATAAGGCATTTGATATGAGGCATACAAGGATGACTTTTCTCACCAGTCTATAACCTGTATGCACATATTAGTAAGTCAGATACTACAAATGTGGTGATAGATTCCCTTTAAAACTATAAAACTATCATCCAGACACATCATCTCTTGTTTTACTGTATAATGTCCCTGTATTCCCAGCAGCGCTCACCTCTCCAGTCAGCAGCTCCATTATCTTGTTGGTGAGGTCCAGGATTTTCTTTTGATTTTCCTCATGTATCAGTGAGTGAGGTGAGGGCTTTATCATGGGACTCTGCATTCTGTTCCAAACCACAGATGCACCAGGAATAACACATTCACCAGATTTCTCCTTCAATACTTTGCAATCCTGCATATAAAGTGGGACATAATTGAATATTGTTTTATACTGTACATTTCAAGAATATGCCTTCCTATATAATCATGCCTCTGTGGCACAGTTGCAAACAATTTGGCCAGGGTTTGTTGTTACATGTTTTGGGACATTGCTTCCTAAACTATGTATATTCTCCTCACTATAAGTACAATATAGAAGATTGTCTACAAAAATAACAAATCTCAACACAACTTGTTGTTAAACTTTGTATAAAAAGTTGGCTTACCCCAATATCCAGCCTCCAGACTCCATAATACAGACCCCATATTATACCCCAATATTGAGAACCCGGTCCCAACCCCTATCATTTACTCACCCTTCTTTGCTCCACTTTGACTCTGAGCAAAGTCACACACTTCATGCCCAAAATATTGGTCAGCATCAAGATGTCATGTGCGACAGTGCCCAGAGCTGGGTCTTCAGAGGAGACACTGGAGGCCAGGAGAGATGGACAACTGCCATCATTTATTGCCTATCGGATTATTACAGAGTTAAAGAGTAAATGTTTTACATGCTATTGTGACATATCAGAAGTTTTGATCAGTAGTGGTCAGGTCCCAGATTACAGAACCGAAGGGGCAGAAGTGAATAGAAGAATATTGCTCTTCTATTGATGCTGTGGATGGGCCAATAAAAAGCTTGTAGTTTCTTTGACATGCTATTATAATGTGTGAAAAAAAAACAACAACTTCAGTCATGTGACATAATTCCAAGAATCCCTCACCTCTCCAGTCAGCAGGTAGATGATCTCCAGGGTGAGGTTTAATATCTTCTCTGTCATCATTTTTTTTGTCATGTCCATCCTTGGTGGGTCTATCAGGGGCAGGACTATTTTGTAAAGTAAAATTAGACCTCAACGGGTAATAGATATCCTGTTTGGCATGAATAAAACAGAAAGGAAATTAAATTGCATATGTAACTGATGTCACTGAACCCTAAAATCTACAGACAATGGGTAATAAACAACTAATGTAAAGTGATGTATTTAGCTTGGAATCCAGCTCTCCGGAGGAACCTTTGAGCTATGCACAAAAGAGAAAATATTTTAGAATTCTGAAAAAAAGTGGATTAAAAGAATTGTAGCCATAGACCATAAACTGAACCTCTGTGGGCACTTGGAAGTTTATCCCATCATAACAGAAGGATCAGCATTTTGAAATCCGACATGCCCACCCCTTCTGCTCCCTTACATCTGCTGTCAGGGGAGAGTCAAAAAAACACCATACACATTAGATGGTTGTTTGGTGTTGGCAGAAAATGCTGGTTTGGCTGATATTTATCTTATGTGTATGGGCATCTTAACAGCGGAGTTGCTTCAAATTTTAATTCCTCAGTGTTACTCTTCTAAATTACCTCCGATTTTCTTTTCTTAGAAAAAGAAGAGCAGATCGCTTAGCGCAACACTGTTTCACAATACATGCTCCCTGGCTGTTGGCAAGAGCTGTGCCAATTTCCTGACCTTTTGAAATCCCCAGGCTTGGCTTATGATATGCCACTGCTCCTGCCATTGGCCAGAGAGAACTGACCTTGACCGTGGTTGGCGAAGCAATCCACTCATCTCTAACCTGGGTACTTTTGTAAAGGCTTGGCCTTATGGATGTAAAAATCCCTGTAAGTGGTAACAAACACCTATAATAAAAAATTAAATTCCCAGATTTTTTCTCAACAAATTAAAACACTAAGAAGGAAAAGTTGTGAAATTATGGAAATCACAGGATGGATAGACATGTTAATGATCTCCAAATGATGAAAAATGGAATCAAAGATTTCAAAATATCTTGAGTTATTTAACATCATGTATGAGCATCACATGAGCTATCAATAAGGTTATTAATGGTTGTCTGAGGAATGTTCTGTCTTGCTTAATGCACTTGGGCAAATCATCAAAATCCACTGCTGACAGATGGCTTTGTAGTTACCAACCTATGATTTCCCAGGTGTACTCGATGAGAGACAAGTCTGGAGAAAATGCAGACCATTCTAGCAAGCTGCTCACAATACCATGAGTAACATGCGGCCTGGAGTTGTGCTAAAAAACAGCTCCTGGGACACTTCGGAGAACTGGCCTTACCAATGGTTCAACGATTCACTTACTCTGTACTGCAAGTAAAATTAGGCATAACATATCAAGAAAAAGGTGTCAAACAAAGTGTACACAAACAATCAGAAGGCGTTTGTACGACAGTGGGCTGCAAGCCAAATGTCCAGCAAGAGGTATTCCATTGACCTCATGCCACCACTCTCCAAGGCTGTCATGGTCCAGAGCAAGATGGCAATGGAGGTCTATATTCTTCAGTGATGAGCCAGAGGTTGGTCTGGAGACCACGTGGGCAACGCCATGAAGAGGCCTACACGAGGGAGCATCACACAAGTCCTACTGCCAGGATTATGGTGTGTGGTGGTATACTATATAGTAGCCAGACCCCTCTAGTCTTTATTTCAGGCATACTATCAGCTCAATATTACATTGATTTGACTGTGGAACCAGCGGTATGGTCATTTCTCAGAAATGTCCTAGAAGCCGTTTTGCAACATGACAATGCCAGGTCGCATCTTGCTCATGCTACTGTGAGAAGCCTGCAAGGCCTAAACGTGCAATCATGACTTACTGTGCCTTCAGACCACATCTGGGACGTCAGTGGTCGGCAACTGCAAAGGGAGCTGCCAGAAATGGATCTTGATGATTTGTGTGCCCAAGTGCATTCACTGTAGCAGAACATTCCTCAGATAATTAATCATCTCATTGATAACATACCAATGTGTGGTAGTGGGTGTACTTCTGCTCTTGGCGCCGATACGCATCTGTCGCGCCTAGTATGTGCTTTTTGCCCTTCCCAAATAGTTGTGCTCTATGTTCATTGTTGTGTT
Source organism: Phyllobates terribilis (assembly GCF_046119375.1). Lineage (NCBI taxonomy): Eukaryota > Metazoa > Chordata > Amphibia > Anura > Dendrobatidae > Phyllobates > Phyllobates terribilis. Next base: position 289,508,713 of record NW_027362765.1, on the reverse strand, counting down.
CTATGTCGGGTTTTGCAAGTTGCCCGATGTACATCTGTGACATTATCTCCCTAGGCCACTTATAGCCCAGTTAGATACATACACTTGTTTAAGTCTTCAGACTCTATAGATCAGTTGCTGTTGAAAATGTTCCACCATCTGTTCATGATGAGCATCCATCTTGCATAGCTTCTATGATCATGCATAAAGTCAGTTTTTGCCTGTTAACCCTCTGATAGCCATCTCCTGGATTAACCCACTGATTGCACTATGCTAACAAAATGTCATTGAACTCTGAGGCATCACACTGAGGAAAGCAGAGGATGACCGCACACTGTGAACAGACTTGATGTATTCCTCTTTTCCTGCCTTTTTGGTCCTGTGGCTCTAATGTCTCCAAGTCTTGGCTTCTTCACGTGCCTTCCAGCCATCTGCACCAATGCCCTGGGTCCGTGTGTCCATCCTGCCCTACGGCTTTGTAAAGCCACCTCACCAGGTAAGCCTAACAGGTGCTTTTACGCAATATTGAATAAATCGACATGTTTTGAAATGTTGTTTCCATTCTTTCATCATTTGCATACAATTAGAATGTCTATCCATCTCATGATTTTCAAAATTCCATGACTTTTCAATCTTTATGTTGCCATATCAATGTTGAAGAGTGTACGCAATTTCTGCCGGCAAGAAAGAAAGAATCTTTTACAAAGTTATGTAATGCACTGTACAATAATCTCAAAGTTCAATGCCAAACTAATGTATGGCAGTTATTTTATTGCATCAACCATGTCCTATAGTGTAATAGGATCCATTCATTTTATGATTTCCATCAGTATAAAATGACTGAATAACCATTCTAAGGAGTATATGAAACTACTTACCTCTAGCCATGCACAATGTCCCAAAAGACATGGGGGAAAATCTTCATCAATTTGCTGTCTACATGACATTTTTATTGGTGGCTCACAGATTTTAAGGGATTCATCAATATTCAAAGATGTAGTAGGCAACTTTGTTTGGTCTCTGTTGAGAGAAACAGGTATTTCATGGACTGAAACAGAGTCAACTTTTCATGTAATAAAGGAATCAGGGAAGAAAGGTTTCCGCTACCAGCTTCCCAAAAAATTTTTTTATAGTGGTCATCACACATAGCAGTTTTTTACTTCTTTTTTTAAAGATGCAAGTCAGCTTTTGAGCCAAAGCCAGAAGTGCAGGTTGCATGAAGGAGAAGTATAAGTCCTTCCTAATTATTTCCCACGACTTGGAAATCTACTTTTGGCATCTCAGTAACTGCAGTGAGACGCCAAAAAATCCTGTGTATGAAACCACCCAATAAATCCTTCTTGAAAACAAAACTCATTAGGCTGAAATAATAGGAAAAAAAAGACATTCAGTTATCTAGAACAAATGTGAAAAGAGTGAAGTGTGTCATGCTGGCCAAACTGAGTTTTTAACATCTTGTCCATTTGAGGTCCTGTGTAAATCCTCTTTTCTCATTTCTGTGTCAACCAGTGCCTACTATAGGAATAATATGCATTTGCACTTTATTTAAGTAGCTTATCACTTTACTATATATATGTATACTTTTTTCCTTACCATATGTTGGATGATGAAATTTTGTGCTGACGTGGAGTAATTTAGATGAAGCTATGAACATATACACAACGTGGTCAAAACTGTTTGTAGCCCTCATTTAATGAAAGAAAAACCCACAATGGTCACAGAAATAACTTGAATCTGACAAAAGTAATAATAAATTAAAAATCTATGAAAATGAACAAATGAAAGTCAGCCATTGCTTTTCAACCCTGCGTCCACAGAATTAAAAAAAAAAATTAAACTCATGAAATAGGCCTGGACAGAAATCATGGTTCCCCTGAAAATAATGTGACAAAAGGGACATGTTGAATCAAGTTGTGTTCACTAATTAGCATCATAGGTGTCTACAATCTTGTAATCAGTCAGTGGGCCTGTATATAGGGCTACAGATACTCACTGTGTTGTTTGGTGACATGGTGTGTACCACACTCAACATGGACCAGAGGAAGCAAAGGAAAGAGTTGTCTCAGGAGATTAGAAAGAAAATTATAGAAAAGCATGTTAAAGGTAAAGGTTATAAGACCACCTCCAAGCAGCATGATGTTCCTGTGACTACAGTTTAACATATTATTTAGAAATTTAAGATCCATGGGACTGTAGCCAACCTCCCTGGACGTGGCAGCAGGAGGAAAATTGATGACAAATCAAAGAGACGGATAATACGAATAGTAAGAAAAGAGTCCAGGATAACTTCTAAAGAGATTAAAGGTGAACTTCAAGCTCAAGGAACATCAGTGTCAGATCGCACCATCCGTCATTGTTTGATCCAAAGTGGACTTCATGGGAGACGACCAAGGAGAACACCATTGTTGAAAAAAAAATGCCAAAAAAGTCAGACTGGAATTTGCCAAACTACATGTTGACAAGCCACAAAGCTTTTGTGCTGACAACAAAATCACACAAAAATCATCAATGCAAATCAAATTTATTAACCAATGGAGGCCAGGATTTGGAGTCACCCCCAAAATTAAAGTGGAAAAACACACTATAGGCTGATCCAACTTTGATGTAATGTACTTAAAACAAGTCAAAATGAGGCTCAGTATTGTGTGTGGCCTCCACGTGCCTGTATGACCTCCCTGCAACGCCTGGGCATGCTCCTGATGAGGTTGCAGATGGTCTCCTGTGGGATCTCCTCCCAGACCTGGACTAAAGCATCCGCCAATTCCTGGACAGTCTGTGGTGCAACGTGACGTTGGTGGATGGAGCGAGACATGATGTCCCAGATGTGCTCAACCGGATTCAGGTCTGGGGAACGGGAGGGCCAGTCCATAGCTTCAATGCCTTCATCTTGCAGGAACTGCTGACACACTCCAGCCACATGAGGTCTGGCATTGTCCTGCATTAGGAGGAACCTAGGGCCAACCGCACCAGCATATGGTCTCACAAGGGGTCTGAGGATCTCATCTCGGTACCTAATGGCAGTCAGGCTACCTCTGGTGAGCACATGGAGGGCTGTGCGGCCTTCCAAAGAAATGCCACCCCACACGCATTACTGACCCACTGCTAAACCGGTCATGCTGAAGGATGTTGCAGGCAGCAGATCGCTCTCCACGGCGTCTCCAGACTCTGTCACGTCTGTCACATGTACTCAATGTGAACCTGCTTTTATCTGTGAAGAGCACATGGCGCCAGTGGCTACTTTGCCAATCCTGGTGTTCTGTGGCAAATGCCAAGCGTGCTGCACAGTGTTGGGCTGTGAGCACAACCCCCATCTGTGGACGTCGGGCCCTCATACCACCCTCATGGAGTCGGTTTCTAACCGTTTGTGCAGACACGAGGTCATTTTGCAGGGCTCTGGCAGTGCTCCTCCTGTTCCTCCTTGCACAAAGGAGGAGGTTGCGGTCCTGTTGCTGGGTTGTTGCCCTTCTACGGCCCCCTCCACGTCTCCTGGTGTACTGGCCTGTCTCCTGGTAGGGCCTCCAGCCTCTGGACACTACGCTGACAGACACAGCAAACCTTCTTGCCACAGCTCGCATTGATGCACCATCTTGGATGAGCTGCACTACCTGAGCAACTTCTGTGGGTTGTAGAGTCCGTCTCATGCTACCACGAGTGTGAAAGCACAACCAACATTCAAAAGTGACCAAACCATCAGCCAGAAAGCATTGGTACTGAGATGTGGTCTGTGGTCCCCACCTACAGAACCACTCCTTTATTGAGTGTGTCTTGATAATTGCCAATAATTTCCATCTATTGTCTATTCCATTTGCACAACAGCATGTGAAATTGATTGTCAATCAGTGTTGCTTCCTAAGTGGACAGTTTGATTTCACAGAAGTTTGATGTACTTGGAGTTATATTCTGTTGTTTAAGGGTTCCCTTTATTTATTTTTTTGAGCAGTGTACAGTCATGGCCAAAAGTTTTGAGAATGACACCAAAATTATATTTTCACATGATCTGCTGGCCTCTGGTTTTTATTAGTGTTTGTCTGATGTTTATATCACATACAGAAATATAATTGCAATCATATTATGAGTACCAATAGGTTATATTGACAGTTAGAATGAGTTAATGCAGCAAGTCAATATTTGCAGTGTTGCCCCTTCTTCTTCAAGACCTCTGTAATTCTCCCTGGCATGCTCTCAATCAACTTTTGGACCAAATCCTGACTGATAGCAGTCCATTCTTGCATAATCAATGCTTGCATTTTGCCAGAATTTGTTGGTTTTTGTTTGTCCACCCGTCTCTTGATGATTGACCACAAGTTCTCAATGGGATTAAGATCTGGGGAGTTTCCAGGCCATGGACCCAAAATCTCTATGTTTTGTTCCATGAGCCATTTAGTTATCACCTTTGCTTTATGGCAAGGTGCTCCATCATGCTGGAAAAGGCATTGTTGGGCGCCAAACTGCTCTTGGACGGTTGGGAGACGTTGCTCTTGGAGGACATTCTGGTACCATTCTTTATTCATGGCTGTGTTTTTAGGCAAGACTGTGAGTGAGCCGATTCCCTTGGCTGAGAAGCAACCCCACACATGAATGGTTTCAGGATGCTTTACAGTTGGCATGAGACAAGACTGGTGGTAGCGCTCACCTCTTCTTCTCCGAATAAGCTGTTTTCCAGATGTCCCAAACAATCGAAAAGGGGATTCATCAGAGAAAATGACTTTGCCCCAGTCCTCAGCAGTCCACTCCCTGTAACTTTTGCAGAATATCAGTCGGTCCCTGATGTTTTTTCTGGAGAGAAGTGGCTTCTTTGCTGCCCTCCTTGAAACCAGCCCTTGCTCAAAGAGTCTCCGCCTCACAGTGCGTGCAGAAGCACTCACACCAGCCTGCTGCCATTCCTGAGCAAGCTCGGCACTGCTGGTAGTCCGATCCCGCAGCTGAAACAGTTTTAAGATACGGTCCTGGCGCTTGCTGGTCTTTCTTGGGCGCCCTGGAGCCTTTTTGACAACAATGGAAGCTCTCTCCTTGAAGTTCTTGATGATGCGATAGATTGCTGACTGAGGTGCAATCTTTGTAGCTGCGATACTCTTCCCTGTTAGGCCATTTTTGTTGCAGTGCAATGATGGCTGCATGTGTTTCTTTAGAGATAACCATGGTTAACTGAAGAGAAACAATGATACCAAGAACCAGCCTCCTTTTAAAGTGTCCAGTGATGTCATTCTTACTTAATCATGACTGATTGATCGCCAGCCCTGTCCTCATCAACACCCACACCTGTGTTAATGGATCAATCACTAAAACGATGTTAGCTGCTCCTTTTAAGGCAGGACTGCAATGATGTTGAAATGTGTTTTGGGGGTTAAAGTTCATTTTCTGGGCAAATATTGACTTTGCAAGTACAGTAATTGCTGTTAAGCTGATCACTCTTTGACATTCAGGAGTATATGCAAATTGCCATTACAAAAAATTAAGCAGTAAACTTTGGAAAAATTACTATTTGTCTCATTCTCAATACTTTTGGCCATGACTGTATTATGGAGCTTGGGCTCCCTCTAATGGTGCAGCTTGTTATGATGTGTTTTTGAAATTTTCTACTAGTGTTTTTCCCCATATTACAGTTTTTTTTACTTAATTTGTTAATAAAGATTTATAAGTTTTTTATCTACTCGGCTTTTTTGCTTCTGTTAATTTGTAGGTTTTTCAAAGTATATCTCATATATAGTCTTAGTAAAAATTGCACAATACTCAGAGTTCAGGACAAAAGTAAATGGTTATAAACCATCATATCAGCTCACATACAGGAAAATGGTGTAGCGAAACCACATCATCTCAAGAGTTATAATAAAATAAATTTTATTAAAAAACTTTTAAAAATTACATAAATAATTAGCCAATAGTTGGCATCAACAGCCCGCAGAGGTAAAGTGTCAACATTTAAGTATATAAATCAATCCATAAAAAGGTCACCATATGGTGTAATAACATGATTATATAGTATGGTAAAGTGACACTCAATTGATCGAAGATCATATAACAAAGTCCAAGATGTATAATTGTATAAATAGTGAAGTAGAGTGACACTGAATAACACATACAGTTTGTCTCCTATAAGGAGACAATCTCCTAATCAGGGCATGGTATAAAGCACACGAAACCACAGGATATACATAGATGCATAATAAGTACATAATGGATTATATTACCAGAGCTGGAATGCGATGCCAGGGTCCTTCGTCCGGGAGAGTGCACTAGCTATTGGCTAAATATTTATGTAATTTTTAAAAGATTTTCAATAAAATGTATTTTGTTATAACTCTTGAGATGATGTGGTTTCTGGATCATTGGATGTTCTGTGTGGGATCCAATTTTTTTTTTTACACAGACATAGACTTGAATGGGTGAGTCTCATCCGAGACCGGGAAGAAAGTAGTGTATGCTGTCTTTTTTTCTCACGGACAGTAGGACTGAGAAAAAAAAACGTTCATCTGAACAGCCCTAATGAACAACACAGGTCAGTTTGCTGTCCGTTCTATTTATATGCTCTTATGCATAAGCCCTTATCCGACACCAAACAAAAGGATTATTGGATTTAAATAAAAATAATTTTCAAATACTTTACCAATAATTTATTTTGGAAAGTTCTAAATCATAACCCGTAATTCAGAACTGTCAAATCTATAAGGATTCAAAAGGATAGCACGCGGATGGCATTTATGTATTGCACTTTCACATCATGAACTCATGCATTGAAATGTGTGAGTTTGGTCCGCACACAGGACAAAACTCAGACATGTCTTTTTTTTTGCATATAACCAGCTATATACTATAGTGTGCCATGTGCGATCTGTTAAAAACCAACAAAAAAAATGAATAATACACACACAGAATTATGAACGTGTAAAAGAGGCATAAGGCCAGGGTATAAAACATCATTTCCGAACCAAGCAAGGGTTTACTTGAACTAAACAGCCTCATTGGCATAAGTGCAGGGTTGCCAACCTATGTATTCAGTTTTTTTCTGGACAACTGGACCAAAATTTATGAACGGTCCAAAACTTTTAGGGACATTTGCCATGTCCTTTAAAAATGTTCACACCTCTTAAGACACCCATAATACGAGCATATACTTATCAGTACCCTGAAATTTACCCTGTGAACTTTTCCACATTACACCTGCAAACTTAAATGTTTTTGTTTGGGATTTTATGCGATAAACCAACACAAAGTAGCAAGTATTTGTGAAGAGTATAGGCAATGATACATTGTTTTCTAATTATTTTAAAAATACAAATCTGAAAATTGTGATGTGTATTTGTATTCAGCCAGCGTCAATAATTTGTAAGATTACCTTTCACTGCAATTACTGCTGCAAGTTTTTTTTGTGGTTGTCTTCACCAGCTTTGTACCTCTAGAGGCTTATTTTTTAGCCTATTCTTCTTTACAATCTAGCTCTAGCTCAGTGAGATTGGATGGAGAGTATCCATAAACAGCAATTTTCAAGTCTTGCCACAGATTCTTAATAGGATTTACGTCTTTACTGTGACTGGGCCATTCAAACACATGAATATGCTCTAATCTAATCCATTCCATTGTAGCTCTGGCAGTATGTTTAGGGTCATTGTCCAGCTGTAAGGTGAACCTACGCCCCAGTCTCAAGTCTTATGCATCTTCCCATCAACTCTGACCAGTTTCCCTGTCCCTGCTGAAGAAAAGCATCCCCGCAGCATGATGCTGCTACCACCATGTTTGACTGTGGGGATGGTGTTTTCAGGTTGATATGCAGTGTAAGTTTTCCGCTACACCTAGCATTTTGCATTTAGCCCAAAATGTTCTACTTTGGTCTGCTTCTCTAATTAGTGGTCACCTTGCATGGGATGTCAGTTTAGGTGGACAACTATGTCTTAGTAGGTTTGCAGTTGTGCCATACTCCTTCCATTTTTGGATGATGGATTGAACAGTGCTCCATGAGATATTCAGATCTTGGGCTATTTTTTATAACCTAACCCTGCTTTACTCTCTTCCACAACTTTATCCCTGACCAGTCAGGTGTGTTCTTTGGTTTTCATGATGTTGCTAGACCCCAAATGTTCTCAAACAAACCTCTGAGACCTTCACAGAACAGCTGTAGTTAAACTGAGAATAATATCTAGGGATGCCAAACTACAGAAGGCTGAATACAAATGCATGTCACAGTTTTCAGATTTATATTTTTAAAATAATTAGAAAACCATGTGTAATTTCCTTAATTCCTTAACACTTCACAAATACTTGCTACTTCGTGTTGGTATATCAAATAAAATCCCAATAAAATACATTTAAGTTTCTGGGTGTGACATGAAAAAATGTGGAAAAGTTCACAGGACATGAATACTTTTTCAGTGACTTGGATTCAGGGAGTTTGGAAGGGAGGAATTTGGACTGAATTGCTGTCTGTATTTTATTAATTCTTTACATTTCTATTTACTTAACATTTCTGTCTAGTGCAATCCACATTAGGAAATGAGCTCCATTATTGACAATGCTATCCAGTGTATATCTTGCCACATGTATGCAATCCTTGAACAGCTGGTCGTGGGTGCATACGGCTGTGCGAGATGTGTGCACGTTGTGCGTTTGGAAGCCCAGGTACTGGATCTAAATGAGCAGCTGGCAACACTGAGATCCATTGACAATATGGAAAGGAGTCTGCTGCTCACTGAGCAGCTGCTCACTGGGGTACATGTGGGGGAGGGTGGTAGTAGGGAGCTGCAGGACAGTGAGGCAGCTAGCTGGGTGACAGTTAGAAGGGGGGGGGTAGAGGGAAGAGTGCCAGGGAGGCTAGTCCTGATCTGGCACACCCCAATAAGTTTGCAAAGTTGGCAGATGAGGGGGGTGTCGGTACAAGGGTAGCACTGCTGCAGCAAGGCATGTCCTCTGAAAGCCAAAGGAGTGTCAGCTCCAGTAAGGGGGGAAATAGGAGAGAAGGGCAGGCCAGGCAGGTGCTGGTAGTGGGGGACTCAATTATTAGGGGAACAGATAGGGCAATCTGTCACAAAGACAGGGATCGTCGAACGGTGTGCTCGAGTCCGGCACATCGCTGATCGGGTTGACAGATTACTGGGAGCGGCTGGTGACGAACCAGCGATCATGGTGCACATTGGCACATATGACAAAGTTAGAGGTAGGTGGAAGGTCCTTAAAGATGATTTCAGGGAATTAGGCTGCAAGCTTAAAGCAAGGACCTCCAAGGTGGTATTCTCTGAAATACTGCCCGTACCAAGCCAGCGAGGCAATGGGAGATTAGGGAGATAAATAAGTGGCTCAGGAATTGGTGTAGGAAGGAGGGGTTTGGGTTGCTGGAGAACTGGGCCAACTTCTCAGTTGGCTACAGGTTCTACGCTAGGGACAGGCTGCACCTCAATGGGGAGGGTGCAGATGTGCTGGGGGAGAAAAAGGCTAGAAGGTTGGAGGAGTGTTTAAACTAGGGATTGGGGGGGAGGGTATTCATTTTATAGGTGGGGAAGATAGTGCAGATAGTGACCTGGGCACAAATAAAGAAATTGGGGGTGGGGTTAGAACAGTCAATATAGTAAGAAGGAATAGAGGTACAGAGAGCTACATAAAATGCATGTACACTAATGCCAGAAGCCTCATCAACAAAATGGAGGAATTAGAATTAATTTTGTTGGAAAATAATTATGACATGGTGGGGATATCTGAGACATGGCTGGACGAGAGCCATGACTGGGCAGTTAATTTACAGGCCTATAGTCTGTTCAGAAATGACCGTACAAACAAGCGAGGGGGTGTGTGTGTTTATATGTATAATCATCCTTAAAACCCATCTTGCGTGAGAATATATGTGAATCTAATGAAAATGTAGAGTCCCTGTGGGTGGAGATAAGGGGAGGGGGAAAAAATAATAAATTACTGATAGGGGTTTGTTATAAGTCTCCAAAAATAATGGAAGCAGCGGAGAATATCCTCATAAAGCAAATAGATGAAGCAGAGACTCAAGGAAAAGTCATTATTATGGGGGATTTCAACTACCCTGAAATACATTTGGGAACAGAAACCTGTAGTTGAAGCAAAGGTAATAGGTTTTTGACAACTATGAGAGACAATTACCTTTCATAACTGGTTCAGGGCCCAACCAGAAAGGGGGCACTGCTAGACCTAATATTAACCAACAGGCCAGACCGCATATCAAATATACGAGTTGGGGGTCACTTGGGTAATAGTGATCACAAAATAATACGTTTTCATGTATCCTTTAATAAGATGTGTAGTAGAGGGGTTACAAGGACACTAAACTTCAGGAAGGCAAATTTCCAACGGTTGAGATGATCTTAGTGCAATAAACTGGGACGATATCCTGAGACATAAAACTACACAAAGCAAATGGGAGACATTTATTAGCATGAGTGACAAAAAGAAAGCATATAGAGAACTAAAGCAAGTAGGTAGTGATGAGGCATTAAATAAATACAGAAAATTAAATAAATTCTGTAAAAAAAAAATCAAGGAGAGACTCATTGCCAGAGAAAGCAAAAATAATACCAAAATATTCTTTAACTACATAAATAGTAAAAAACTAAAAAATGATAGTGTTGGCCCCCTTAAAATAGTCTGGGTGAAATGGTGGACGAGGATGAGGAAAAAGCCAATATGCTAAATGATTTTTTTTCAACAGTATTTACACAAGAAAATCGCATGACAGAAAACATGATTAGTGATGACAAAAATTCTCCATTAAATGTCACTTGCTTAACCCAGCAGGAAGTAGGGCGGTGTCTAAAAATCACTAAAGTTGACAAATCCCCGGGCCCGGATGGGGTACACCCGCGAGTACTGCGGGAATTAAGTAATGTCATAGATAGACCATTATTTTTAATCTTTAAAGATTCCATAATAACAGGGTCTGTACCACAGGACTGGCGTATAGCAAATGTGGTGCCAATATTCAAAAAGGGGACAAAAACCGAACTTGGAAATTATAGGCCGGTAAGCTTAACCTCTACTGTGGGTAAAATCCTGGAAGGTTTCCTAAGAGATGTTATACTAGAGTATCTGAATAAGAATAACCTCATGACCCAATATCAATATGGGTTTACGAGGGACCGTTCCTGTCAAACTAATCTGATCAGCTTTTATGAGGAGGCAAGTTCCGAACTGGACCAAGGAAATGCAGTGGATGTTGTGTATATGGACTTTTGAAAAGCTTTTGATACGGTTCCACACAAAAGGTTGATATATAAAATGAGAACAATGGGGATAGAGGAAAATATATGTATGGGGGTTAAGAATTGGCTCAGTGATAGGAAACAAAGGGTGGTTATTAATGGAACACACTCAGACTGGGTCTCAGTTAACAGTGGGGTACCACAGGGGTCAGTATTGGGCCCCCTTCTTTTTAATATATTTATTAATGACCTTGTAGGGGGCATACAGAGTAGTATTTCAATATTTGCAGATGACACTAAACTCTGCAGGTTAATCAATACAGAGGAGGACAATTTTATATTACAGGAGGATCTATGTAAACTAGAAGCTTGGGCTGATAAATGGCAAATGAGCTTTAATGGGGATAAATGTAAGGTAATGCACTTGGGCAGAGGAAATAAAATGTATAATTATATGCTTCATTGTAAAACACTGGGCAAAACTGTAACTGAAAAAGACCTGGGTGTATTGGTGGACGACAAGCTCACGTTTGGTGGCCAGTGTCAGGCACCTGCTGCAAAAGCAAATAAAATAATGGGATGCATTAAAAGAGGCATAGATTCTCACGAGGAGAACATAATTTTACCTCTATACAAGTCAATAGTGTGACCACACTTAGAATACTGTGTACAGTTCTGGTCTCTGGTGTATAAGAAAGACATAGCTGAACTAGAGCGGGTGCAGAGAAGACCGACCAAGGTTATTAGAGGACTGGGGGGTCTGCAATACCAAGACAGGTTAATACACTTGGGGTTATTTAGTTTGGAAAAACAAAGGCTTAGGGGTGATCTTATTACTATGTACAAGTATATAAGGGGACAGTACAAAGACCTTTCTACTGATCTTTTTACTCTGAGGCCTGTGTGCCGGCTATTAAGGAGCATGAAGTCACTGCTCCCCACGCACACAGTCCCGGCGTGGGGAGCAGTGACTTCAGGCAGCTGATCTCTCCTTGTGAGCCGCGGATGGCAGTGACGCCATGCGCAGCTCATATGGAGAGATCAGTGCGGGCAGACAGGACACAGCACTGGAGGAGAGAGAAGAGAGGTGAGTAGGAGTGTTTATTTTTTTATGTGCAGAGTGATAGGGATTAGGGGGACCATGCATACTAAGATAAGGATGAGGGGGCCATACATACCAGGATAAGGATGAGGGGATCATACATACCAGGATAAGGATGAGGGGGCCATACATACCAGGATAAGGATGATGGGGCCATACATACCAGGATAATGATGAGGGGGCCATACATACCAGGATAAGGATGAGGGGGCCATACATACCAGGATAAGGATGAGGGAGATCATACATACCAGTATAAGGATGAGGGGGATCATACATACCAGTATAAGGATGAGAGGGATCATACATACCAGTATAAGGATGAGGGGGATCATACATACCAGTATAAGGATGAGGGGGATCATACATACCAGTATAAGGATGAGGGGGCCATGCATATCAGAATAAGGATGAGGGTGCCATGCATACCAGGATAAGGATGAGGGGGCCATGCATACCAGGATAAGGATGAGGGGTGCCATGCATACCAGGATAGGCACGAGGGGTGCCATGCATACCAGGATGGGTATGAGGGGTGCCATGCATACCAAGATAAGGATGAGGGGTGCCATGCATACCAGGATAGGGATGAGGGGGCCATGAATACCAGGATAGGGATGAGGGGTGCTATGCATACCAAGTTAGGGATGAAGGGTACCATGCATACCAGCATAGGCATGAGGGGTGCCATGCATACTAGGATAAGGATGAGGGGTGCCATGCATACCAGGATAAGGATGAGGGGTGCTATGCATATCAGGATGGAGGGGTGCCATGCATATCTGGATGGAGGGGTGCCATACATACCAGGATGGGGATGGGGGTCACGTATAATAGGAAGGGGGGACATATCTACCAGGATGGGGGATATTATCAGAATTGGGGGACATTACCCCTATATCAGTGTCAACAGCAGACCTGCTCCCCCTTAACAGTACATCGTGACCACATTTTTTGCTTACATTTTTTTCTATTTTCCTCCTCTAAAACCTAAGTGCGTCTTATGGTCCGGTGCGTCTTATAGTCCGAAAAATACGGTATATACACAGCACTGTCTCAGTGTTTTTTATGCAATGTATATACAGTAGCCTCAGTGTATCCTATCTGATGTATATACAGCAGTCCAGTGTATTCTTTGAGGAGACAAGCAGTGTAATATACAGTGATGAGCAAAAGGGTAAAAATAATTTGAACTTTTGACTTTCAGGCTTCATATCTCACCATCCACTATTGCTTCGAATGTGAAATTACCATCATTTTATAGACAATCATCTTGGGTATCTCATACACAAATTTGACTTGCAACTATTTAGCATAAGATTAGTTATGCAAATTCTTGTCATGTCACTGCATTATTACTATTTTGCTCCTAAAAATCTAAATTTTAATTTATTATTTTGTTAGTATTTTGTAAATTCACCTTTGGCTTTCAGCCTGAATCCTTCTGGGCATGCTGTCGATCAGATTCAAACATGTCTTGACCGAAATCTGATCCCAGGTCTCTTCTACACATTCCCAAAGTTGATGCATACTGGTCGACTCACTTGGGTATGTATACATTTTCTTCAACTCTACATACAAGTGTTCGATTTGTTTTAAGTCTGACAATTGCGGGGACAAGTCCTGCACCTCTACTTTATTGTTATTGAACCATTTCTTTACCAATCTTGACTTGAGCTTCGGGTCGTTGTCCTGCTGGAACACTATGTCGTCCTTTTCATACCCATAGTACTCGAGTGTACGAAGTAACTTGTGTTGTATGACGCTAATATATAGCTCAGCATTGAGACCACCATCGATCTTGGTCAAGTATCCATCATCTTTGGCTGTGAAACAAGCCCATATCATCAGGCTTCCTCTACCCAACTTTTAATTTCTCGATCCATTAGCACCGTTTTCCCTTATTTCTTCCAGACCCATTTGTTCCCATCAGAGCCTAGTTTATAAACTTTCATCTTATCGTTCCAAATCACCTGTTTCTAATCTTCTACAGTCCATTTGTCGTACTTTTTTGCAAACTCCAGCCGACGCTTCTTATGACAATATTGAAGTCGAGGTTTCTTCACCTTTTTTGAGCCACCATTACAGACTTGTGTAACATGCGTCGCATAGTGCTTGCATGTCTGTCTATGATCTCACTATTACGAAGCATACGAGCCACCTATATTGCCATGTTTGTCGCTTCAGAAGTGATAAATCTTATGATGAGCCGACTTGTTCACTTCGACATTTTGCCTAGACATCTACCTCCTGATTTTTGAATAGATGGAATTCATTTTGCATTCATCCAACTGTCATGGCACTCACATGATGCAGTTTGGCAAGTTTCTTGCCTGAGAGACCCCTATCGATTTGCTGGATGATGCTGTTTCTCTTTTCTTGGGAAATCTTCTTCATACGTGCTCCTTGATTCAAACAGTGACCTTTCGCTTGGGAATCAACGTAATAACACACTGAGGTATTAGGGATTGTGAGAACAGGTATTTTGTAGTGTGCAGGAAGAAAAAGATTGTTCCACCACCAGGAGCAAAATAGTAACAATGCAGTGACCTATCAAAAATCTGCATAACTAATCATATGCTAAATACACTGCTCAAAAAAATAAAGGGAACACTTACACAACACAATGTAACTCCACAATGTAAGTCAATCACACTTCTGTGAAATCAACCTGTCAAGTAATGAAGCAACACTGATTGAATCAATTTCTCCTGCTGTTGTTCAAATGGAAAAGACAACAAGTAAAAATGATAGGCAATTAGCAAGATACCCCCTATAAAGGAGTGGTCCTGCATGTGATGACCACAGACCATTTCTCTGTTCTCATCCTTTTTGGCTGTTTTGGTCACTTTTGCATTTTGTCACTGCTCTCACTCCTAGAGGTACAGTAGCATGAGGCGGTATCTACAACCCACAGAAGTCGCTCAGGTAGTGCAGCTCATCCAGGATGGCACATAAATGACAGCTGTGGCAAGAAGGGTAGCTGTGTTTGTCAGCACAGTGTCCAGAGCATGGAGCAGATACTGTACCAGGAGACAGGCCGGTACACCAGGAGACGTGGAGGGGGCTGTAGGAGGGCAACAACCCAGCATCAGGACTGCTACATCCTCCTTTGAACAAGGAAGAACAGGAGGAGCAGTGCCAGAGCCCTGCAAAATGACTTCCAGCAGGCCACTAACATCCATGTGTCTGCTCAATCTGTCAGAAACAGACTCCATGAGGGTGGTATGAGGGCCCGACGTCCACAAGTTGTGTTTTGAGCTTACAGCCCAACACCATGCAGGGTGATTGGCATTTGCCAGAGAACACCAAGATTGGCAGATTCCACATTGGTGCCCTATGCTCTTCACGGATGACAGCAGGTTCACACTGAGCACATGTGAAACGTGACAGAATCTGGAGACTCCGTGGAGAACATTTGCTGCCTGCAACATCCTCCAGCATGACCAGATTGGCAGTGGATCAGTAATGGTGAGGGGTGGCATTTCTTTGGAGGGCCGCACAGCCGTCCATGTGCTGGCCAGAGGTACCATGACTGTCATTAGGTACCGGGATGAGATCCTCAGACCCACTGTGAGACCATATGCAGATGCACTGGTCCCTGGGTTCCTTCTGATGCATGACAATGCTAGACCTCATGTGGCTGGAGTGTGTCAGCAGTTCCTGCATGATGAAGGCATTGATGCTTTGGACTGGCCTGCCCATTCCCCAGACCTGAATCTAATCGAGCACACCTGGGACATCATGTCTCATTCCATCCACCAACACCATGTTGTACCACAGTCTGTCCAGAAGTTGATTGATGTTTTAATCCAGGTCTGGGAGAAGATCCCTCAGAACATCCGCTGCCTCATCAGAAGCATGCCCAAGCGTTGTAGGGAGGTCATACAGGTACGTGGAGGCCACACACACTACTGAGCATCATTTCCTTGTCTTGAGGCATTTCCACTGAAGTTAGATCAGCCTGTAATTTGATTTTACACTTTCATTTTGAATATCATTCCAAATCCAGACCTCCATGGGATATTAATTTTGATTTACATTGATAATTTTTATGTTTTATTGTTGTCAATACATTCCACTATGTAATGAATGAATATGTCCAACAGGAATATTTCATTCAGTGATATCTAGGATGTAGTATTTTAGTGTTCCCTTTATTTTTTGAGCAGTGTAGTTGCAAGTGAAATTTATGTATGAGATAGTCAAGATGATTGTCTCACGTTCGAAGCAGTAGTGGATGATGAGATATGGACCCTGAAAGTCAAAAGTTAATTGTTACCCTTTTGCTCGTCACTGTGCACCTGTGTTCGGAACAACTTACTGCTGTGACCTGTTGTTGTTTTTTACTAAATTTATTGCAAAGACTCGACTGTGCTCCAGACCGACGCTAGCCTGGAAAAGCAGTTCTGAGTAGCAACATCAAAACCACCCATCACACATCTCACCAAAGAAAAAAACAGTTCCAGCCATCACATTAGCGGTGAGTTAATTGTTGGACCACATATAGCAGGCTAATATTTAAGGTGATAATGTTGTATGGCCCGCGACTGATATTATAAATATCCGAATATCCCTTGGCAGAAAAAAGGTCCTCATTCCTGAGCTACATAGTCCAGATCTCGCCCTGGAGACGCAAACATGTTAGTGTATTAGTCAACAAATATAATAAATAATAACATATGTTAGGTGTCCACCAAGAATTCATTAAAGCCTATAAACATGACATACAATCTACATATAATAAGATATAACGTTTATGAATAACATTAAAATATGACAAAAGAGTAAAAAAATCAAAAAAGAATGCTCAAAAGAAAACAAACACTGGGGTATCAGTAAATATATTGGCAGTATAATGTTAGGGTAATTAAGCACTGCAATTAAATGTCATGAATGTATAAAATTATGCATATCAACAGTACTGATGTGGAAACCTGTATAGAAAGTTTGAGGAGAAACTCAAAGGGTTTCACGCGTTTGCCAGTTTTGATCAAATCAGGAAGTTGTTCGATCGGAGACAAGAGAAACACACCAATTCTGTCTGTGTCCCAGACTTGTCTGCTCTCAGAAGCCAGGTCACGTATCTTTATTACAAGCAAAGAGATAAGGAAAAGGGGAATGTCTTTACAGGCTTTACATTACCTAACGTAGAAACTATGTAAGTTAAGAATAACAAGTTCATAAATCATGGAAACAGTTAAATTCCTTGAAAACTGGTTCTACCCAGCTTTCCATGCCTTCGGAAACAAAGAAACTTAAAGGGGTATTCCCATCTCCAAGATCCTATCCCAATATGTAGTAGGTGTAATAATGATAATATTAGCAAATACCTCCAATTACAAATGTAGTAAAGTTTTTCTGATTCGCTATGTCTCTTTCCTCATGTGCAGGCATTGCAGGACCTTAGGTATCCATGGTTATGACCACTGATATAGTGACAGTTAGTTAGCTAGTTGCTAGTGGTCGTAACCATGGATCCATAAGGTTCAGCAGTGCCCTGCACATGAGGAAAGAGACATAGTGAATCAGAAAAACTATACCACATTTCTAATTGGAGGTATTTGCTAATATTATCATTATTACACCTAGTATATATTGGGATATGATCTTGGAGATGGGAATACCCCTTTAACACAAAGACATCTCTATATCAGAGACAACGCCCTGTGTTATCGCTTTTATGAGTAATACTTATAAAGCTAATACTAAAATACAAAATTATCAAACATATATGAATTGTCTAAATAATAAAACAAAGTATAAATATTTACCATAACACAAGTAGAGATGACACGTAAATAAAGTGCGTAGTGCTATATCATAATATGATGTACATAAGGTGCTTAACATAAGTGTGGTATGCAGTACATGATAAAGTAATTACCAAGAACAGACATTAAAATGTGCTTTGAAATGCCAATAACATATCCCTGGCCATCAGGGTCAGACTGGGTCAAAAAAGCAGCCCTGCCACACAAACCCCACCAGCCCATATACTATAAGGGTATGTGCACACGGTCGGTATTGGAAGCGCTTTGAACGCAGTATACTTTATGCTGCGTCCAAAGCGCTGCACGTAGGTGAATCCGCATGTGTTCATTGTACCATGTGGATTCATCGCATCCTATACATTGCACTGATAGAATTTCTCTTGCGGAGACTAGCGACTCCACAAGAGAAATTCACATGCTGTGGTCTGGAAAGACGTGCCACATATCTGTGTCCACGGGAGGTCCGCAGGTGCACGGACACGCATAGTGGACATGGGATTTCTACAAATCCCATGCACTATGCTGTAACATCTGGCCGCTGCGTGAAATCTGCAGCAATTACTGATCGTGTGCACGTACCCTAACACTCATTACCCCGATCAGTGAATTTTGCTTTACTGTCGTGGCCCTCACTCTCCTAAAAGGAGTTATTTGAAGAGCCACATGTGAATGGCGCCACAGTGCGTATGATCGGCCACAGCTCCACTTACATGGTGCTCTACAAAGCTCCGATTCTCGGGATCATGGGGGTCCCAACAGTCGGATGTCCAGCGATTGGACAGTTATCCTCTATCCAGAGGAGAGGGGATTACTTAGGATAATCCATTTAAACAGATTTTCCAATATTTATTTTTATTTGGCCATAGTAATATTGAAAATACTAAACCAATATTGACGCCTCTCCGACAACAGGACTGGAAAAGTGGTACTGTGCAGTGTATATACAGGACAGGAGTGGTACTGTGCAGTGTATATATACAGGACAGGAGAAGTGGTACTGTGCAGTGTATATATACAAGACAGGACAAGTGGTACTGTGCAGTGTACAGTACAGACCAAAAGTTTGGACACACCTTCTCATTTAAAGATTTTTCTGTATTTTCTTGACTATGAAAATTGTACATTCACACTGAAGGCATCAAAACTATGAATTAACACATGTGGAATTATATACTTAACAAAAAAGTGTGAAACAACTGAAAATATGTCTTATATTCTAGGTTCTTCAAAGTAGCCACCTTTTGCTTTGATGACTGATTTGCACACTCTTGGCATTCTCTTGATGAGCTTCAAGAAGTAGTCACCGGAAATGGTTTTCACTTCACAGGTGTGCCCTGGCAAGTTTAATAAGTGGGAATTCTTGCCTTATAAATGGGGTTGGTACCATCAGTTGTGTTGTGCAGAAGTCTGGTGGATACACAGCTGATAGTCCTACTGAATAGACTGTTAGAATTTGTATTATGGCAAGAAAAAAGCAGCTAAGTAAAGAAAAACGAGTGCCCATCAAAACTTTGAAAGTGTCCCCAAGTGCAGTTGCAAAAACCATCAAGTGCTACAAAGAAACTGGCTCACATGAGGACTGCCCCAGGAAAGGAAGACCAAGAGTCACCTCTGCTTCTGAGGATAAGTTTATCTGAGTCACCAGCCTCAGAAATCGCAGGTTAACAGCAGCTCAGATTAGAGACCAGGTCAATGCCACACAGAGTTCTATCAGCAGACACATCTCTACAACAACTGTTAAGAGGAGACTTTGTGCAGCAGGCCTTCATGGTAAAATAGCTGCTAGGAAACCACTGCTAAGGACAGGCAACAAGCAGAAGAGACTTGTTTGGGCTAAAGAACACAAGGAATGGACATTAGACCAGTGGAAATCTGTGCTTTGGTCTGATAAGTCCAAATTTGAGATCTTTGGTTCCAACCACCGTGTCTTTGTGCGACGCAGAAAAGGTGAACGGATGGACTCTACATGCCTGGTTCCCACCGTGAAGCATGGAGGTCTAGGTGTGATGGTGTGGGGGTGCTTTGCTGGTGACACTGTTGGGGATTTATTCGAAATTGAAGGCATACTGAACCAGCATGGCTACCACAGCATCTTGCAGCGGCATGCTATTCCATCCGGTTTGCGTTTAGTTGGACCATCATTTATTTTTCAACAGGACAATGACCCCAAACACACCTCCAGGCTGTCTAAGGGCTATTTGACCAAGAAGGAGAGTGATGGGGTGCTACGTCAGATGACCTGGCCTCCACAGTCACCAGACCTGAACCCAATCAAGATGGTTTGGGGTGAGCTGGACCGCAGAGTGAAGGCAAAAGGGCCAACAAGTGCTAAGCATCTCTGGGAACTCCTTCAAAATTGTTGGAAGACCATTTCCGGTGACTACCTCTTGAAGCTCATCGAGAGAATGCCAAGAGTGTGCAAAGCAGTCATCAAAGCAAAAGGTGGCTACTTTGAAGAACCTAGAATATAAGACATATTTTCAGTTATTTCACACTTTTTTGTTAAGTATATAATTCCACATGTGTTAATTCATAGTTTTGATGCCTTCAGTGTGAATGTACAATTTTCATAGTCATGAAAATACAGAAAAATCTTTAAATGAGGTGTGTCCAAACTTTTGGTCTGTACTGTATGTGGGAGGGGGAGCAGAGGGGTCCTGTACTTGAAAGGGGGAGCAGAGGGGTCCTGTACTGTGAGCCGAGGTGTCTCATACGTGGGAAGAAAAGCATAGGGGTCCAGTACATGGGAAGGGTTGCAGAGGGGTCCTGTACATGGGAAGGGGAGCAGAGGGGGGTCTCATACGTGGGAGGGGGGAGCAAAGGAGTCTCATATGTGGAAGGGGGGGCAGATGGGTCTCGTTCGTGGGAGGGGGAGAAGAGGGTCTTGTACATGGGAGGGGGAGTAGAGGGGTCCTGAACGTGGGAGAGAGAGCAGAGAGGTCTCGTACGTGGGAGGGGGAGCAGGGGGGGCACGGACATTTTCAGGGGCTAAGAGACAATGACAACGCCTCCTGTATGGATACTATACATAAAAACATGTTCTTGCTATGGAGCGTACGCTGGAGGGCAGCCTATAGGCACGGCCCCGCTAAACCCCGTCCAGCAAGACTGCAGTGTACACTGCACACAGTAGAAAGGGACAGGACGTTATATAGGTGCAAAACGACGAATCTCTGCTAGGAAACGCCACGCAAAATCACACAACTGACGCTCACTCGCAATGCGCAGCAACTGACTCACCCGGAAGTAATCCTCTCCCGTGTAGCGTCACTTCCGCTTCAGTGTATCACGTGACTGAATGTTACAGTATGAGTCGTTACCTTAGTTTATGTCCACATTCAAGACATCGCCAGTGCTGGACAGCCGTTCTGCTGTGATCCGATGGCTCATTTACGGCAGGGATGACATTTTTAATCTCTGCCTAATATGAAGTAATGGCAGGGCAATAGTTCTTATTAGCTCCTTGTTAGATGTTCTGAGATTACCTTGATACCCGAATTGTTGTCACTACATTGACTGTGGGGTTGTTTGGGTCACACAGCAACCTGTTACACTGGATAAAACATGGTGAGCACTTGGGGTTTAGCACCTGAGCCTGTTTTAGTTACTTCTCCACAGGTTTACCCTATCTTGCTACACCTGGACACTGGGATCCCCCACAGTCGGAGAATTGGGCCCATCAGCCAAGTCAGTAATCGGTGCTCGCTAGCTGCCTTTATATGGCTCCATTGCAGGAAGAAGGGTGCAACGTTTACTGGTCCAAGAGCAGGGGCTTGTATAGAAATTAAAGTCCAGATTCCAATCAAATCTACCCCTCCAAAAAATCATAGTTACCAGCCAGGTATGGATAGGGCTAAACACATGAGCCTGCTCCAGACAACTCTTCTCAATTTCTCCCATACATATACAGTTGAAACCAGAAGTTTACATCCACTATATAAAAAGACACATATGTATGTTTTTTCTCAATATCTGACATGAAATCAGAATAACCCTTCCCGTTATAGGTCAATTGGTATTACCATAATGTTTAATATTTGCCAAATGCCAGAATAATGAGAGAGAGAGAGAATGTTTTAAGGCATTTTTATTGCTTACTACAAAGTCAAAAGTTTAAATACACTAAGATTACTATGCCTTTAAACAATCTTGGGCTGCCCATATGATGATGTCATGTGTTTGGAAGCTTCTGATAGTTTTTTGGCAACATCTGAGTTAATTAGAGACACACCTGGGTATATTTTAATGCACACCTGAAACACACTGCTTCTTTGTGTAGCATCATGAAAAAGTCTAAAGAAATCAGTCAAGATATCAGGAAGAGAATTGTGGACTTGCACAAGTCTTGCTCATCCTTGGGTACAATTTCAAGATACCTGAAGGTGCCTCGTTCATCTGTACAAACAATTATACACAAGTACAAACAAGATGGGAATGTCCAGCCATCATACCGCTCAGGAAGGAGACGGGTTCTGTGTCTCAGAGATGAACGTGCTTTGGTCCGACATGTGCATATCAACCCATGGACAAAAGCAAAAGACATTGTGAAGATGATGGAGGAAGCTGGTAAGATTGTGGCACTATCCACAGTGAAACGAGTACTGTATCAACATAGGCTGAAAGGCCACTCTGCCAGGAAGAAGCCACTACTTCAAAAGAAACACAAAAAAGCCAGATTAATGTTTGCAAATGCACACCGGAACAAAGTCCTTAATTTGATGAAACTGAAATTGAACTTTTTGAGCATAATGACCATCGTTACATTTGGAGGAAAAAGGGAGAAGCTTGGAAGCCTAAAAACACCATCCCAACTGTGAAACACAGGGGTGGCAGCATCATGTTGTGGGGTTGTTTTGCTGCAGGAGAGGCTTGTGCACTTTACAAAATAGATGGCATCATGAGAAAAGATTATGTGGCAATACTGAAGCAACATCTCAAGACATCAGCCAGGAAGTTAAAGCTTGGGCGGAAATGGGTCTTCTAAATGGACAATGACCCGAAGCATACTGCCAAAATGGTAACAAAGTGGCTTCAGGATAACAAAGTCAATGTTTTGGAGTGGCCATCACAAAGCCCTGATCTCAATTCTATTGAAAATTTCTGGGCAAAGCTGAAAAGGCAGGTGTGAGCAAGGTGATTTACAAACCTGGATCAGTTACACCAGTTTTGTCAGGAGGAATGGGCCCAAATTCCGACCAACTATAGTGAGAAGCTTGTGGAAGGATATCCCAAACGTTTGACCCTAGTCATTCAGTTTAAGGGCAATGGTACCAAATACTAATGAAATGTATGTAAACTTTTGACTTTGCAGTAAGTAATAAAAATGCCTTAAAACATTCTCTCATTATTCTAGCATTTGGCAAATATTAAAAATGATGGTAATCCTAATTGACCTAAAATGGGAAAGGTTTATTCTGATTTCATGTCAGATATTGAGAAAAACATGCATGTGTGTCTTTTTATATAGTGTATGTAAACTTCTGGTTTCAATTGTACATTTGCACATGGAAACACAAGAAGCCATGGGATGAAACTGAATGGGAGAAGATACAGATTAGATATTAGAAAAAACTTTTTGACAGTGAGGGTGATCAATGAGTGGAACAGGCTGCCACGAGAGGGGGTGAGTTCTTCAATGGAAGTCTTCAATCAGAGGCTGGACAGATATCTATCTGAGATGGTTTAGTGAATCCTGCATTGAGCATACAAACAAAAACAACACACTATAAACATATATTGATAATGAACCACAGGTATTTCCTCACCCACCCTAGTATATTCGACAACGATGTCTCTGCTCCTCAGTGGCTGTTCCTGGAATCCCTAGTGTGCCCTAATATATGTATGTAAAGATATCCAAAATGATACACTCAATCCTAGATAAATTCAATTAGACTCTATTGTGTAAGAGGATCAGATGTGACCCAAACAAACACTAACACAAAGCAAGGTGGACGAGATGGTTAAGTGTGGTATTGTATTAATGAAAAATAAACTATATTCTTGGAGAAGTACTACTATGTGCCTATTTATCTGACCTCTACCCACCAGCGGAGGTTGGCACCCTAGATATGCGGGATGGAGCCCCACGCTCCACATCGGTTATCCATTGATTGCCCTAAGCTGGTAATAGAATAGGTGCAGAAATTGAAAATTATATACACAGGGTATTTATAGATACAAAATAGCGGTGCCTAGCTGGGCTCGGTATGTCCCCAGCTGCAACTTATACACCTAGTATCATGATATATCTGATATATTATGGCTTTTTTAAAAAGGAATTTAGTACTTATCCAGACACGTGTTCAGACTTTTGCCTGAACATGTTTCACTAATCGGCTCATCAGGAGGCCTGACACTAGGTCTCAATGTGTGCGCTGCATGTGACCGGAAGTAAATATACACCGGTCATTACTGCGCATGTCTTCATTTTTGCCTTCGACGCTGGAGCGCACAAAAGCATGAGCGCTTACCGCGCATGTCCATCACTATGCGCTCAACGTTGAAGTGCACAGGACCATCAGTGCATGGTTGCGCATGACAGGAAGCATGCGTTCCACACTGTAACGCATACAATGTTCAAATGCTTCTCTGCCATTTACCCAATATATATATCATATGTTAGACCGCAGGCAGGTCCCCGATTTTCTGTCAGATACCTACAAGGCCACTAACCAGCACTTACGTCCATACAATGGCTACTGGTGGAGAAGCATATGACCAGATTTGTCCATCAGTCTCCTTCAATTGTTTAACACCTCACATGGGAAATTTCCTTTTCTAATAAAGGAGGCCGATGGATAGGTCTGATTACATGCTTCTCCATCAGCAGCCATTGTGT
This sequence comes from Phyllobates terribilis, assembly GCF_046119375.1. Classification (NCBI taxonomy): domain Eukaryota; kingdom Metazoa; phylum Chordata; class Amphibia; order Anura; family Dendrobatidae; genus Phyllobates; species Phyllobates terribilis. The sequence continues at coordinate 289,483,870 of NW_027362765.1, read as the reverse complement.
GGACAGAAGTGCTGTTCAGTTTGTGAGGAAAGCTGCACTGACAAGAGAACTGTTTCTACTATTTACATTGATACATAGAGGCTGTAAAAGCTAAACTGTTGAACATTTTAAATACAACTCTTGTAAAAATCATTTTAGCCCACAATATATGCATTTAAGTAGAGAAAAATGTATATATTCCCTGAAAGTGTTCATATACTCTAAAAGGGTTGGCACCACTCGATTCCACATTGGGAGGTCAGCGGCAGTGATGATAGCGCAGTAAAATGTGGAAACACATGGGACAATTGGTAGGTACGATACCTGCCAAGATGCCTGCAGGTAACTGCAGAAGCAACATTAACCTCTTCACCCCTTTCAAATCCCTTATACAGTGGACCTCATCAAAAACAAACAAGATATATTTTACAAAATATTTATATTTATTATACAGTATTTTATAGTACATCCATATTGAGCAGCACTGTTCAAAGAATTTTCTCATGGCAGTTCTTTGTTATATTCTAATTTTAATGGCAAAAGGATTTTATGGGCATTTTTTGTATCTAGTAATAGAGTAGGATAGGGGCGCTAGTAGGTATAGCTATTAGGCCTGCAGCAAATACGACAACAACCACAAATTGTCTAGGGTAAGTAACTAAAACTTAATAGTGAGTATTCGTGCTGGGCTAATAGGCTAATAATCAGAGACAGGGAAATAATCAAAAATGGAAGTTTTATTCAAAGTGGGTAAAGAGAGACTAGTAGGACTATTAGTCAATTGATAAGAACTAGAAGTAGATGAATTGCTATGTTCCGGCGTCAGGACAGAATGGCAATGTGTGATTATAAATGGAGATAACTTGTTAGCTGTGTCACATACTGTGAAAATCCCCTGTAGAAAAAGAGGGATATCACTTGGTAAATAAAATGTTGGATAGCCCAGATTCAAAAGTCGCACTAGTTATGGTGCATGGATCCCTCAGGTTGCGGGAGTAGCGATGTATAGAGACGTAATCGCATGCAGCAGCGCTGTAAAATAGTCTAAAAGTTAGAATGATGGATGATCATGGATCACAGTTAATATCCTTATGGGTAATGATCCGCTGGGAAATTCCAGTGTAGACATTTACCTCTTGTAGATGGTTCCCGTATTTCTCCTTTGCGTCCTGTGGCGTTCCGGATGTGCAGGGTACGAGGGCACTAGCTTGCTCCTACTGGCAGATGAGTGTTCCACATGCAAGTAGTAGTAGTAGCTGCGGAGGAGGTGCAGAACGTTGTCCCGGCTGGAGACAAACGCTCCTGGCAGATCCTCCAATAGTTGACACGCTCGTGTTGAATTCAGACAGGACCTGCATGACGTCAGGTCACATGGTGAGTACCGGTACGGATCTCGGAAAGGACCAATATTAACCAACGCGTTTTGGAAAGCAATCGATTAGAGCACTGATTTTTTCTACCAAAATTTTGGAGGAAAGAGGTGAGTGCGTCTTATAATCCGGATGTACGGTACCTTATAGTCCGGCTGTGGACGACGGGGGAGGGGGGGCGCAGCGGCAGAGGAGCGGGTCACAGGAGGCAGGAGCCGGCGGCTGCAGCTAACACTGTGCCGGCTGTTAAAGAAAATGAATATTCACTGCTCCCCACACCCATAGTCCTGCCCACCTCTTTGCAGTGAAGCTGGCGCCCAGAGGTGGGTGGGAGTATGGGCTTGGGGAGTAGTGAATATTCATTTTCCTTAGTAGTGGACACACTGTTAGCGGCAGCCGTGGCTCCTGCAGCTGCTCGGCGATCATATGTGCGCGCTATTAAGGATAATGAATATTCATTGCTCCCCACGCCCATAGTCCTGACAGCTGACCTCACCATGTGAGGGCGCATTTCTGTGACGTCATGCACTGCTTACACGCTGATGTCAGGTGCTGGCATCAGAACAGGATGCTGCTGGAGCAGAGGGAAGGTGAATAGAATCCTTTATTTTTTTATGCATGCTGCGTGAGGGGGCCATATATACCAGGATGAGGATGGAGGGCCATGTATACCAGGATGGGGGCCATATATAACAGGATGGAGGGCTATGTATATCAGGATAGGGATGGGGGGGCCATGTATACCAGGGTGGGAATGGGGGGCCGTGTATACCAGGGTGGGGATAGGTGCAATGTATACCAGGATGGGGAGCTATGTATACCAGGAAAGGGGGCCACATATACCAGGGTGGAATGGGAAGACATGTATACCAGGATGGGGGGGCCATGTATTGCAGGATGGGGGGATATGTATACCAGGAAGGGGGACCATGTATACCAGGTTGGGGGGGGGGCATATATACCAGGTTGGGGGAGCCATGTATACCAGGATGGGCATGGGGCCATGTATACCAGGATGGGCATGGGGCCATGTATACCAGGATGGGCATGGGGCCATGTATACCAGGTTAGGGTTGGGGGCCATATATATAAGGATGAGGGGCCATACATACCAGGATGGTATGGTACAGAATTGGGGGAGATTACCCCATAGCAGTGTCAGTAGCAGACCCCCCCCCCTCCAATAACAGTGCATCATGACCACATTTTATGCTTACATTTTTTTCTATTTTCTCCTCTAAAACCTAGGTGTGTCTTATAGTCAGGAAAATACGATATCTCCACCCTTCTCTGGCCCTATGAAGCCAGAGCTGCCAATCACAGAAGAGAGGGGAAACAAGTAGGTGGAAAGATGTATTTAAATGATTGGTCCCGCCGTGAAGCACCGAGCACCTGTACTGGGTTTAAACAGTCATTCTGTGCTGATAGCATCCCTTTAAATGTTCAATTACCTTACAATACCACCACACGGGAAATTAATCAGTACACACTGCCTATTGAAATCCATGGGTTGTCTATGCAAAGCTGAACAGAACAGGTCCTCCTCTATCATATACTACGTTTTCACACATCCGTGTGTCATGATCCGAGCACGGATCGTGATTCTCAGCAAATATATGGCTGTCAAGTTTGGGTGAGTAGACCTGCAGTTGGACCGTGACATACAAATGTGTGAATACGGCCTAACAGCTCTCTACTCTGGTCAAGACATGAGAATTCTGAACAGGGGACCCCCCATTAAAATAAAGGTGTACTTTAAGCAATAAATTTGCAAATAAAAAAATATTTTCTGAATAATAGTTGGTAAAATCCAAACTTAGAGTTAAATACTGCCCTCACTCTATATCGTATGAATTTTCAAATGTTCAACCAGACCTGATTTCTGTGTAAAACTTTTTCCACATTCCGAACACATAAATGGCTTTTCCCCTGTGTGAATTCTCTGATGTCTCACAAGTCCAGATTTCTGAGTTAAACATTTTCCACACACTAAACATTCAAACATCTTTTCTCCCGAGTGAATTTCCTGATGTCTCATAAGACCTGATTTCTTAGTAAAACATTTTCTACATTCTGAACAAGAAAATGGCTTTTCTCCTTTGTGAATTTTCTCATGCTGAACAAGATATGATTTATGGGTAAAGCTTTTCTTACATTCTGAACATGTAAACGGTCTCTCTCCTATGTGACTTTTTTGATGATGAACAAGAACCGATTTCCGGGTGAAGCTTTTCCCACATTCCAAACATGAAAATGGCTTCCCTCCCGTGTGAATTCTGGAATGATCAACAAGTTCTTTCTTTTTTGTAAAATACAGCGCACAATCCAAACAGGAAAAAAGTTTTTGTTCGGTATGAATTTTCTGATGCTTATCAAGATTTGATTTTTTGGTAAAACATTTTCCACATTTCAAACATAGAAACGGCGTCTCTCCTGTGTGACTTCTCTGATGTATAACTAGCTTAGATTTATTAGCAAAACATTCCCTGCATTCAGAACATGAAAATGGCTTCTCTCCTGTGTGAATTCTTTGATGTTCAACAAGGCTTAATTTGTTGAAAAAACATTTTTCACATTCTGAACATGTGTATGGCTTCCTTCCTGTGTGACTTCTCTGATGCTGAACAAGACCTGATTTCTTGGTAAAACATTGCCAACATTCTGAACATGAAAACGGCTTTTCTCCCATGTGACTTCTCTCATGTCTATTACGATTTGATTTGTTGGAAAAACATTTCCCGCATTCTGAACAAGGAAATGGCTTCTCACCTGTGTGAGTTCTCTCATGTTCAACAAGGCTTGATTTGGTGGAAAAATATTTTTCACATTCTGAACATGAAAACTTCCCCTCTCCAGTGTGGCAGATCTGATGCTTAACAAGAAGATATTTCTTGATAAAAGATTTTCCACATTCAGAGCAAGAAAACGGTTTCTCACCTGTATGACTTATCTCATGTCTACTAAGATTTGATTTGTGGGCAAAACTTTTGTCACATTGCAAACATGAAAATGGTTTCTCCCCTGTATGAGTCCTTTGATGGTCAGCAAGATTTGATTTGTTGTAAAAACATTTTCCACATTCAGAACAGGAAGCAATTTTTTCTCTTTTGTGAATTCTCTGATGCTGACCAAGAGTTGATTTCTTGGTAAAACATTTTCCACATTCGGAGCAAGAAAATGGCCTGTCTCCTGAGTGAATTCTCTGATGCTGGAGAAGATATGACTTTCGGGTAAAGCATCTTCGACAGTGAGAATAAGAAAATGGCTTTAAACTTTTATGGATCATAAACAAATTAAAAAGAACCCCTTTTTGGGAATAACAATTCCTGCATTCAGAGCATGGGAAGTGGTTGATGCCTTTGCTTGACCTCTGCTGATTAATAGGAGTATCCTGTAGAACACATTTCCCATATTCTGAATGGAATAGCTTCTCTCCTGCGTGGATTTTCTGATGTGTAAAGAGGAATACCCTGTGCTTAAAACATTTTCCACACTTTGCACAAATGAATGATTGCCTTTTAGAGCATTTCCAAAATTTAGAATTTTTAACTGTTTTTCCACTAGTAGGAGTTCTGTTCTCACTTTTAGAATGTGGAAATTTACTTCCCCTATGAGTTGTAATTTCTGTAACAGTATCTGATGTATAAAGATAAGGTTCTTGGTGTTTACAAAGACCAGGGGACAGATCTCTGCTGTTCAGTCCATGATGTATAGTTTGGATGGTGGTGTTTTTTTGCACTGAATCTTGTGTCACAATCTCTCTTTCAATTCCATGGTCTAGAAATAAAAATAATACTTTTAGACTTTGCCTAGCAAAATGGCAAAACTAAAACACATGAAAAAATATGATTTCTAATAATCTTCATGGGTTATATATAAAAGTGGCAATACTGCAAGAGCTCCCTTTATGATGTCTAAATGAACCCCAGCATTGTTACCATTTACCCTAAAGTGTTTTTTTTTTTGTTTTAACATTTTATCATCCATGTGCTAGCAGAGGATTAAAACAATAAAATGAAATGGTACTCTCCTTTCACTGTGCTGGTGGCTGCTCTCCACCGTTGCCCCAGTCTCTGTATACAGGCTGAGTGCTAACATCATGACTAGAGTGCACATCACTGCTGCAGTCAATCAATGTTGATGGCACAAGCTGATGAGCTCAGTGATTGGCTGCAGCAGTGATGTACACTGTATTCGTGTCATCATTACTACAACCTGTAAACAGTGACCAGAGCAGCGGCAGAGAGCCATTGCTAGAGCAGGGAAAGGTGAATACCATCTCAGTTTATTGTTTAAACCGTCTCCTAGCCCACAGTTGCAGTATAACACAGCCAAGCCCCTCCATATACCCGTACCCGACGTGTGATGTACATGTATGTTACATCACAGTTAGTATCCTGTTATAGAACAATGTGTAAACAGTTACAACATAACTTTTATGTGATACAAAATTACCAACCCCAAGTACTTCTTGAGCGTGTGTGCACAACATCTTTTTCAGGTGAATTCCATCAGGAATTTGCCTGAAAAAGCGATAAGAAAATGCAAAAAAAATGAACGTATTGTAAGGTAGCTAATGGACACAGTCGATGGGAGGTATGTATGCCAGAGATGGCTGACCTCTGTGATGTAACCCAGAATGTTGCTCCAGTGCACCTAAGCACTAAGAGGACTGTGTGATGCACCTGGGGCCGGGTTACGGGCAGCTGTGAGAGATGGGCGGGTCTGGCTGCCCACATACCTCACCCCTGAGTGTGGTTAAAATATAAAAAAATTGGCAAATGGTCTGTGTTTGGAGGGAGAAGGCCTCCTGTGTGTTGTTGTCTCCAGACAGAGCCACTGGACGCTACCCAGCCTGTGTGCCCACAGGACTGGCTAACCAGAGACTTGGCATAAAGGACGCTTTACTTTGTTTGTCTGAACAGAAGGCTGTTTGTTTTCCTTTTTCCTTGATTTATGAAGTAATATACCGACACGGACATTTAAAGGAACATGCCTCCTGTTTGCCTCCCGACGCACCCAAGTGAGTAGAAACCCCACAATTGGTGGAGAATGCGGGCAGCGTTCCCAGCAGATATGTGTGACTGCTACAGGAAGGACTGCATGTCCTAGTGAAGTCCTCTAAAAGCCAGCAAGCGACGCTGGACAAAATGGAGGACCTGCTGAAACACCTGGTCCACTCGCAGCAGCACCAGCAGGAGACCAACAGGCTGTTGTTACAGCAGATCCAGCAGCACCAGCAGGAGCAGCGGCAACAGATGCAGCTTTTGGCAACTGCCATCCAGGGCAGGACGAGCGCCCCAACCCCAAGTCCGGCTGATGACTCCCACGTCCGGAAAGCGGTAAGACGGGCCTTGCAGAAGACCCCGGGGATGATGTGGAAGTTCTTTGTATTTGAAAGGGTTGCCGAAAGGGAGAAACTTCTGCCAGACCAGTGGGCAGAGATGCTGGCGCCATACCTGATGGGGGAGCCCCAGAAAGCTTACTATGACTTAGCTTGCAGGACGCTAAGGAGTACGGCAAACTCAAAACCAAAATTCTGGTGCGCTTGGGTGTGACGATGTCTGTCAGGGCACAGCAGGTCCACCGCTGGGCGTATCACCAGGACAAACCCCCTCGCTCCCAAATGTTTGACCTTTTGCACCTGGTCCAAAAATGGCTGCAGCCGGAGTCCTCTAGCAGAGTCCTCTATGCCCTGCGCAGATGGTAGAGCGAGTGGTGATGGACCGGTTTGTGCATTCCTTGCCAAGGCCAATACAGACTTGGGTTGCCCAGGGTGATCCCCGAAAAGGAGATGAACTGGTCGGACTGGTCGAGAGATACCAGGGGGTGGAGGGTTCCTTGGGAAGGCAGCCCACTCCATACTGTTGCTCCCAATAGGGGGTGGGTGGCCCAAAAGGGGGTGGGATGTCCAAGGTCCAAAGGGGCGGGGGAAGTAATGCCCAAGGTCCCTATGGGTGATGTCATTTGCTGGAGGTGCCACGGCCCAGGCCATATAGCCACCTGTTGTCTTCTGACCTCCGAGCAGATGGACTGCAACATAGGACGTCGCTGTTCATAATTTGCGTCTCCGGCCTGCAGTGTGAACTGTTCACCCAGCGAGGGGCCACAAGCATGTCCTGTGAAGGTGAACGGTTGGCAGATAACTAGACTGCTAGACTCCGGAAGTCTGGTGACCCTTGTGAGGACCACACTCCCTCTCAAACTGATCCCAGGGAAAAAGGTTAAAAAAAAAGGGAAATTCTCCAGCGTAGGGTAAAGTTAAAACATAGTAATTTATTAGGTCCAAGATAAAAAAAATCTTTGAGTTCATCCGAGAAATACAAGCAGCATGCATTCCGCTGAGCTGACTCTCCTCCTCTTTCCCTCCATGTTTCCATACATTTACTAGGGAAAAAGGTTGTCGTACAATCCATTCATGGTGATGCTATGGACTACTCTATGGCCAGAGTGGACATTGAAACGGCCCACGGTATTGAATCCCACGAGGTCAGCGTCGTCCAGGACTTGTTGCACCCCATTATTATAGGCCGGGACTTTTGTTTCTTTTGGGATCTGTGGGGAAGGGTTCGGGGTTCGCTGGATCGGTTAAGAAACCAGTTAACCCTGAAGAGGTATCACCACACCCAAAGTCAGATGGATTTCCCTTTTGTGTTCTGGTGGGGGATGAGGAAGTAGTGGCCCCTGAGTCTGACATTCCAGAGTTAGGGGTGACCAGAGAGAATTTTGGGACCGCCCAACATAGGAACCTAACTCTGAGGGAAGCCTTTAACAATGTCACAGACATAAATGGGATTGCACAGGAGCCAGGGGCTGACACAAGATTTCCCTATTTTATGTTGAGTGGGGAGTTATTGCACCGGGTTACAAAAGTGAAGGAGGAGCATGTGGAACAGTTAATAGTGCTGGGCCCCCATAGACCGAGGGTGTTGGACATGGCCCATTCATATGTCTTGGGTGGCCATCTTGGAGTGGAAAAAACGCAGGAATGGATCATGCAGAGGTTCTATTAGCCCGTATGTCACCGGAAAATATTAAAGTATTGCTGGTCCTGCCCTAAATGCCAGCACTCTTTTTCCACTATAGCGTAGTTTTTCTCACAGAGAGTTTTCTGCTCAAGTACAGGATGGGATGTTCCTCCCCATTTACTTCTTGGGACATCACAGCTTCCAACCCGACCTCTGAGGCGTCCGTCTGGACCACAAACTCTTTACTGAAGTCCACTGCTATCAAGACTGGCTGCTTACACAGGGCAATCTTCAATTCCTTCGGGCCCTTCAGTAGGTCGGTCAGGGGTGCGGCTATCATGGCAAAATTCGGGATAAATCGCCAAGCATACCCCTCAATTCCTAGGAACGCCTGCACCTGCTTCTTGGAGACTGGTTGCAGCCAATTCTGGATCGCCTCTACCTTATTTACTGGCGGCTTGATTTTGCCCCTTCCAACTACATAGCCCAAGTATTTTGCCTCTTCTTTTCCTATGGCGCACTTCTTTGGGTTTATAGTAAACCCCACCTTCCTGAGCGCATCTAACACTGCCTGGACATTCTGCAGGCGACTTCTCCAATCCGAGCTGAAGATCACAATGTCGTCCAGATAAGCTGCGGTGTATTTTGTGTGAGAGTCCCGGATCCGGTCCATGGCCCCCTGGAAGGTAGCTGGGGCTGCCTGTAGACCGAACGGCATCCTGGTATATGGAAAGCACCCATCAGGTGTAGAGAAGGTCATCTTCTCCTTGGCACCTGGAGAATTTACCAGTACCCTTTCGTTAGGTCCAGGGTGGTGATGTATCTAGCTGGACTTAGCCTCTCAATGAGTTCATCCATGCAGGGCATCGGGTAGGCGTCAAATTTGGAAACCTCACTTAGCTTCCTGGAATCATTGCAAAAGCGCCATTCTCCATCAGGCTTCAGCACCAGGACAATGGGGCTGGACCAGCCGCTCTTTGATTCCTCGATGGCTCAACATTCTCTTTACCTCCTTGAAGATTACCTCGTGGCATGCTTTGGGAATGCGATATGGCTTGAGGTTCACCCATACATGCGGTTCCGTAAGGATCTCATGCTCCACAACCTGCGTACATCCTGGCAACTCTGAAGACAGGTCCCGGTTCCGCTGAAGCATTTCTCGGCACTGTTGCTTCTGGGCTGGTGACAGTGTCTCGGCCACCGAGACATCCTCGATCCTGGCTTCAGGATTGGCCCCCAGACACGTAGCTTCCACAGGTTCCCTGTCCAGCCACGGTTTAAGCAGGTTGATATGGTATACCTGGTACGGCTTTCTTCTTCCTGGCTGGTGGATCTTGTAGTTGACGTCGCTCAACTTTTCGACCAGCTCATGTGGCCCTTGCCACTTGGCCAGAAATTTACTTTCGACTGAAGGAACCAACACCAATACCCGGTCTCCAGGGCTGAACTGTCTCAACCTTGCGGCCTGATTGTAGACCCTTACACTGAATGCCTCAGCAGTCCATGTATTTAAACCCCAGACCACACCCTGGGGTGGAGATATGGTGAACAGCCTCCCACCCGCTCTACAGCTGTTCACATAAAACTTAATGGCTGATTAACCCTCTCGGCACATAACATGCTGGAGAAAACTTCCAGGTTTCACATCACTGAAGCTATGGGTGTGGGGAGTAGTGAATATTCATTCTCTTTAATAGCAGGCACACGTGATCACCAGGCAGCTGCAGGAGCCGCGGCTTCGGCTGACACTGTGCGCGCTAGTAAGGAGAATAATTAGTCACTGCTTCCCACGTCCATAGTCTGGGCGTGGAGAGCAGTGACTATTCCGGCAGCTGATCTCAGCGCCTGAGGGCGCATGGCAGTGATGTCATGCAAGGCACACATGCTGAGATCAGCTGCTGGCAGCAAAACAGGATGCAGAGCTGGAGCAGAGGGAAGTAAGGCGAGTAGTATCGTTTATTTTTTTGTGTGCACGGAGATGGGGATACCATGCATACCAGGATAGGGGTGGGGGTGCGATACATACTAGGATGGGGGTCCCATGCATACCATTATGGGGTGCCATGCATACCAGGATGGGGAACCATATATACCAGGAAGGGGGCATATATACATATCAGGATGGGGGATATAGATACAGAATTGGGGGACATTACCCCTATAACAGTGTCCGCAGCAGACCCCCTCCCCTGTAACAGTGTATCACAACCACATTTTTTGCTTTTATTTTTTTTTCTAATGTGGCCCCTAATGTTATGTTCAGATGAAGTGACAGATTTCAAGCAGGGGGGGCGATACCTAATTCATCTGGTCTAATCCAGCAGAAGAGCTAATACAGCACTAATTGCTGAGAAAGTTAATGGCTATGTAAAGTTATCAGATTATATGTGACGTTACAGTTTGCTGTGTATGGGCTTGTATAGCTGCAGACTGGTCGAAATGTCCATGATAACCCCTGTATGCTGCCAGAAGCACCTACACTAGACCGCGGAGCAATAGAAAACTGTGGTCTGATCTTTATTGGAGAATAGATGAAAACATAACACACTATGGGAAGAAGACAAGCTGGTGGATAGTGAGTGTGATATCCTGGGTAATGTTCTGCTGGGAAATCTTGGTTTTTGGCATTTATGGACATGTACCATCTGCCTAAACATTGCTGCAGACCAAGTACACGCCTTCATGGCAATGGTATTTCTTAATGGCCTCTTTCAGTAGAATATTGCGCTCTGGCACACTGCAAAACTGTTTGAGGAACAAGACAAAGAGTTAAAGGTAATGATGATCTTACATTTACCAGGTCAATCTATAACTGAGAATCTGTGGGATGTGCTGTAAACAAATCACTGGAAGTCCAGTTAGAAGACTTACGGTATATGCACACAACATTTTATTGCTGAGTTTTTGGAGCAGGAACTGAGCAGAAACTCCAAGTTTGGGAAAAGAATTTGGCTTTGACATACTGCAGTGCTAGCTGCTATATTTGAGGTTTTATTTTTGTAACCTCTGTGAACATACCTCCCAACTTTTGAAAAACAGAAAGAGGGACACATCATGCGGCGTGTGTAGTGCTCGCGGCAAATTTTGTCCAAGCCAATGGCCACACCCCAATCCACAATCATTTACTATTTCTTTCTCCCCCACCAAGAGGAGTTGTCAGAGGGGCGCTGGTAATGAGGGACATTCAGCAGACTCCATAGACTGCAGGGTGTAGACCCAAATCCAGGACTGTCCGTTTTATCTGGAACAGTTGGGACTATAGATGAGCGGATCGATTCAAGGGACTCCATTCCAGGGTCCAGATCAGTGCTACCTGGCGGCTGGACTGGAGGCCATGAATCTCTAACCATTCAGCGTCCCCGGCGGCTTCTGATCACCCAGGGTAGCACAACGTCATCTGTACGTCCTGCTCATCTCTAGTTGGGATCTGTGGATTATTTTTTGTTCCCTCATTCACAGTCGGAGCCGCCAGAACTTTCTCATCTTTACGTAGTTACATAGTTACATAGTTAGTAAAGCTGAATAAAGACTTGCGTCCATCAAGTTCGACCTGTTAGTTCTGTAGTTGCTAAAGTTGATCCAGAGGAGGGCAAAAACCCCAAATGACTTAGCCAATCTTCACCTGAGGAAAAATTCCCTCCCGACTCTGAAACCAGCAGTCAGAATAAATCCCTGTATCAACCTACTATTTTATTCTATTTTTAAGTATATGCAGAAATCTGCCTGGTATCTAGAAAAGCATCCAGTCCCCGCTTGAACTGGTTTAGTGAATCCGACATTACCGTCTCCTCACTCAGTGAATTCCATATTCTCACTGCTCTTACCGTAAAGAACCCCTTCCTATGCTGGTGCTGAAACCTTTTCTCTTCCATTCTTAGTGAATGCCCTCTTGTTACTGTAATATCCCTCCTTTTGAACAAATCCCGGGCAAGGTCTCTATACTGTCCCCTAACATATTTGTACACATTTATTATGTCCCCCCTCAACCTTCTCTTTTCCAGGCTGAATAGTCCTAGTTTTGCCAACCTCTCTGGGTATTGCAGTCCCTCCATTCCCCTTATTAATTTTGTTGCCCTCCTTTGTACCTTTTCAAGCTCATTTATATCCTTTCTATATATTGGGGCCCATAACTGAGCACAGTATTCCAAGTGTGGTCTGACCAGTGCTTTGTACAGTGGAAGAACAATGTTCTCATCCTTTGCAGCTATACCTCTTCTGATACATCCCATTACCCTGTTTGCCCTTACAGCAGCGGCCTGACTTTGGGCACTCCAATTTAGTTTGCTATCAATCAAGATGCCCAAGTCCTTCTCCATCTCTGAATTCCCCAATGGTTTCCCATTCAGTGAGTACTGGTGACTTCCATTTTTCCTTCCCATATGTATGACCTTACATTTCTCCTCGTTAAACCTCATTTGCCATTTAATGCTCCACCTACCCAGCTTATCCAAATCCCTCTGTAGGTCTGCACTGTTCTCTTTTGTATTAATTGTTTTACATAACTTTGTGTCATCTGCAAATATTGATATTTTACTATTTATCCCGTTGACTATGTCGTTAATAAAGATATTAAATAACATTGGGCCTAGTACGGACCCCTGTGGTACCCCACTAGTGACGCTTACCCAATCTGAGTATATTCCATTTATAACCACCCTCTGCCTTCTATCCTTTAGCCAGTTAGCTACCCACTTGCAGACATTTTCCCCCAGCCCCATCATTCTCATTTTGTATACCAACCTATTATGTGGCACGCTATCGAACGCTTTTGAGAAGTCGAGATACACGACATCCACTGGTTCCCCCTGATCTACTCGAGAGCTAACCTCCTCGTAGAAGTCAATCAGGTTTGTTTGGCAGGAGCGATTCCTCATGAATCCATGTTGGTTCGGGGTTAATAGATTATTAGCATCAAGATGCTCCATGATTGCCTCATTAATAAAGCCTTCAAAAATTTTGCCCACAACGGACGTCAGACTCACCGGCCGATAGTTTCCGGCATCACTTTTCGCTCCCTTTTTGAATATTGGCACTACATTCGCCTGTCGCCAATCAAGTGGTACAGACCCAGTCTCAACAGAGTCCTTAAATATAAGATATAACGGTCTGTCTATCACATTACTTAGTTCCCTTAGTACTCATGGGTGTATGCCATCAGGTCCTGGTGATTTGTTTATTTTAATGTTACTGAGGCGTTTCTGTACCCCAGCTTGGGTTAGATTTGTCATACTTAGTGGAGGATTAAGTTTGTCACTTCTCATTTCGCCTGTTAGTTCTTTTTCCTTTGTGAAAGTTGACGAAAAAAATTTATTTAATAGATTAGCTTTATCCTCATCTTTCTCTATGATTTTGCCTTCATCACTTTTTATCGGTCCAATATTATTCGATTTAATCCTTTTACTACTTATATACGTAAAGAACAGTTTGGGATTTGATCTACTTTCCCTAGCAATACGTCTCTCTGTTTCCTCCTTTGCTATTTTTATTTGTTTTTTACAGGTTCTCGTTTTTTCCTTGTAACACATTAGTGCCTCCTTACTGTTTTCCTGTTTTAATCTCTTGAATGCCTCTTTTTTGCTATTTAACGCCCCTTTTACGTTCTTATTCAACCATATTGGTTTCCTCTTATTTCTGGCCCTTTTATTCCCATATGGTATATACCTCTCGCACTGAGTATTCAGAATTCTTTTGAAGGTTTTCCATTTACTATTCGTATTTCCTTGATTAAGAACTTTGTCCCAGTCAATAAGTTGAAGGTTTTCTATCAGCTGATCAAACTTCGCCCTCCTAAAGTTTAATGTTTTTGTTGTTCCCTTATTGATAACCCTACTGAAGGGCATTTTGAAGTCGATAATATTATGGTCGCTATTACCTAGGTGCCCCCCTATCTGTACCTCAGTTATTCTATCAGGCCTATTAGTCAATATTAAGTCCAACACGGCCTTCCCTCTCGTTGGTTCCTGCACTAGTTGGGAGAGATAATTATCCTTGATATTTGTCAAGAACCTTTTTCCTTTCTGCGATCTACAGGTTTCTGTTTCCCAGTCAATATCCGGGTAGTTGAAGTCCCCCATTACAATCACCTCATTATGTTTTGCTACTTTGTCTATTTGTCCTAATAGCAGTTTCTCATTCTCCTCTGTTATATTAGGTGGCTTATAGCAGACCCCCAGTAATATTTTATTATTATTTTTTGCCCCCTCTATCTCTACCCACATGGACTCGACCCCCTCTTCTCCCTCTCCTATATCTTCCCTTAGTCTGGGCTTTAGACGTGACCTTACATATAAGCAGACTCCTCCGCCCTTCCCCTGTTTCCGGTCCCTTCTAAATAAACTATAATCTGTTAAATTTACCGCCCAGTCGTAGCTATCGTCTAGCCAAGTCTCTGTTATACCTACGATGTCATACCTCTCCTCCGATATAAGCGCCCGCAGCTCATCCGCCTTATTGGTCAGGCTTCTTGCGTTGGTCAGCATGCAAGATAAAACTTTGGGGTTATTTAGCATCCTATTCTTCTCTAACGATCTAACTGTACTATCCCCACCCCCCTCTCCACCCTCATTATATTCACTTCTCCCCTTCCCCCTTGCTTGCCTCACATCCCACCTATTTCCTTGGTTTCCCCCCCCCCCCGTCTCTAGTTTAAAAACTCCTCCAACCTATTAGCCATCTTCTTCCCCAGCACCGCTGCACCCTCCCCATTGAGGTGCAGCCCGTCCCTACGGTAGAGCCTGTAGCCGACAGCGAAGTCGGCCCAGTTCTCCATGAACCCAAACCCTTCTGCCTTGCACCAACTCTTTAGCCACTTATTCACCTCCCTAACCTCCCGTTGGCGCTCCTGTGTGGCTCGCGGGATTGGTAGTATTTCTGAGAAAACTACCTTGGAGGTCCTTGCCCTAAGCTTCCTACCTAGATCCCTGAAATAATTTTTAAGGACCCTCCATCTACCACTCACTTTGTCATTGGTGCCAATGTGGACCATGACCGCTGGGTCTTCGCCAGCCCCACCCAGTAACCTGTCAACCCGATCCGCGATGTGCCGGACTCGAGCGCCAGGGAGGCAGCACACCGTTCGGCGATCCCGGTCTTTGTGACAGATTGCCCTTCACTATACGACATCCGGTTTTTTTGTGTCTGTAAGGCCGTGTTCACACAGTGCAGAAATACTGTGTTTTTTGTTTTCAGCATTTACGCTACGTGTGAACACGGCCTCACAGTTTTATTACATTTTTATGGGTTTAATAGAGAAAAATATAAATTATGCCATTTTTTTTTTACGTCATTTACCGATCCCTGTAAATAATTTGATCGCTGTGTTGTGCGGGTCGTTATGATTACATGGACCAAATATGTCCATGTCATTTGCTGATTTTTGATGTTCATTATTTAAAAATAAATGCATTAAAAATAACATTTTTTTTCATTATCAAGGGTTTTTCTTTATTATTTTTTTAGTAACTTTATAAAATGAAAAAAATCTCTTAGGTAATGTGAACACGATTCAGAGCCAATGCGTGTTTATGCAGCGTCAAACCCGCAGAAGCCAGATGTTACAGCATACTGGATGGGATTTGTAGAAATCCCATATCTACCATGTGTCTCCATGCACCTGCGGACCACCTGCGGAAGCTGACATGCGGCGCGTCTTTCCAGACCCGCAGCATGTCAATTTCTCTTGCGGGTCTGTCGACCTAACCTCTATGAGGTAAGTCCGCAGGGGAAAAAAAAATAATAAAAATGGCGCCGCTCATTTGCATATTGAGCAGAAGCCACCGGCAGCTATTCCGCAGCGTCGGGCCCACAGGCTGGTACGCATCGTGCGCATATACCCTGATTCTCCCTGTAGAATAAAAATACATACATTGTACACAGCAGAATATTCCTATCAGCCTAGTCAGATTCTGCAGTACAGATCAAGTACACGGAATTCTGCTCATTACCCCACAAGAGCTTGTGGCTCAGCACACTAAAGCTCCCAGCTATCTGTAATGTGTGAAGGTTTGTGAGTCCCAAGACCTGAGTAGACGCTAAAAAAAATAAATTAATAATTTCTTATTATTTTTAATACTTTTACGCTACATTACCACGATCAGGAACAGCAGTGCTTTTGACGCAGCGTATTCTTGCTGTGTTCAAAACGCTGCGTTACAATCACGCAGGTAAATCCGAATGTGTTCACTGAACCATGTGGAGATTCCGCATCTAATGACATTTTATTGTGGAAATTTCACAGTGGAGACCAGTGTCTCCGCAACTGAAATTGACATGCTGCAGTTTGTAAATCCGCACCGCTGGCGAGTTTACGCAGCGCAGGTGAACTGTGTCCAAAAAGCTGCCATTACGGAGCGTGGGCTTATAGCATTATAGGAACAAGATAAGTATTTTCTTCACTTCAGTATACAGCCACCATAAAAATACATTGTTATATATACACTGCTCAAAAAAATAAAAGGGAACACTCAAATAACACATTCTAGATCTGAATGAATGAAATATTCTCATTGAATACTTTGTTCTGAACAAAGCAGAATGTGCTGACAACAAAATCACACAAAAATTATCAATGGAAATCAAATTTATTAACCAATGGAGGCCTGGATTTGGAGTCACCCCAAAATTAAAGTGGAAAAACACACTACAAGCTGATCCAACTTTGATGTAATGTCTTTAACCCCTTAAGGACCAGAGCTTTTTCCATTTTTGCTTTTTCGTTTTTTGCTCCCCATGTTCCCAGAGCCATAGCGTTTTTATTTTTTGGTCAATATGGCCATGTGAGGGCTTATTTTTTGCGGGACGAGTTGTACTTTTCAACGCCATTACTAGTTTTACCATATCGTGTACGGGAAAACGGGAAAAAAATTCCAAGTGCGGTAAAATTGCAAAAAAAAGTTTTTTATTTATTTTTTTTTACCACGTTCACTGAATGCTAAAACTGACCTGCCATTCTTATTCTCCAGGTCATTACGAGTTCGTAGACACCAAACATGTATAGGTTCTTTTATATTTAAGTGGTGAAAAAAAATTCCAAAATTTGGTACAAAAAAAAAAAAAAAATAGCGCCATTTTCCGAGACCTGTAGCGTCTCCATTTTTTGGGATCTGGGGCTGGGTGAGGGCTTATTTTTTGCGCACCGGGCTGACGTTTTTATTGATACCATTTTGGGGTAGATCCGATGTTTTGATCGCCCATTATTGTATTTTATTGCAATTTTGCGGCGACCAAAAAACGTAATTCTGGCGTTTAGAATTTTTTTCTCGTTACGCCGTTTACCGATCAGATTAATTCTTTTTTTATATTGATAGATCGGGCGATTCTGAACGCGGCGATACCAAATATGTCTATGTAGGTTTTTTTTTTTATATATTTTATTTTGAATGGGGCGAAAGGGGGGTGATTTAAACTTTTATATTTTTTTTATATTTTTAAAAACGTTTTTTTTTTCACTTGTTGCTTGCTTCTATAGTCTCCATAGGAGACTATAGAAGCAGCAACTATCCGATCGGCTCTGCTACATACAGGGGACGAGCAGATCCCCTGCAGGCAGCAGAAATGGTCCTGTGCTATGAGTGCTGACCACTAGGTGGCGCTCATAGCGACCAGATCATGACAACCACAGGCATCTGCTGCAGACCCTGGGTTGTCATGCCCACCCATAGGTGACACGCGATCACGTGACGGGGTCGCCGATGGGCGGGGCTTATGACGCGCTACCCGGAAGCGGCATTTAACATGTTAACAGCTGCGGCTGGATCGTGATTCCACCCGCGGCTGTTGCGGACACATGTCGCTGTAAGAATCAGCTGACATGTGCTCGGTTCAGTGAGGGCTCAGCGCAGCAGCCCTCACTGAACGGGGGGTACGTAAATGTGCGTACTAATACGGCATGGGTTGCAAAGGGGTTAAAACAAGTCAAAATGAGGCTCCGTATTGTGTGTGGCCTTCACGTGCCTGTATGACCACCCTACAACGCCTGGGCATGCTCCTGATGAGGCTGCGGATGGTCTCCTGTGGGATCTCCTCCCAGACCTGGACTAAAGCATCCGCCTACTCCTGGACAGTCTGTGGTGCAACGTGACGTTGGTGGATGGAGCGAGACATGATGTCCCAGATGTGCTCAATCGGATTCAGGTCTGGGGAACGGGCGGGCCAGTCCATAGCTTCAATGCCTTCATCTTGCAGGAACTGCTGACACACTCCAGCCACATGAGCTCTGGCATTGTCATGCATTAGGAGGAACCCAGGGCCAACCGCACCAGCATATGGTCTCACAAGGGGTCTGAGGATCTCACTTTGGTACATAATGGCAGTCAGGCTACCTCTGGAGAGCACATGGAGGGCTGTGCGGCCCTCCAAAGAAATGCCACCCCACACCATTACTGACTCACTGCCAAACCGGTCATGCTGAAGGATGTTGCAGGTAGCAGATCGCTCTCCACGGCGTCTCCAGACTCTGTCACATGTGCTCAGTGTGACCCTGCTTTCATCTGTGAAGAGCACAGGGCGCCAGTGGCGACTTTGCCAACCCTGGTGTTCTGCGGCAAATGCCAAGCGTCCTGCACGGTGTTGGGCTGTGAGCACAACCCCCATCTGTAGACGTCGGGCCCTCATACCACCCTCATGGAGTCGGTTTCTAACCGTTTGTGCAGACACATGCACATTTGTGGCCTGCTGGAGGTCATTTTGCAGGGCTCTGGCAGTGCTCCTCCTGTTCCTCCTTGCACAAAGGCAGAGGTAGCGGTCCTGCTGCTAGGTTGTTGCCCTTCTACGGCCCCCTCCACGTCTCTTGGTGTACTGGCCTGGCTCCTGGTAGCGCCTCCAGCCTCTGGACACTACGCTGACAGACACAGCAAACCTTCTTGCCACAGCTCGCATTGATGTGCCATCCTGGATGAGCTGCACTACCTGAGCAACTTCTGTGGGTTGTAGAGTCCGTCTCATGCTACCACGAGTGGGAAAGCACAACCAACATTCAAAAGTGACCAAAACATCAGCCAAAAAGCATTGGTACTGAGATGTGGTCTGTGGTCCCCACCTGCAGAACCACTCCTTTATTGAGGGTGTCTTGATAATTGCCAATAATTTCCATCTATTGTCTATTCCATTTGCACAACAGCATGTGAAATTGATTGTCAACCAGTGTTGCTTCCTAAGAGGACAGTTTGATTTCACAGAAGTTTGATTTACTTGGAGTTATATTCTGTTGTTTAAGTGTTCCCTTTATTTTTTTGAGCAGTGTACAATGTACTGTATTTCTATGGAGATGTATACTCTCTGCTTCGGGATTCATTGCAATGTAGAGTCAAGATAAAAAAAAAAAAAAAAAATCTCCTATCTTTATCATTATGGGCTGTAGCTCAGTGATTAGAGCACACAGCCTGTGAGCGTTGGGAAGCATGGTCTGATACTGTGATTGTGAGTTCGAGTCCCGGGTGAGACCGCAAACAGGAGTGAGATGAGAAGAATATATAAATTAATTTATGCACTAAGAAGAGATGATCGGTCCCACCCCTGAGGAGGAGGAGCTACGGAGCGATGTAGGAGAGAGTGGTAAGTATAGAAACCGGGAAAACAGCTGAGCCGTGACGGGATGCGGGACTGAGCCCTCAAAGCGGGACAGTCCTGCCGAAAACGGGATGATTGGGAGCTATGCCTGTAAAGAGAGAGTGTGGTGTACAGGAACTGACGCAAACAGAAAACAGACAGTGCTTCTCAGTAAGACACATTAATCCTCTCAGAGCTCTATTGTTGTGGCAACCTGGGGGAGGAGGAGCAGCATCAGAGGACAGGATTGATTGGCTGGGCAAGCTGGAGATGGTTGGTGTTAATGTCAGGCTAGATTCAGCAAAATTCACACCGTCCTGCCGCAAGCAGATCTTTTAGACGAGGTGCAAATGGGACTTGGCCATGGTTTGCCAATCCAGAAAGTTTGATGGTAGGTAGGAACCTAAAATCTGTGTGTATCTGGTTGAATTATTTTCTGCATCTTTAGTTAACATAAAGAAACAGAATCAAGGGGTGCCTACTGAAGAAAACACACTTTCGAAAGTAAGGACCACCCTAGTGTAACACCCATGGCAGAAATCGTTCCAGCTACCCCTGCTCTTGGCACTAGGCAGTACTTGCACCGCAGTTCTCGCGGGCAACATAAGCACTTGTGTATTAAAACCTGGTGTTATTTATGCTTGTTCCTTTCCAGTCAGTTTCCCGTGTGTCTTATTCTGGAATCTCAATAGTTAATAGTTCTGCTGAAGGCAGTGGTGGGACCTCTCCCTATTTAAACCTCCTGCAGTCAGTCCCTGGTTGCCAGCTATAGCAACTGCTCTGCTGGTTGTTAGTGGATCCCCTTGTTTTACTAGTGCTTATTTGTGCTTCTGACTTTGGGCTGTTTTTCTGACTACCGACCTGCTTTACGATTCTGCCTTTAATTTGGACTTGCTAGTTTTGAATTGGCCTCTTGGCTATCCTTTTCCTGCCAGTCCTCCTTGCTGGCATTCCTAAACAACTGCCTGTGACACTTAGTGGGAAACTTGTCAAGACAGGCGCCTCCTTGCCCGCTGTCAGTGACTGACAGATTTCTCTCTGCATACGCGTATAGGGGAGCGGGCAGGGAGATGCCGCTGGGGACCCGCCTGTCTGATTTGTCATCTATGCAACTTGGTCCCCAGTTGACTTATTGGCTTATTATTTTTTTCTCTCAGAGTCAAACATACATGAGAAATCATGCAGCTAGTGCCCGAAACACGATGCTTGTGGATTGTGCAGCATGTATCTGCTGTCAGGTTCCATTTAAGTAGCCCACAATCAAGTAAAGGGAATCTGTCACCTCACCTCCTGGGACATTTTTACCTCTTAATATGGGCATACAGGTAACAGAATGGTTAAACTAGTCTTACCTGTATGCCTCATATCTGCAGTATTGATGTGCAGAAATCGTCTTTAATTCTGTTATGCTAAAGATTTCTTCCAGGCTCCAGGGCGTGAGGTGCCTCCAAGAAATCTCCGCCTCCGGTCTTCATTTGAATAGCACCCCCCTTCCATCAGTGTCACACTGGCCTGTGACGTGCATTTCTGGCCCCCGAATCTCGCGCTCTGCAATCGCATGATTATACCTACCTATTCCTCCCTTCTATGGACAGTGGCCTCATCATTCTTCTAGGCAGGTGAATCACTGCTACTGAAGGGGGGTGCTATTCAAATGAAGACAGGAGGCGGAGATTTCTTCCAGACACCTCACGCCACGGAGCCTGGAAGAATTCATTAGCATAACAGAATAAAAGACAATTTCTGCACATCAAGACCACAGATATGGGCATACAGGTAAGACTAGTTTAACCATTATATTACCTGTATGCCCATATTAATAGGTAAAAATGCCCCATGGTGTGACAGATTCCCTTTAAACTAGAAGTTACTCAGAGTGATCACTGCACAGCGCCCCCTTTGCAACACACACACACTCTTGTAAGTTACTACTCACCAATTGTGATATCATTTAGAGTTTCTTTGGAATTCATAGTCACCGGTAGCTCCTCTTCCTCATCCTTTACTTCTACTTTGATACAAACCTGTTACAATATAAGCAAAAATAATTCCCAAAACAATAAAAACAATTCTCAAGACATTGGTACGATTTTCAATTATCTTTCCATAAACCATATTTAAAGGGGTGATTTCAAATTTAAAAGTTACCCCTTCTCCACAGAATAGGGGATAACTTCAATTGCGGGGAGTCTGGCCACCGTGGCCCCAACAGAGAACCAGGGGTCTGAAGAGCCCTGGCTGAATGGAGCAGAGGTCAATCATGCATACTGCCTCTCTATTAATTCTAATAGGAGCGCTAAAGATCAGCCAAGTGCTGTGCTCGGCAATCTCTGGCAAACCCATTAAGAATAAATGGAGCGGTAGTGCACATGATCGACCTCCACTCCATTCAGTCGAGTCTCTTCTGACCCCTGGTTCTCGGGACCGGTGGGGACAACAGAACTCGGACCCCAGAGATAGGAAAGTTATCCACTAGCCGAAAGGGAGCTTACATGTCAGTAAGGTGTGTCATCATGAGACCTTAACACCATCTACCTGATGATCGTGTATGACACTGTGATTTTCCACTTGACAGTCCTGGGAATACAGAAGACTGGGACATCGCTCTAATGAACTACTGTTATTGGATCCACCTGTATGAAACATATAACTTTACTGAATATACTGAGGATGGAGGCACGTTTATCCATTTTTCTGGAGTAAACACAGATTGTTCATAACAAATGCCATTTAATCAAGCCCCTGCACCACTTTTTCTAACACATATAAATTGAGTAGTGCGAGTCATTTTACTTAGAATTTCCAACCCTTCCAACTAGAAAAGTGTCAGAAAACATCAGGTCTGACCTAGCTTTTCTTTATCCTGTACACAGATTGATCAACAAGGCATACGCATGCTGGAAGACACTCGTTCATCATTGGTATTGTACACTATTGATTAACCTAATAACAACCAAGAGCCATGATTTTATGGTGCATGGTCATGTAATTTAATACTGCACATGCAGTAAATTATAAAGCACAGGGTTAAAGCTCCTGCAGTCTAACAGGAGCATGTCCATTCCCCAGGGATCAGGCACATCTAGGAACCCTGGAGAGAAGATAGAAGCGATTTATTCTGTCTTTTCCTTTGATGACTACATAGCACTCAGTGAGCGCTATGCAGTGAATAGATGCATGGGCAGCACCAATGCTTCTGTAAGCTCACACAATTCCCAGGAGTCTGCCCAGCATAGAAGAGTCATTAAAGCCCTTTGATGCGTGGTCACTAAGGGGTTAGTCTACAGCATTGTTAATATCTGATGCTTTGATGATGGGATAACTGTATTTAGTGATCATTACTCACCTGCACTGATTTTTATAGGAATCTCTCCTTCCTTACATTGTTGATCCCTCAGCACACACATTTCTTCCTCTCCATCTAGAACTTCCACTTTTATATCAATCAGACCGTCTCCCTGTTATGACAAGCAGCTCATATTATATACAGTTCTGGAACAAACTGCAGAAGTCTGGCAGAAATGTTTCAAGAAACTACTAGACACGAAGCAAGTGAAAATAGCTGCAAGCTGTATTTCTGTGTGGTAGATATTGAGAGACCTTGGAATTCTGACTGTTTTGTGATTTCTCAGGAGGGCTCTGTTCACACCTGTGTTTTGAGTTCTGTTTTACTTTAAAAACGGAGAAATGGAAGTGGAAAACGGATCCTTTATATAGTGGATGCAATCTGAAGCAGAAGAGCTCCATTGATTATAATGGGTTTCAGTTTTATGCCCATATTTTTGATTGGAACAAACAGTGCTGCATCAAAACGCAAACGGTCACACAATGGAAACCAGGAGCAGGCATAAACAGAGCCTAAGCGTAAGTAACAAAAATAATTAGGGACGTACCTACGGGGAGGAGGGGAGTCTAACAGTTCTTGACCCTCCCTTGCCAGTACAACGAGTAACTTTATATACATGGGACAGAGTGACTACACTTATAGTCAGAGAACACAGTGGGTAGCTATGTATTCATAGGTCACAGTGATTAATTGTACATATTTAGAAGGCACAGAGGTTACTAATTCACAGAGAGAGTACAATGTGGGGTAAATTAGGTTCAGCGTGCACAGTTAGGCTAATTTGTCTTTTATGTAGGGGCACATTGCAGGGGAGAGGGGGAGAGAGAGGGAGAGAGGGAGAGAGAAGATATATAAGCGAGGAACCGTAGACAATGGTTTAGCAAACTTTGCAAAGATGAGTCATGGCCGAGAAAAATCGTCATGAATGCCAAGTAGAGAAAAAAAAATCAGTACTGTTGTCCGTGTAGGATCTGCAAACTGATGATGGGTGATGTCATTCTAGTTTGTGAAACAAACCTTGTTAAGGGTATACTCGGTGGTCTAGTTACACATGGTATTAATTTACATGGCGGGTGTTTAAAGTTGTAAAACATGGGTTGGGGGTCCACTCAGATTTTGGTTCACACCCCTCTGTGCTAGACTCCTAGGCACGCCTCTCCATACACTATCCCCCTTGATTATGTATAGTGCCCACCATTAACATGTATAGCGTCATTCTTTATTACATACAGTGTCCTCTTTTATTATAATATACAGTGACTGATGCCTCTGTGTTTGGTTGGCATTCTTTCAATGGATCTGGCGTGTGCTGTCTATTCATTTAGGGGGGTGATGAATTGGGTTTTATGTTCTATTTGTGAATAAAATGCATTGGTTGGCAAGTGCATAAATGAGCAACATATAGGAGAAAAAATTTTGGTGACACACTACATGCATCAATTTTCCTTGTCCTCTTTAGCATGTCATAGATGTCCCTATAAAAAGTTATCCAGTATAGTTATATGCCAAATACCTATGCAGTGTGACAAATTACACATCACGTGTCACAATCTCGGAGACTCAGACCCCTGCCAAGAGGTCTTCACCCAGCATATAATAATTTTATTAATTCAATGAATAGATCCTTACAGATCATGTGCACATCCGATCGCATTGATGAGATCTTACCTGATGAAACTGTGGATAATCCAATGAATACAGAGGACTAGGACATTTCTCTGGTAGATTTCTCTTGTTGGATCCTTCTATAAAAATACACACAGTGAATGAATACCCACCCTGTTTATATGTGATGATCAAATGATGGGTATTTCACATGTAAAGTGCATGGAATAAATGGCGCTATAATAATAAATAATAATATTTAGGTGACCCTCAAACTTCTGTGTTTACATCCGTATAAGTCCCCTCTTACCCGGTGATGGGAGGATTTTGTAGTTCTCCATAATGACTAAACACTGCGTCTTGTAGTTATGTGATATTGACCCTCTGAAATTGTGGGTACTTTATACCTGCAAAACAATAGATTGAGGTAATGAAGATCATCATGCTTTTCCTGATCCTAGGATCCAGTATTTAAAAAAAGAAATTAATAAAATAGAAAACTGATTAATGCGTATAAGTGTAATACTAGATGTTGCAAAGAAAAAACAAATATGAAAATTTAGAAGAAAAAATTCACCTCACAATTTAAATAAAAAATGCTAAAAAAAAAAGTATATAATTTTTTTAAATCTGTGTTAATATGTACTATTGGTTCAATCAAATTTAAAGTAATATCGACATCCACTAAATATATTAAATTACCCAGTAGAATGTTGATGGAAGAATGGCTGTGGGATCAGACTACACAGAGTTTGTGGTTTGTTGTGTTTCCATGTGGATACAAAGGTCTGGCTAGGAGCTGTAGATATACGATGGAAGGATGTATATATTAACCCCTTTCAGACACACTACTTATATTTTCGTCATATGTCGGGTTCAATTCTTTGATGCAAGCTCAGAAACTTGTCAGACACTCCAGATTCATGAAGAAGCGTGCATCTCTTCATGAATCAGGAACGTCTTGCTCCACCATGCCCGGCGAGAAAATTGCCGGTCTTGATGAACCAGGGCCCATGTGTTCTAGAGAGAGTAAAGCCAGGAGAGTCACTGGTAGAGAAGGATCTGAGTGTACATGTAGATCACAGCATGCAATGTCAATCAGGGACTTTTAAGGCCGGAAAGATATTGGTGTTAAGAGAGGCAAGGACTCACAGGACGGGGGCATAATACTACCACTTTACAAAACGTCAGTGCAGCTTCATCTGGAACATGGGGTTCAGTTCTGGGTACCAGTTCATAGAAAGGATGGAGACCTGGAGAAAAGGTACAAAGAAGAGTCACCAAACCCAGTTTAGTGCCATATAGGATCTTAGTTATGAGGAAAGATTAAATGAATAACATTCACTTAGTCTTGAGGAGAGAGGTCTAAGCAGGAACATGATCAACAAGTACATAAATGTCCCATAAAGAAAAATATGGTCGAAAGCGGTGTCATGTAAAAACCCCCTCACAAGACAAGAGGACACGACCTCCATATGGAGGAATGAAGGTTCAATCTCCAGAGGAGACAAGGCTTCTATACCATAAGAACCATTAATACGTGGGGCAGCCTACCTCACCAGCTGGTCACAGCGGAGGCCTCAATGGTGTGGTGCAGAGCAGTACGTGTATATAGCGTGCGGTGCAGAGCAGTACGTGTATATAGCGTGCGGTGCAGAGCAGTACGTGTATATAGCGTGCGGTGCAGAGCTGTACGTGTATATAGCGTGCGGTGCAGAGCTGTACGTGTATATAGCGTGCGGTGCAGAGCTGTACGTGTATATAGCGTGCGGTGCAGAGCAGTACGTGTATATAGCGTGCGGTGCAGAGCAGTACGTGTATATAGCGTGCGGTGCAGAGCAGTACGTGTATATAGCGTGCGGTGCAGAGCAGTACGTGTATATAGCGTGCGGTGCAGAGCAGTACGTGTATATAGCGTGCGGTGCAGAGCAGTACGTGTATATAGCGTGCGGTGCAGAGCAGTACGTGTATATAGCGTGCGGTGCAGAGCAGTACGTGTATATAGCGTGCGGTGCAGAGCAGTACGTGTATATAGCGTGCGGTGCAGAGCAGTACGTGTATATAGCGTGCGGTGCAGAGCAGTACGTGTATATAGCGTGCGGTGCAGAGCAGTACGTGTATATAGCGTGCGGTGCAGAGCAGTACGTGTATATAGCGTGCGGTGCAGAGCAGTACGTGTATATAGCGTGCGGTGCAGAGCAGTACGTGTATATAGCGTGCGGTGCAGAGCAGTACGTGTATATAGCGTGCGGTGCAGAGCAGTACGTGTATATAGCGTGCGGTGCAGAGCAGTACGTGTATATAGTGTGCGGTGCAGAGCAGTACGTGTATATAGCGTGCGGTGCAGAGCAGTACGTGTATATAGCGTGCGGTGCAGAGCAGTACGTGTATATAGCGTGCGGTGCAGAGCAGTACGTGTATATAGCGTGCGGTGCAGAGCAGTACGTGTATATAGCGTGCGGTGCAGAGCAGTACGTGTATATAGCGTGCGGTGCAGAGCAGTACGTGTATATAGCGTGCGGTGCAGAGCAGTACGTGTATATAGCGTGCGGTGCAGAGCAGTACGTGTATATAGTGTGCGGTGCAGAGCAGTACGTGTATATAGCGTGCGGTGCAGAGCAGTACGTGTATATAGCGTGCGGTGCAGAGCAGTACGTGTATATAGCGTGCGGTGCAGAGCAGTACGTGTATATAGCGTGCGGTGCAGAGCAGTACGTGTATATAGCGTGCGGTGCAGAGCAGTACGTGTATATAGCGTGCGGTGCAGAGCAGTACGTGTATATAGCGTGCGGTGCAGAGCAGTACGTGTATATAGCGTGCGGTGCAGAGCAGTACGTGTATATAGCGTGCGGTGCAGAGCAGTACGTGTATATAGCGTGCGGTGCAGAGCAGTACGTGTATATAGCGTGCGGTGCAGAGCAGTACGTGTATATAGCGTGCGGTGCAGAGCAGTACGTGTATATAGTGTGCGGTGCAGAGCAGTACGTGTATATAGTGTGCGGTGCAGAGCAGTACGTGTATATAGTGTGCGGTGCAGAGCAGTACGTGTATATAGTGTGCGGTGCAGAGCAGTACGTGTATATAGCGTGCGGTGCAGAGCAGTACGTGTATATAGTGTGCGGTGCAGAGCAGTACGTGTATATAGTGTGCGGTGCAGAGCAGTACGTGTATATAGTGTGCGGTGCAGAGCAGTACGTGTATATAGCGTGCGGTGCAGAGCAGTACGTGTATATAGTGTGCGGTGCAGAGCAGTACGTGTATATAGCGTGCGGTGCAGAGCAGTACGTGTATATAGTGTGCGGTGCAGAGCAGTACGTGTATATAGTGTGCGGTGCAGAGCAGTACGTGTATATAGCGTGCGGTGCAGAGCAGTACGTGTATATAGCGTGCGGTGCAGAGCAGTACGTGTATATAGTGTGCGGTGCAGAGCAGTACGTGTATATAGTGTGCGGTGCAGAGCAGTACGTGTATATAGCGTGCGGTGCAGAGCAGTACGTGTATATAGTGTGCGGTGCAGAGCAGTACGTGTATATAGTGTGCGGTGCAGAGCAGTACGTGTATATAGCGTGCGGTGCAGAGCAGTACGTGTATATAGTGTGCGGTGCAGAGCAGTACGTGTATATAGTGTGCGGTGCAGAGCAGTACGTGTATATAGTGTGCGGTGCAGAGCAGTACGTGTATATAGTGTGCGGTGCAGCGCTATGTGTGAGCAGTAAGCAGGATACCTGTCCTATTCCAGCTGTTGCTCTGCACACACCTCCATTACCTGGTCATGAAGATGTTTTCATACAGTGAAGTATAATCTTCATGCAGCACCAGGACAGTCTGGAGTCTGACTCCTCCCACACACGTGACTTGTCACGTGACGTTGTCACACTCCCAGGTCCTGCAGCGCCCTAGCAGCAGAGCTCTGCGTTATTACTTCCGGGTGAGATGGTTGGTGAGCAGTGGTGCTTGTAGTATGCGGACTTTACCTTTTGTCTTTTCCTGCATTGTCGTCTGTCCTGGAGCTGCTATGGGAGCCGCTGGCCGACACCACCTCCTCCTCCTCCTGCTGCTGCTGCTGCTGCTGCAGTGCAGTGCAGTGCAGTGCAGTGCAGGGCTGGGTGTCCTTTTGCTTAATTTGCTTATGCCCAAAGACTAGGGGGCTTCTAGGCTCCTACATCCGGGGAGAAGTTCTGAGTGGGTGATCTGATTTGTGGGTGGGAAATCTGCTGCATATTACAGGACCAGCCAAGTAGCTGGCATTGTGCAAGTGTCCACACACTGCAGAAAAATGTATGTGACAAACAACTGACAGGCGGTGCGGATTTTCTATACACAGCCTTGTCACTATTTCCTGCAGATTTTCAGCATGGATTCCCTTGCAGGCATAGGATGAAACCTTCACCAAATCCACAGCAAAATTCACCTTTAATACTTGAGGATTTAGCTGCAGATTCCCTATAGAATCCAGGGCTGTGGAGTCAGTATAAAATGGACCGACTCAGACTCCTAAAATATATAATAAATTGGGTACAATAGTTCAATGCAGTTTGTAGGGAATATTTTTTCATAAGGATTTGGGAAAGTTATGAAATGTCCTATTCCTGATCTAAGGGTCTAGACTTTTAGCTGAGATGAATCTGTGCTACAGTAAATTTGTCACTTAAACATGAGCCTTGTATGAGGGAGTCGCAGTCGGTGTCATGGAAATTGAGGAGGTTTGGCTTACCGACTCCACAGCCCTGATAGAATCCACAATAAATTTTCTGCTTCACTTGTGGACGTAGCGTAAAGTGGAATGTAGCAACATTTTTTTAATAATTTTTAGTAGTTAAAACAGATATGTTTCTAATCCTTTTTTTTTCTTATTGTATCTTTTTTGTATATGATTATGGCATGGGTATGTGCCTGATCTTCTTCTGTTGACTACATTTAGAGATATGCAGTCTAGATTGCAGTATGGAGGATGTGACTCAATGATTTCTTTAGGAGAGGGAGAGAAGATGAGCTGTGATAATCACCTACAGTGCATAGGGTATCCGCTGTCATTTATATAGAGATGTTATCTGTCACTTAGGGCTGTGGAGTCGGTAAGCCAAAGACTCCGACTCCTCAATTTCCCTGACTCCGACTCCACAGCCCGGCCTCACTACTGTGCATGTACATAAAGTGCAGCACAGATTCATCTCAGCTAAAAGTCTAGACCCTTAGATCAGGAAAAGAACAGACATTTATAGGACATTTCATAACTTTCCCAAATTCTTATGAAAACCTTTACTGCACATACTGCGTTGTACTACTGTACCCAATTTATTAAACATTTTAGGAGTCGGACCATTTTATTTTGACTCCACCACAGTGGGCACCGACTCCACAGCCCTGCTGTCACTGTCATGTCAGTAATGATAATGAGACTACTAAAAATTGATTTACACAGAACAAGAAGCAGCTGACAAATATTAATCTTAATAGCCAGAGGTAAAGATGACGAAAAGATTTTAGGATTTTTATTTTAAAATATTGATTAAAAAATGTCACTAAAAAGTATTCTAAAAATGTTGAACATAAAAACTTGATTTAAATAACAGTTCATTTTTTTTATGACAAATTGCTTTTAAAGGGGGTTTTATAGGACTGTTAATTTTTCAGTGAGCACCCCCTTTATTGTTTTACAGGCCCTGTACATTTTATAATGGCTGTGCCTGGTTTACTTGATTGGCACTAAGCTGCAGAGAGCATTTCAAGCGACTGTCAGCTCAGAATGACTGTTCAAACCAAGTACAGGCGCTCGGAGCATCATGGCGAGGCCAATTGTTTAACGGCACTTTACCAGCTGCTTGGTTTCCACCCATCTCCACCCTGCTCTGGCTCAATGAAGCCAGAGCTGTTAATCAAGGAAGAAGAGGAGGTGCAGATTAAGGGAAAACAAACAGTTGGGAAGGTGTATTTAACCCCTTTACGACCTATGACGTACCTATCTATCATAGGTCGCCTCACTCCCTTGGATGCAGGCTCTGGCACGGAGCCCGCATCTTTTTCAGGCACATGACAGCTGATCTGATCTGAATTATTTTGATCGTTAAACGGTGTAACGAGAAATAAGATCAAAACTCCAGAAATGTGCTTTTTTGGTCGCCGCAACATTGGAATAAAATGCAATAACGGGCGATCCAAACATCGTATCTAGCTCAAAATGGTATCACTAAAAAGGTCAGCTCAGCACGCAAAAAAATAATTCCTCACCCGGCCCAATATCCCAAAAAATTTAAACACTACGGGTCTCGGAAAGTGGCGCCATTTTTTTTTTTAACAAACTTTGGATTTTTTTTTCATCACTTAAATAAAAAAGAACTTATACATGTTTGGTATCTGTGATCTCGTATTGACCTGGAGAATCATAATGGCAGGTCAGTTTAACCATATAGTGAACGTGTTAAAAGAAAAGAAAAAACAATTGTGAAATTGTACTTTCTTTGCAATTTCACCGCACTTGGACATTTTTTCCCGGTTTCCAGTACATGATATGGTAAAACCAATAATGTCGTTCAAAAGTATAACTTGTCCCGCAAAAAATAAGCCCTTACACGGCAATATTGACCGGAAAATAATAAAGTTATGGCTCTGTAAAGAAGGGGAGCCAAAAACGAAAAATGGCCCGGGAGTGAAGGGGTTAAACTCCAGCGGAGGATGACCTGTGAGTTTACTCAGTCTCTTCCAGTATACAGTTGTACTCAAAAGTTTACATACCGTGGCAGAATTTTTGCTTTCTTGACCTTGTTTCAGAGAATATGAATGGTAACAAAAAACCTTTTTCTCTACTCATGGTTATTGGTTGGGTGAAACCATTTACTGTCAAACTACTGTGTTTTCTCTTTTTAAATCTTAATGACAACCAAAACCATCCAAATGACCCTGATCAAAAGTTCACATACCCCAGTTCTTAACACCGTGTATTGCCCCCTCTAACATCAATGACAGCTTGAAGTCTTTTGTGGTAGTTGTGGATGAGGTTCTTTAATTTCTCAGATGGTAAAGCTGCCTATTCTTCGCAAAAAGCCTCCGGTTCCTGTAAATTCCTGGGCTGTCTAGCATGAACTACGCGCTTGAGATCTCCCCAGAGTGGCTCAATGATATTGAGATCAGGAGACTGAGATGGCCACTCCAGAACCTTCACTTTGTTCTGCTGTAGCCAATGACAGGTCGACTTGGCCTTGTGTTTTGGATTGTTGTCATGTTGGAACGTCCAAGTACGTCCCATGCGCAGCTTCCGGGCTGATGAGTGCAAATTTGCCTCCAGTATTTGCTGATAACGTGCTGCATTCATCTTCAACTTTTACCAAGTTTCCTGTGCCTTTGTAGGTCACACATCCCCAAAACATCAGCAATCCACCTTCGTGCTTTACTGTAGGAATGGTGTTCCTTTCATCATAGGCCTTGTTGACCTCTCTCCAAATGTAACTTTTATGGTTGTGACCAAAAAGTTAAATTTTGGTCTCATCACTCCAAATTACCTTATTCCAGAAGTTTTGAGGCTTGGCTCTGTGCTGTTTGACGTATTGTATGCGAGATACTTTGTGGCATTTGCGCAGTAATGGCTTTCTTCTGGCAACTCGACCGTGCGGCCTATTTTTCTTCAAGTGCCTCCTTATTGTGTATATTGAAACAGCACACCGCTAGTTTTCAGAGAGTCCTGAATTTCAGCTGATGTTATTTGTGCGTTTTTCTTTGCATCCCGAACAATTTTCCTGGCAGTTGTGGCCGAAATTTTTGTTGGTCTACCTGACCGTGGTTTGGTTTTTATAGAGTCCCTGGTTTTCCATTTGTTAATCACAGTTTGAACGCTGCTGACTGGCATTATCAATTCCTTGGATATCTTTTTGTATCCCTTTCCTGTGTTATACAGTTCAACTACCTTTTCCCGTAGATCCGTTGACAATTCTTTTGCTTTCCCCATAATTCACAATCCAGAAACATCAGTGGCTAGATGAAAGATGCAAGAGTCTGTCTGGATCCCAGAAACTCACTCAGCTTTTATGCACACACATTGATTACAAGCAAACAGGTCACAGGTGAGGATGTTACCTTTAGTAGCCATTCAAACCCATTTGTGTCAAATTCTGTGCATGTTATCAGGCCAAAATCACCAGGGTATGTGAACTTTTAATCAGGGTCATTTGGATGTTTTTGGTTGTCATTAAGATTTATAAAGAGAAAACACAGTAGTTTAACAATAAATGTCTTCCCCCAACCAATAACCATGAGTTGAGAACAAGTTTTTTTGTTATCATTCATATTCTCTGAAACAAGGCCAAGAAAGGAAAAATTCTGCCGGGGTA
Source organism: Phyllobates terribilis (assembly GCF_046119375.1). NCBI lineage: Eukaryota > Metazoa > Chordata > Amphibia > Anura > Dendrobatidae > Phyllobates > Phyllobates terribilis. Next base: position 289,450,737 of record NW_027362765.1, on the reverse strand, counting down.
TGTAAACTTTTGAGCACAACTGTATGTGTACAACACAATTTTGCAAAAGGGGAGAAAAATAGATGTTCACTTGGGGTTCTACTGTCTTCTACGTGCTTCCAACTAATTTGCAGTACAGTTTTGCATCATACTGCCTAGTCAGTATTTTAGTAAAGGAAAAAAAAAAGAATCATTGAAAGGCAATCTCCTTATCATATTGTTGCAGAATATAACCTGTAGACAGCGCTGTCTTGTTTTTTTTGCTTGAAGGGTTGTTCCCACTCTTAAAGGGCGTATGTACAGGATCTGCTATTTACCGTATGTATGATAGATGAGGGTCTCATCTTGAAGGAACACTGGTTCACCTGGTGATGCGAAGGCTGCAGCCATGTCAAAAATGAACAGACAGGTCGCTGCACATGTATTTAACTTTCACTATTATGTGATTTAGGCCACGGCCCCACTATCAGTATTTGGTCAGTATTTTTTCTCAGGAGTGGGAGCCAAAACCAGGAGTGGGTGATAAATGCAGAATTGGTGACTTGTTTCTATTATACCTTTTCTCTGATTGTTCCTCATCTGGTTTTGGCTCCCACTCCTGAGAAAAAATACTGACCGAATACTGATAGTGGGGCCTTGGCCTTAAGGAAAAAAACGAGCACCAAAGACACCTTTTGTCCACACAGATGGGAAGGGAACTTAATCTATCAGTCACCTATAGCATATTCTGTAGATATGTCTTAAATGTCACAGTTGTGAAACCCCCATTACAAATGCATTCCTTTTACTAGAGTCTATGAATAATTTTCATTTCTGTTGCAGTCTCTGTAAGGACATCTTCTGTGAAACAATGGTTCTTTCTATGACTGACCCCTGTGGGATGTACAATGGCAGAAAGGACGTGGCAGAGAAGATCCTAAACCTCACCCTAGAGATCATCTACCTGCTGACTGGAGAGGTGAGAGGATCTGGAAATTATGTCATATGACATCACTTTTAATAAAACAGCGACATAACAGAAATGGATTCTCCATGTCCATATACTAGGTCTGTGTGAAGCTTTGTCTCCAAAACTGTAAAATAAGTCCAGACCAACAGGGTGCTGAATGCATGGAGCTGAAAGCCGCGACTGACGACATCAAGCTCCATTCAGAATCGGTCATGACCAACCATGCCCAGTAGAGAAACCAAATAACAGTGATATGTGACACTGCACTGTGTGCCGCTACTAGCAATGATGGCTGCCTACTTGTTTGCTGCTTCTAGTCTTTAGAGGATGCATTGCAGGAGTGAGCAGGGGGTACTGTAAGTACCTGGGGAAGCTAGTGATAGTGGGGGTCATGCTACATGGTTTGTATGACACTTCATAGTATTTGTGGTGTAGTGTATTGTTATATGAACTAATTATTAATTCCTTACTTTACTAACTGGTCATTTAGCTCACTGGGGTTGTATCTTTGCACCTTAAATCCCATTTTTAGGGTTGTGTATTGATATATGGTCATAATCTCTATTCAATCAAATATGTTAATAGATGGATATTGCTGGATAGTGTTTATAAATACAGGCACATTTGTCATTTACTGCTTATTAAAATGTGCAGCCTTTCTTTAGATATTAAAACTTTTATTTTTTTTTACTGCTTGTTGCCTAGATGACCGACCACCACTGCTGTAAACCTTAAAGGCAATCTGTCTTCAGATTTTGCCACCTATTGTTAGAGCACCATAATATAGAGACAGAGCCTCTGATTCCATGATGTGTCACTTACTGAAATACTTCCTATACTTTTGATAATCTTCTGATAAAATGGTAATTTTATCACTAGAGGACTAGTAAACCTGATGCCATGTAGTCCTCCATATTCATACCCCCATTTTTTCCACTGATTGGTAGCTTTCTGCCTATGCACAGTGTACACAGAAAGCTGCCAATCAGTGGTGTGGTTATACAGAACACAAGATTCATTGAACTGGTAGAACTGCAGCAGATAATACAAAGATTGTATCAAAACTGCCGCAAGCAGCCCAGTAAGTGATACCTCGCTGGAATAAGGGTCTTTGCCCCTACATCATGCTGCTATCAGAGGGGTAGTAAAAACTTGTTGACAGATTCCCTTTACAGTCATTGAGTTAGAAAGTATTAGGAGGTAACTTTGCCCCCAGCAATCATGGCTTCAATGAAGTACTTCCACGCTAAATAGAAAAGAACTTGTAAGTGCTGTTCATGTTGTGCTGCCTGGCAGCGGTGGTCGGTTTCCAAGGCAATGAATTGTAATGAAAAGCAAAGTGTTAATTTAATATCTCAGATAAACTGACAATTTTTATTACCACTAAATTGGCTTGTATTTACAAGCACTATCTGACAATACCCATTTATGAAGATGGGAGTACATTTTTAATCCCTGCCATGTTTGCATGTCATACTTCATTACCTGGGAGACCTGTCATTCGGTATTCTGCTATTAAATGTCAGTACTACAACTCAGATGGCTTGTAGATGGGCCGAAACACATCCTTAACTTATGTGTCAAGGTATTCGAATAAAGCAAAGTGAATGTCCAGATTTGTTACAGGAAGGATGCCCCTGAGAATACAGGGCAGCTGCTATGTTAGACATTGCTGGGTCCTACATTTTGAAGGTGTTTACTATACCTTGCTAACATTTGTTTAGGTCGTGTGTACAGAAATATTTACATGCTGTCTACATATTTAGGATTATAGATCAGTAAAAAAGACATCTAGTGAGCATGTGATTACCAGAAGATGCCTCCATGTGTCAGAAGGAAGGAGCAGGAGCCACAGCCCCATCATGGAGCCTCCACATCACTCCCTTATACATGAGTACAGTGATCAGAAGATCCTGGACCTCACCAACAAGATGATTGAGCTGCTGACTGGAGAGGTGAGCGCTGCTGGGAATACTGGGACATTATACAGGAACACAAGGGATGATGTGTCTGGATGATGATGATGTATCATTGTGTGTCAGGTTCCTATAAGGTGTCAGGATGTCACTGTCCATTTCTCCATGGAGGAGTGGGAGTATATAGACGGACACAAGGATCTGTACAAGGACATCATGATGGAGGACCATGAGCCTCCCCCTTTACCAGGTAGGAGGAGACTTACATTAATTGAATGGAGACAGCACTTTTCATTTGATTTATCACTTATACACAACGGGCCCAATTTATTAAGGCCAGGATAGTAAATTGTAGGGTAGTTGGTGAGATTTGAGACAAATTTATAAAGAAAAATGCACGCACATTTTCACCTCTCAGGCAAAAATCATTTTATGTTTGCTATGAGCAGGTAAAGATTGACACCCAAAAAAATAGACGCTATGTTTACTTACTCCAGTTAACGTGATCTCCCACATTTCTTTTTTTTTTAATCAAGAAACTTTTGTTGAATCATTTATCACAGATTTAACAGAACATTTAGAAATAGCAGATTATATATGCATTGCATGCAAAGAAGAGCACACAGAAAAAAATCATTGTTCATAAGTAAATTTAACCCATAAACCTAGCCCCCCTCTAAGCCACCATCCCTCCTATAAAAAACAAAACACTGTTTAATGCACACAACATACCTCACAGCTAGTTAAACAGGCGCTAATACAATACTTCAAGCAAAAGAGTGTAGCAGGTTCATCAAAGTATTAGTAAGTTAAATATCCTGTCAATTGCCAATACATTAGATACTGTTGCTGGAAATCTGATCCACTCTTCCCATTGTTTCCCAAATTTAGCAACTGCTCCCCTTTTTATATATACTTTCTTTTCTATCATTATTGTATTGTTTAAACATTGGATTACTTCTTCCAATCTCCCACATTTCTAAATTGACAAGTGCAGTTACAGTTCCTAAGATATGTGCAATTGTAAGACAAATTTTATGCAACTGCAAATGTCGTAAAAATATCAATACATTTGGGGTATTTGGTCACTGTGTGCCTATCTCCTACAGATAAATCCAGTAAGAGAAATCCACCAGAGAGATGTCCAAGTCCTCTGTTTCCACAGGATTGTCCGGTAGAAGATGACAATAATCCACAGGTTTGTCAGGTAGAGGTAGATACATTCTTTCAAAGTCAGTAAATAAAATAAAAATTGGCTGTATATAATTTTTTGTTGTCCAGATTGAAGATCTGATTCAAATTAAAGTTGACGCATCAGACGATGAAGGACAAGCTTGTTTAAGTAAGAGAAATCCACCAGAGAGATGTCCCAGCCCTCTGTATTCCCTGGACTGTCCGGTAGAAGATGAGAATAATCCACAAGTTTATCAGGTAGAGGCAGAGAAATTCTTTCAAAGTCAGTAAATAAAAATTGGCTATATATAATTTTTTTTTTTTTCAGATGGAAAATCTGATTAATATTAAAGTTGATGCTTCAGATGATGAAGAACAAGCTTGTTTAAGCAGTGATCAGATTAAGGATGAGGAAATTAATGTAGTTATTATTTCTGGTGAGTAAATACCACTAAATGTTAAAAATGCTAACCTCAATTATCTCTCACAATTTATAAGAGTAGTTTTGTGCGGCACTAGTCAAATGTCTTCTATCTGAACTTAATTGTGTTATCAGAGATAGACCATGATGATAAATACATTTTATGGTGGCTTGTTGATGTGGACGTGTGCTTCTAGAAATGCTCCTTTTCCGATCAATCTGTCTAAACAGGCTGCAAATCACCCTATAAACAAGGAAAACACTCGTTCTTTGGGTAAAATTATTTTTAAACTTGCTGCAAGAAAGTCTGTTAGCACAGTATGTCTGTTCAAATCAAGTACAGGTGCTCTGTGCACTCTTGGTGTGGCCAAACATTTAAGTGCACCTTCTTTCCAACTTGGTTTTTGTGTATCTAAGCCCTTTTTTGGATCAATTAAAAGCCAGATCTGTCAGTCAAGCAAGAAAAGTGGGTGGAGGTAGATGGAAAACAAGTAGATGGGAAGGTGCACTTAAATGTTTGGTCACACCAAAGGTGCACCTGTACTTGGTTTGACCAGTCATTCTGTGCTGACAGAGCCCATTTTAAAAATCCTCATTCTCGACAGCACATTGTCCTGTGTAAACAGGACATATGCTGTGGAGAGCTATAGCATTCTATGTGCTTAGAACGATTGTGTTAACAATCGCTCTGTGTACTTGGAAGTTTTGTCAGCCTGTTGAAACAGATAAGAAGTACTCCCATCAAAATTTTTCTCCTCTTAATATATTGCAGTCAGCATATTATATAGCACTGTGTACTTACAATTGCTCATTTTGCCATTCTACCCAGTACATTTTTCTTTTCTCTGCTCTATGTAGAAACAGGAAGTCTGTTGTACCTGCATTTATCATTCCCCTCTTCAACTTCAGACTCAGCAGCTCTGCTCCTCCCCAGGGCCATTGACTTTTGAAATGACTGACGACTTGTGCAAAGAAATTAGCCTTTTTAATTCTAGCTTAGAAGGATTCAGCTAGTCAGTTTTTAATCATGTGATGTCATAGACCTAATGGAAAACAGAAGAATTAGCTGGGTAGAAGAGCAAAGTGAGCAATTGTAAGTACACAGTGCTATATAATATGATGACTGCAATATATTAAGAGGATAAAAAGTTTGATGGGAGTTCTTCTTTAAACGACCTCTAACCAGTGATCATTTAACTGTTGTAAGATCTACAGATCCAAATCAAATGAACACCATAAAATTGATAAAACAAATCAGTTATCACCAATCACAATACCCCAAAACCCAATGATTACCAATCATGGAGAACCATTGATATAGTTACTTGGGTTGAATGAAGTTACCTCGATCCTTTCGCAGGGATTTCTTTCCTACCGTATCCCTCTCTCCTGTGATGACTTCTCCCTCTCCTTACTTTTCTCCCTCTTCCCCCACCTGTCTTTTGGTACTCAAGGTGTCCACTACCACCTCCAACCTGGAGAAGCTATGTTTCACCTTGTAATCAAAGAACTGTATTGATTTAATCACACAGCTCACTGGAGCATTTATGTCATCCTAATTATCACTTCTAAGGCCTTTTAAAGCTTCACCAAAGGCCTAGTGATTAGGGAACATTTGTCTACAGAAAACTCCACTTTGCTATAATACAAAATGGCTTATATAAATATTTTTATACTTTATATCTGTATTTCTTACTTGGCTGCAGGTCGGGTAGTCTAAATGCACCCTTAAACTCAGTCTAATGGCTTCATAGGTATGACTTATACAGCAGAGAGATCCAGTATAGCAGACTTTATTGACTTGGTGTCTGCCAGTTGTTTTGACAGGAAGAATAGAGGTGTATCTACACTAGATGATTGCTGATATTCGGCACACTAAGTGATTTTGTTCTGTAATAGAAGGGTCTGAACGAAGAATATGCACACGTATTTCCTACAGATATCCATGTGACAATTGTTTTTTCGCTATATTCGGTGTAAACAACGTTTTCTTTGATTCAATTTTTACCTGATTCAGATGGATACATCCAAGAAACAAACTAAACCATGGTGTGAAAATAGCCTTATTCATTTTTTTTTCTCAAATAATGAAGAGCTATGCTTTAAATTTTATAAGCAATCTTATTTTAACCCTTTCACGATCTTTAACATAAAAGTCTACATCATGGTCTGAAAGGGTTTCACGACCTATGACATAAACGTACGTCATGGTGATCGTGCGGGCACAGTAACAGTGCCTGCGTGATCACCGCCAGGAGTTTGGTGTACTTAATAGCCGAGACCCAGCTGTCACTGCCATGATTAGTGCCCGCACCGCCCCACGCCATTTAACCCCCTAAATACCATAATCAATATCAATCACAACATTTAGGAGGGGGAAAGGGCACGTCTTTGCGAGGGCCCAATCACTGCCATGGCAACCCGAGATTGGTCGGTCTGCCAGCTACAGCAAGCCTGTTAGACCGTGCCCTGAGCACGTTCTAAGAGGCTTCTGTCAGTGCATCACTGACAGGTATAATGCATTGCAATGCTGGTGCTATGCATTATACCAGTTATCAGAGTATTGAAAATTAAAGTCCCATAGAGCTGTGTTCCCCAACTCCAGTCCTCAAGGCCCACCAACAGTTCATGTTTTCAGGATTTCCTTAGAAATTGCACAGGTGATAATTACATCACCTGCACAGGCAATAATTCCTCCACCTGTGTAATAGTAAGGAAATCTTGAAAACATGACCTGTTGATGGGCCTTGAGGACGAGTTGGGGAACACTGCCATGGAGGACTTCTCCTTAATTTTCTCTCTCTCCCCCCCGCCTGTCTCCCACATGACTGTATAGACAGAAATATGGAAAAATGATAGCTCAGTAAGGATTGGCACACATTTATCCGGCGCTGAGTGCTTACACCAGGGTGCCCTGTAAATCTCTGAAATACGTGATTCAGACAGAACCCCTGATAGAAGATTCCCTGTAATGAGGCAGATAGGCTAGACTGCATCCACAGTGTTTCTATCATCCGGAGGTGTACGTCTTTTTAAGCGTGCATAAAGGCATGGTCAGCCACAGTTTTGTGCATTTTTGAAAAGAACATCTCTGAACAGAGGCCAGACGGAGTCCAGAGTAAGTCTGCTGCCTCATTACAGTAAATGGATCCCTCAGAGGTTTCATTTGAATCACGTCATTCGGAGATTCAGTGGCGACCAAAAGTTTTGCTTCTTTTTTTTTTAAAAAAGTGTGATTACTTCTGTCTGGTTGTTGTGATGCCATTTTCCTGGTGATGAATTGAAAGTCCATGAAGTTATCATCATACAAGACCTTAATTTTAAATAAAATACTTTTGAATATAGGTATGGTCATTTAATTAAAGAAAACTGACTGCCAAAAGTTTTGCATATACTATTTATTGATCACAATATAGAGAGTAATTCACTGCTTACAATGCCATAACTTAGTATTTTGTAGCATAACCTCTTGCTTTAATTATTGCACCACACCGACGGGGCATTGATGCCACTAGGGTATTCAAGACATCTTGAGGGATCTTGCTCCATTCCATTAGCAAATCTGCAAACAATTTATCTTTATTGCTATGGGCACGGGCCCGGACTCGTCGCCCTAACTCATCCCAAAGGTGCTTTATATGGTTTATATCAGGTGATAGACTTGGCCATAGCAACAGGTGAATATTTCTCTTTGCTAACCAATTTTTGACTAAATTGGATGTGTGCTTAGGATCATTGTCTTGCTGGAATTTCCATCCCCTGCCTACTTTGGTTTTACCATGTGGCAGCATTACATTCTCCAGTATATCCTTGTACATGGTAGTATTCATATTTCCATCAATTCTATGCAGAGGGCCAATGGCAGACGAGGAAAGGCAGCCCCAATCCATGACATTGCCACCACCATGTTTCACTGTAGGTGTTTGGTACCTTACATCATTACGTTTTCCAATTGGGCGGTATATATAGTGCTGGCCATCACTACCAAACAGATTGAACTTTGGTCTAAGGTGTTGTGGTCAGATGAATCAATCTGTCTCTTTCCATTGGCTGTGTTCTTTGCCAAGCTCAAGTTGGACCTTTCGGTTCTTTGCAGAGATGAAAGGCTTCTTGACTGGAACTCGTGCATTCAACCCTACTGCTCTTAGCCGTCGCACCACATTTTGGCAACTCACTTTGAACCCATATTCTTCGTTCATTTCATTGGGCAGCACGGTGGCTCAGTGGTTAGCATTGCAGTCTTGCAGCACTGAGGTCTTGGATTCAAATCCCACCAAGGACAACATCTGCAAGGAGTTTGTATGTTCTCCCCGTGTTTGCGTGGGTTTCCTCCGGGTTCTCCAGTTACCTCCCACACTCCATAGACATACTGATAGGGAATCTAGATTGTGCGCCCCCAATGGGGACAGCGATGATAATGTATGTAAATTGTCTGAATTGTAAAGCGCTGTGAAATATATATATAAATAAAAAGATTATTATTATTAAAGATTATTATGTGAAATCTGTACAGCACTTTTATGGACATCAGAGATTGACTCTCTTAATAATGTGATCAACTCTGGAGGAAGTTTTCCATGGGTGTCCACTTCTAGGTTTGTCAGCTGTTCCATAACCATCTTTTTCTTTCATTAATATATGTGACACTTGACTCTGGGAAGAGTTGAATTCTCAGAATAATAAACTTCCTGACATCTGGTGATAACTTTGGCTTTGTCTTTGCCATGTTTTACCTAAAAAAACACACAAAGAATAGAATTTGGGGCAAAATTCAGCTACCCATGACAAAATATGCAAAACATTTGGCCCAGCAAATGTTGAAATCGAACACATCTATATATATATAATTGTCTTATCCTGTCTGTCTGTCTGTCCAGGAAATCCCGCGTCGCTCATTGGTCCGGCAGTGGCCAATCAGCGCCGCGGGATTTCTGAAAAAAGATGGCGGCCGTTAGCGGCTCATCTGCCGGACGGAGGTCAGCGGCGATGCAGCGGGGAGATGAGCGGCGCTAGCAGCACAACTACCCCGACCGGCGCCGCTGACCTCCATGCGGCTAACGTCGGAAGATCAGCGGCTTGGCCCGCTGATCTCCCGACAGCAAGTGTGAACGGAGGACCGGGGAGCGGCGCCGCCGGTCGGGATGCTTCTGCTGCGAGTAGCCGCTCATCTCCCGGCTTCTCGCAGCAGAAGGAGCCGCACAGGCAGCGCCGCTCTCCGGTCATCGCTAATACGGAGCCGCACAAGCAGCGCCGCTCCCGGGCCCACACTAATACGACGCTGATTGGTCGCGGCCGGCCACAGCGACCAATCAGCGAGATGGGCGGCAAATTTAAACGCCGCTCTGCTGATTGGTCGCGGTGGCCGGCCGGCCGCGACCAATCAGCGAGATGGGCGGCACATTTAAACGCCGCTCTGCTGATTGGTCGCGGCCGGCCACCGCGACCAATCAGCGAGATGTCCGGCAAATTTAAACGCCGCTCTGCTGATTAATAGCGGCCGGCCACCGCGACCAATGAGTGAGATGGGTGGCAAATTTAAACGCCGCTCTGCTGATTGGTCGCGGCCGGCGACCGCGACCAATCAGCGATATAGGCTGCAAATTTAAACGCCGCTCTGCTGGTTGGTCGCGGTGGCCGACCGCGACCAATCAGCGAGATGGGCGGCAAATTTAAACGCCGCTCTGCTCATTGGTCGCGGTGGCCGGCGACCGCTACCAATCAGCGAGATTGGCGCCAAATTTAAACAACACTCTGCTGATTGGTCGCGGCTGCCAGCCGCGGCCAATCATCGAGATTGGCGCCAAATTTAAACAACGCTCTGCTGATTGGTTGCGGTCGCCGGCCGCGACCATTGAGCAGTATTGGCGCCAAATTTAAACCTCGCTCTGCTGATTAGTCGCAACCACCGGCCGTGACCAATCAGCGATATTGGCGCCAAATTTAAACACCGCTTCGCTGATCGGTCGTGGTGGCCGGCCGCGACCAATCAGCATTATTGGCGCCAAATTTAAACCCCGCTCTGCTGATTAGTCGCGATCGCCGGCTGTGATCAATCTGCGATATAGGCGCCAAATTTTAACACCGCTTTGCTAATTGGTCGCGGTTGCCGGCCTTGACCAATCAGCGATTTTGGCGCCAAATTTAACATTTGGGGTAGATCCGATGTTTTGATCGCCCGTTATTGCATTTTATTGCAATTTTGCGGCGACCAAAAAACGTAATTCTGGCGTTTAGAATTTTTTTCTCGCTACGCCGTTTACCGATCGGAATAATTTTTTTTTTATATTGATAGATCGGGCGATTCTGAACGCGGCGATACCAAATATGTGTATGTGGGTTTTTTTTATATATATTTTATTTTGAATGGGGCGAAAGGGGGGTGATTTAAACTTTTATATTTTTTTATTTTTTTTTTATATTTTTAAAAACTTTTTTTTTTTACTTTTTGCATGCTTCTATAGTCTCCATAGGAGACTAGAAGCAGCAACTATCCGATCGCCTCTGCTACATACAGGGGACGAGCAGGTCCCCTGCATGCAGCAGAAATGGTCCTGTGCTATGAGCGCCGACCACTAGGTGGCGCTCATAGCGACAAGATCATGACAACCACAGGCGTCTGCTGCAGACCCTGGGTTGTCATGCACGCCCATCGGCGACCCGCGATCACGTGACGGGGTCGCCGGTGGGCGGGGCTTATGACGCGCTACCCGGAAGCGCGCGTTAAATGCTGCTGTCGGAGATTGACAGCAGCATTTAACTGGTTAACAGCCGCGGGTGGATCGCGATTCCACCCGCGGCTGTTGCGGGCAGATGTCAGCTGTAAGAATCAGCTGACATGTGCTCCGTTCAGTGAGGGCTCAGCGCAGCAGCCCTCACTGAACGGGGGGTACGCAAATATGCGTACTAATACGTCCCCGGTAAGTAAGGGGTTAAATACCGCTCTGCTGATTGCGCCCGGTCGGCCGCATACCTATTTGGGATACGCGATGCGTTAGAATCGGGCCACCATCTAGTAAAGGGATAAAAGAATGTGAAAGACAATTTTCTTGCTGATAGCTGGCAACCATTTGCTTTCGGTTTCCTAAAATAACCAGGAAAATGGCATCACAACAACCAGACAGAAGTGATCACACGTTAAAAAAAAAAAAAAAAAAAAAAAAAAAAAAGCAAAACTTTTGGTCGCCACTGTAGATGGAAGCCCAATGTAAGTGCTCAGCGTAGAGCGCAGGGTTAATGTGATTCAAAATGTTCCTAATAAAAGCTTCAACTCAATCCACAAAAAAAACAAGTCCCCACTTAGGTTCATCACCTGTCAATGGAAATATAGGGGGCTTCCATGTTACTGGTAACACAAAGGCTGTGGAAAAGCAAAATGTTTTTTCACCCCCAAAAGAAATCCAGTGAATTTTGCAATCCCAAATCCAAATGCCCCCCTCCCTTATGAGCACGTTTGGCATTTCTGTAGCAATGAGAGCCCGCTTAATTTGTGGGGTCAATATCTGCAGAAGCATAAGCTGGGTACTACAACATACGGGGAACTACAATGCATATTTGCAATTTGTAAATGTTCAAGGTGCTCACCACACCTCCTAGATGAATTACTTGAAGGGTCTAGATTCCAAAATGGGGTCGCTTGTGGGGGGTTTCCACTGTTTAGGCACATCAGGGGCTCTCCAAACGCAACATGACTCTCGATTCCAGCCAATTTTGCGTTCAAAAACTCAAATGGTGCTCCTTCCCTTCCGAGTTCTGCCGTGTCCCCAAACAGTAGATTCCCCACACATATCGGGTATCGACGTACTCAGCAGAAATTGCACAATAAATTGTACATTCTATTTTCTCCTGTTACCCTTGTGAAAATGAAATATTTGGGGATAAAGCAACATTTTTGTGAGAAATGTATTCTTTCATTTTCATGGCTCAACAATATAAAATTATGTGAAACACCTGTGGGTTCAAGGTGCTCAACACACATCTAGATAAGTTCCTTGAGGGGTGTAGTTTCCAAAATGGGGTCACTTGTGGGAGGTTTCCACTGTTCAGGCATATCAGTAGAGGCTCTGATACATAATTTTTTTTGTTAGAGGTCTAAAAGTTGATCAGTTGATCAGCAATTTCTTGTTTTTCCAACACAATTTACAAAACCAATTTTTTAGGGACCACATCATCATTTGAAGTGACTTTGAGGGTCCTTTTTGACAGAAAATCCCCAAAAGTGATACCATTCTAAAAATTGCACCCCTCAAAGTGTTCAAAACCACATTCCAGAAGTTTATTAACCCTTCAGGTGCTTCACAGGAATTTAAGCAATGTGGAAGGAAAAAATGAAAATTGAACTTTTTCCCACAAAAATTATGCTTTAGCCCAAAATTTGGCATTTTCACAAGGGTAACAGGAGAAAATAGAACGTACAATTTGTTGTGCAATTTCTCCTGAGTACACAGATACCCCATATGTGGTGGAAAGCTACTGTTTGGGCACCCAAAATGGAAGGAGCGCCAATTGAATTCTGGAGCGCAATTTTGGCTGGAACAGATTGCGAATGCGCCTGACATGCCAAACAGCAGAAACCCCCTCAAGTGACCCCATTTTTGAAGCTACATGCCTTGAGGAATTCATCTAGCGGTGTAGTAAGCATTGTTAAACCTCAAGCGATTCACAGAATTGTATAACTTTGGGCTGAGACTGTGCAAAATTACCATTTTTCCCCTCACCCATGACAGCACACCTTGAGAGAGGGATCCGCCCCACCAGGGACAGGAAACCGTCTGAAATAAAAGGGCGGTACCTCTCCCTTTCTTCAGTTGGTTTCCTGTCCTTGATGGGAACCTGTCTGAAGAAAGGTGTCTTCTTACCTGGGCCCTTTCCGGTGTGGAAGAGAGGGCACCGTCCACGGTTCCCTGGAGCCATGTCCGAGCGGGCGCAGGCGGTGAGGAGGGCTCCGGCTCCCCGCAGACTGCTGCGCTGTCCTCTCCCTGCCGCAGGCTCCTGGCTGGTCGCACGCCGGGAGCAGCGTCTTCCGGGTATGACGCGCCTGTCGTCACGGCGTGGTGCACGCTGGGAGAGGCGTGCCCGATGACGTCGGGGGCGGCACCCGGAACCAAGATGGCGGCGCCCTGTAAACGCTTGCCGGCCGTTTTTTTTTTCAAAGATCGGCCGGTGGGTGTCAGGAGGGGGGAGGACACATGGACCGGAGGAGGTGCAGATGTGCCCTATTTAAGGTTGGGAGCTCCTGACAAGCGCTGCTTATACTCCAGCTCGGGTGTAGCAGCTATGGCAGACCAGGACAGCCAGGAGCAGCAGCAGCTGACCCCTCCACCGCATCAACGCCAGCAGAAGAAGTAGTCGGACACCTTGCACACGGACGGCCGCTCCAGCCACCGCAGCGGCAGCAGGAGGAGTAAGGTGTCGGACGCTTCAGGGCCATCCAGAAGGGATTCGTCTTATGTCCCGCCACAGCCTCCAAATCCGGTACCCTTTTGTGACTTCAGGGGTGAGTGATCTTCGTGAATGTCACTTAATAGTAATGGAAAGTTATTATGTGCTTCATTCCTTAGGAACCTAAGAAGAGTAGCGCCAAAAAGAAGCACAGGGTTTGCGCCTTATGCCAGGCCCCCCTTTCCATAGATTGGCAGAAACAGCTGTGTGCAAGCTGTATTAACCAAACGATAGCGGAGAGCACCCCGGATTTCGCTTCTAATTTGAGGTCCGTAATCCGTTCAGAGGTGCAGGATTCCCTGAAAGGCTTACTAAAGGGGAAAAAAAGATCCCTTAAAGATATCTCCTCCGACTATGATTTATCCTCCCAGTCAGAGGATCTATGCCTCAGTGATTCGGCATCCTCCTCTTCATTAGACAGTGGTAGGCCCTGTTTCCCTATTGAGGATACTGACAAGTTGGTCAGAGCGGTCAGATCTACCATGGGGTTGAGGGAGGTTGCCAGGTCCCTGGAAGATATTATGTTCGCAGGCCTGGAGGAAAAAAAGAGACACTCCTTTCCAGTGAATCCCCAAATTCAGACCCTTATAGACCGGGAATGGAGGAAGCCGGAGAAATCAGGAGTATTGCCCTCATCCTCTAAAAGGAGGTACCCCTTCGAGGATAGTGTCTCTGAGTCCTAGGACAAAATTCCTAAAGTTGACGGGTCTGTCGCCCGATCATCCAAAAGATCGTCCCTACCCCTGGAAGATTCAGGCAGTCTAAAGGATGCTCTGGATAAGAAGGCAGATTCCTTCCTGCGTCACACCTGGGAAGCAGCAGCAAGGGGCCTGAAGCCAGCGGTAGCAGGCACTTGTGTCGCTAGGTCACTTATGGTGTGGCTTCAGCAATTAGGAGACCAGCTAAAGGATAAAATCCTCTCCAATCTGCCTTTGCTACAAGCGGTATCTGCTTTTTTGGCCGACTCCTCAGCGGATTCAGTTAAACTCGCTGCCAGGTCTGCAAATTTGTCTAATGCTGCCAGACGAGCCCTGTGGCTCAAGGGTTGCCCGGGAGACCTACAATCTAAGCATAAGCTTTGTTCTCTTCCTTGTGATGGTAAACTTTTGTTTGGCCAAAAACTGGACGAGCTTTTGGAGAAGGCTGGCGACAGAAAGAGAGGTTTCCCAGAGTTCACAGTGGAAACATAAAGGTCCTATTTTCAGAGGAAGAGATTTAACCGGGGTCACCCTCCGAGAGAAAGGAAAAGATGGGAGCCCAGATCTAAAAAGGACTCTGGTTACATGTTTGAAGGACCATCCTCCAGTTCCAAAAAATCTCCCCAATCACGCGAGGCTAGAGGTCGGGGGAAGGCTTTCTCATTTTATCCCAGCTTGGGAAGCCATCACTTCAAATCCCTGGGTGTTGGATATCATAAAGAACGGCCTAAAGATACGCTTCTGTCAGGTCCCTCACCGAACCTTCATGATCACCTCCAGGAGGAAGTCCATGGAGGAGCAGATGGCTCTAGAATCAGAGGTATTAGACTTAGTCAACAAGCAGGTACTTCACGAAGTTCCAGTTTCACAGTGGGGACGGGGATTTTATTTCCCCCCCCCCCCCGTTTGTGATTAAAAAAAACCAAATGGGTCCTTAAGGACCATTATCAACCTCAAAAGTCTAAATCAGCTGATAATCAACCAGACTTTCAAGATGGAATCAGTGAACTCTGCAGTGAAACTCTTAAACCACAATTGTTTCATTGCAGTCATTGACCTAAAAGATGCCTACTATCACGTCCCAATCCATCCAGACTACCGGAAGTACCTAAGGGTAGCCCTGTTCATCCAAGGGCAATTGAGATATTTCCAATTCACTGCCCTACCTTTTGGACTCTCGATAGCACCGAGAGTATTTACAAAGGTTATAGCGGAGGTGACAGCTTTTCTCCGAATCAAGAACGTGGTGATTGTTCCCTATCTGGACGACTTTCTGATCATAGGAAAATCGGAGGACCACTGTTCCTCTCAACTTTTAGAGGTCAGGACAGCTTTACATCACCTGGGGTGGTTAATAAATATTCAAAAATCAAAGCTATCCCCCTCAAGGACTCAGATCTTTCTGGGCTTGACCCTAGATTCCCAACGCCAATCCTGTTTCCTCCCGGAAGACAAGGTTTGCAAAATAATCAGCCTGGTCTCAAGGGCCATAAGGTCTCCCGTGATGTCCTTGAGAGAAGCAATGTCCCTACTAGGCTCCATGACTTCCTGTCTCCTGGCAGTCAAATGGGCCCAGAGCAATACGAGGCTTCTTCAGTGGGAGGTCCTGTCGGCTCAGAAATCCTTCAACGGACATTTAGGAAGAAAACTATCCCTTTCTTTGGAGACAGTAAACTCCCTCTCCTGGTGGACAAACAGGGAGAATCTGACCGCAGGCTTACAATGGTCCAAACCAGTCAACCACACAATTACAACAGATGCAAGTGGCTCCTGCTAGGGGGGTCATCTTGCAGAGCTCTCAGTTCAGGGGCTCTGGCTACGTCACGAAAAAGAAGCGTCATCAAACCTAAAAGAGCTTTTGGCAGTGGAGAAATCCCTGATAGGCTTCCTTCCCCACATACAGGGTCGCCATGTCCAGATCAGGTCTGACAATCGGACGACAGTGGCGTATATAAATCACCAGGGAGGAACAAGATCTCGCTCCCTTATGGTAGTGGCAAACAGGATCCTGCATCTAGCAGAACAACATCTCCCATCCCTCAGTGCTCTTTTCATCCGGGGGGTAGAAAATTCAAGAGCAGATTTCCTCAGTCGCCACACTTTAAGACAAGGAGAGTGGGCTCTAAACCCGATAGTCTTCCAACAGATTATCCAGCTATGGGGGTCACCGGACATAGATTTGTTCGCCACCAGGGCGAACAGGAAGGTGGAGAGATTCTGTTCACTAAATCCAACAGAGAATCCCTATGCTGTAGACGCTCTCCACATTCCCTGGAAGTTCAGGAAGGCCTACGCGTTTCCACCGATAGTGATGTGAGGAAAATTCAGGAGGAGGGGGTGAGGATAATTCTAATAGCCCCCTTTTGGCCCAAAAGACCCTGGTTCTCCCTGCTTCGCCTAATGTCTGTCTCAGATCCCTGGGTCCTGCCGGACAGGCCGGACCTTCTCATCCAGGGGCCAATATTCCATGCACAAGCCAAAGGTTTCCATCTGGCTGCTTGGAATTTGAGAGGTTGTTACTGAGCAATAGGGGGTTTTCACCAGGCCTAGTTTCTACCCTGTTGGGTAGTAGAAAGCCCATAACAACTAAAATTTATTCCAGAATCTGGGGAAAATTCCTGGATTTTATAGACTCCCCATTGTCGGATAAACCTCCAGTTAGAGAAGTCCTAGAGTTTTTACAAAAGGGACGTGACCTAGGGTGGGCTACGGGAACACTTAAAGTTCAGGTGCTCTATAATTGTAACCTGGCAGTGAACAGATGGGTCTCTAGATTCATTAAATCCTGTTCCAGAGCTAAGCCAGTTCGGGCTCTCAGAGTTCCTCCCTGGGACCTGAATTTGGTTTTAAATGCACTCTCTGGCGACCCATTTGAACCCCTGCAGGTTATCTCTCCAAAGATCCTCACCCTCAAAACCATCCTCTTAGTGGCCCTAACGTCTGCCCGTAGGGTGAGTGACCTGCAGGCCCTTTCTGTTGATCCCCCATACACCCAAATTCATGAGGACCGGGTCGTCCTGCGTACAGATCCGGCGTACCTTCCAAAAGTTGTATCCAGATTCCACTGTAATCAGGAGATTGTACTTCCCTCTTTCTGCAGTAACCCTAAAAACCCCGGGGAGGTTAGGTTCCACAATCTAGATGTCAGAAGGGCATTACTACAGTACATAGACATGACTAGTCAGTGGAGGAAGGACAAGTCCTTGTTTCTGGCCTTTCAGGGGAGTAGGAAAGGTCACGGGGTATCAAAGGGAACTATTGCTAGGTGGCTTAGGGAGGCCATTTGTCTAGCTTATACATCTACAGGTGTTCCGGCACCGGACGGTATTAAAGCTCATTCCACCAGAGCTGTCGCAAACTCCTGGGCAGAGAGAGCAGACGTCTTGATTGACCAGACATGTAAAGCTGCTACTTGGCCTGCACCATCCACCTTCTACAAGCACTATCTGTTGGATCTATCCTCCTCTGACCTTACCTTTGGGAGAAGGGTCCTTCAGGCGGTGGTCCCTCCCTAGGGTGCTCATATTCTCCAAAATTCTCTCAAGGTGTGCTGTCATGGGTGAGGGGAAAACACCAAGGTTGCTTACCGGTAGCCGGTTTTTCCTGAACCCATGAAAGCACCCGTAGTTTTCCCCCCCCGTCTTTATCACGCCCTGGTGAAGCACTTTACATTTTGGGTGATTATATATATATATATATATATATATATATATATATATATATATATATATATATATATATATATATATATATATATATATATATATATATATATATATAATATTGTAGGTGTTGGTTATGTGTCTAACCTTTTCTGGAGGTCCTCTCAATGCTCTGTAATCCAACTGAAGCGAGGGAGAGGTACCGCCCTTTTATTTCAGACGGTTTCCTGTCCTTGGTGGGGCGGATCCCTCTCTCAAGGTGTGCTGTCATGGGTTCAGGAAAAACCGGCTACGGTAAGTAACCTTGGTGTTTTTTCCACTGAAATGTTACTTTGGCCTCAAGTTTTCAATTTTCAAAAGGGATAATAGGAGAAAATGGACCACAAAATGTTACGTAATTTCTCCTGAGTGCGCCAATACTTCACATGTGGTCGAAAACAACTTTAGAAACACAGTGCAAAGCTCTGAAGGGAAGGAATGCCAAATTGTAGTGTACATTTTGCTGGAATGATCTGAGGGTGCCATATCACAAGGGTAGAGCCCCTGAGGTGCCAGAACAGCAGAACGTTTTTTCCACACAAATTTTGTTTTAGCCCCAGATTTTACATTGTTACATGGGGAAATGGGTAAAAATGGCACCAAAATTTGTCACACAATTTCTACTGAACATGGCAATTATCCATATCTGGCTGTACTGTACTGCTTATCCATATGGCGAGACTCAGGAGGCAAGGAACGCTATTTGACTCTGAGAGAACAAATTATTGTAGAATAGTTTGCGGGCTCCATATACAGAGACCCTAAGTGCCAGAAGAGCAAAATCTCCCTTCAAGTGACCCCATTTTGGAAATTACACCCCTCTGGGAATTTCTCTACAGGTATAGTGACAATTTTGACTCCATGGGTGTTTGACAGAAACAAGCGGCAGTGAATGTTGCTGATTGAAATTTGCAAATCTGCTATTGTAGTGCCCAGTACCTTATTGTGCTCAGTTTATGCTTCTGGAGACATGCACCCATAAATTAGGTGGGCTCTCATCATTAAAAATGACTAACATGGGACAAAATTTCAAAAAACATCACAGAAAAAGATAAAGCCTTACCAACACCAGGTCAGATTACCAATGCACTAGCAGGATGCAGCAGACCCCCATGATAAAGGCGGGGGCAGCACATGTGCAAAATACTGATACAAACAACCACTCACTAGTCTACCAATTCATGCTTTGGGCTGCTGTGTAGTATTAAATATGCACACAGATGGGACTTGCATAGCACACTAGTCACACAGATACGTGTGCTGCACAGTGTCTGGCTTACAGCATATTGATGACACCCATAGTAGTAGATCAGGTGGGCTTGTCCAGCACTATATAAGCGCGCCCCAGTTTACCCTGCCAACACTAAAGGGCCTGGCTGCATCCTGCTCTCATCACTACAGAAATGCTAAACATGTGGACGCTAACTACGGTTTACGCACGCTCTGAGGCTCAGATGGGAGGGGGGCATTTGGATTGGGGAGCACAGAATTCGCTGGATTTCTTTTGGTGGGTGAAGAGCCCTAGCACTTTTCCAGAGCCTTTGTGTTACCAGTAACTTGGAAGCCCCCTATATTTCCATTGACATATGACGGACCTGAATGGGGACTTTTTTTGTGGATTGAGTTGAAGCTTTTTGTTGGGAACATTTTACATAACCTTTGGGATCACATTTAATCTGTGGGAATCTTCCTCCAGGGGTTCTGTCTGAATCGCGTATTTTCAGAGATTTACATGGAAACCCCAGTGTAAGTGCTCGGCACAGAGCGCAGGATAAATGCGCGACGAGCTGTACTTCGATCTTTGGGAGCCAGAATGAACAAATCAACAGCAGGTGAAGAATTGGTTTTATTTATTTTTTACGCCTTTCCTCGTGCGGTATAAGTAATTAAACGACTTTATTCTTCGGGTCGGTACACACTAAAAGACGCTTTTTTTCGCAAAACAAACTTTTTACATCGCCATATTTTGAGAGCTATAATTTTTCTATATTTTTGCCGACCGTTATATAAGGGCTTGTTGTTTGCGGGACCAGTTGACGTTTTTATTGGTATCATTTTTGAACACAAAACATTTTTTGATCGTTTCTATTTGAATTTTTGGGAGGCAGAATGAGCAAAAAACAGCAATTCAGGAATTGTTTTGGGGGGATTTTTTATGCCGTTCGCCTTGTGGTAAGATTGATAAGGCAGCTTTATTCTTCTGGTCAGTATGTTTACAGCGATACTACATTTATATAATTTTTTTATGTTTTGGCGCTTTTACACAATAAAAACTATTTTATAGAAAAAATAATTGTTTTTGCATCGCATTCTGAGAACTATAACTTTTTTATTTTTGCCTTGATGGAGCTGTTGCGGGACAAAATGAAGTTTTCAGCAATACCATTTTTATTTACATTAGTGTTTTAGCTCGCATTTTATTCCACTTTTTGTTCAGCGGTATGATGATAAAGCATAGGTTTTTTTGCCACATTTTTTATTTGTTTTTATCGTTTTCACTGAAGGGGTTAACTAGTGTGACCATTATATAGGTCGTGTTGTTCCGGACACTGCAATACCAAATATGTGTACTTTTATTTATTTATTTTTGTTTTTACATAAATGTATTTATTGGATTGATATTTTTCTTTATTTTTTTTCTTTTTGTGATTTGTTTTATTTTTTTACATTTTTACCTTGGGACATCAACTTTTCCTGCCCTGATCACTGATCTAATACTCTGCAATGCTTTTGCATTAAATATTTTATTGATCAAGAATTTAGGAGAACAAGGGTAAGAGGAACAACCAGAAGAAAAAGCAAGCGCACAATCCAAGCGGCAAACATATTACAAATTCAAATCAGTCATCGTAAATATATAGAAATAAATCAATCAGTAAGTAGCGTCTAGGTATGCAAACTAATGGAAGACTACAAACATGTGGGTAACACAATAATCTCCTAAACTGCAGTGGAAAATCATATATAAAGGAAGATTGTGAGGAAGTGAAAAAGTGCACTGACTCAATATCCAGGTATTTGCCCACAGGTAAGTAAATGTGTTTATATGTAAACTCTAATTGAGCTTATAAAGTGTAGCAGTGCAAAAATGCCAAATAAATGAATATGATTGTATATAAATGCACATTCGGATTATAAAGTGCTGCAGTGCTTGGGTGATGAAGGCAGACGCCGAAACACGCGTCGGGATGGGAACATCCTCGTGGCAATCCCTGCTGGCTCACATACAGGTACATTTCATGCGAATATTATATAGTTGTCTATATGAGCAGCAAACTATCTTATTTATCACTAGCTGTTGATTATAGGCATCCAAGCACTGCAGCACTTTATAATCCGAATGTGCATTGATATACAATCATATTTATTTATGTGTTTTCCGCTTGGATTGTGCATTTGCTTTTTCTTCTGGTTGTTCTTCCTATCCTTGTACACCTAAATTCTTGATCAATAAAATATTTAATATATTTTTCACCATTATTATTTGACCTCCTTGTCGTTTTTTCTTCTTCAGTCTGTTTTTTCATGAAATTTTTCCGATGGGTCACTATATAACATAGTCCGCACATGCATTTATATAATGTGTGGTTTCTCTCTCCTCTATCTATCTATCTATCTATCTATCTATCTATCTATCTATCTATATATATAAATTACAGTTAAGGAAATAATTATTTGATCCCTTGCTGCTTTTGTAAGTTTGCCCACTGACAAAGACATGAACAGTCTATAATTTTAAGGGTAGGTTAATTTTAACATTGAGAGATAGAATATCCAAAAAAAAAAACAAGAAAATCACATTGTATAAATTAGATAAATGTATTTGCATTTTGCAGTGAGAAATAAGTATTTGATTCCTCTGCAAACAGCGCTTAATACTTGGTGGCAAAAAGCTTGTTGGCAAGCACAGCAGTCAGACGTTTTTTTGTAGTTGATGATTAGGGTTGCGCACATGTCAGGAGGAATTTTGGTCCACTCTTCTTTGCAGATCATCTCTAAATCATTCAGATTTTGAGGCTGTCGGTTGGCGACTCGGAGCTTCAACTCCCTCCATACGTTTTCTATGGGATTAAGGTCTGGAGACTGGCTAGTCCACCCCATGACCTTACTGTGCTTCTTTTTTGAGCCACTCCTTTGTTGCCTTGGCTGTATGTTTTGGGTCATTGTCTTTCTGGAAGACCCAGACACGACCCATCTTCAATGCTCTTACTGAGGGAAGGAAGGTTGTTGGCCAAAATCTCGCGATACTTGACCCCATCCATCTCCCCTTCAGTACGGTTAAGTCGTCATGTCCCCTTTGCAAAAAAGCACCCCCACAGTATAATATTTCCCCCACCATGCTTCACGTTTGGGACGATTTTCTTAGGGTTGTGCTCATCCTTCTTCTTCCTCCAAACATGGCGAGTTGAGTTAATGGCAAAGAGCTCAATTTTTGTCTCCTCTGACCACAGCACCTTCTCCCAAAAACTCACAGAATCATCTAGGTGTTCATTGACAAACTTCAGATGAGCCTGCACATGTGCCATCTTGAGCAGGGGGACCTTGTGGGCACTGCAGGTTTTAAAACCTTTAAGGCATAATGTTACCAATGGTTTTCTTGGTGACTGTGGTCCCAGCTGCCTTGAGATCATTAACAAGTTCCCCCCGTATAGTTTTAGGCTGATCTCTCACCTTCCTCATGATCAAGGATACCCCACGAGGTGAGATTTTGCATGGTGCCCCAGATCGATGTCGATTGACAGTCATTTTGTATTTCTTCCATTTTCTTACTGTTGCACCAATAGTTGTCTCCTTCTCACCCAGCGTCTTACTTATGGTTTTGTAGCCCATTCCAGCTTTGTGCAGGTCTATGATCTTGTCACTGACATCCTTAGAAAGCTCTTTGGTCTTGCCCATGTTGTAGAGGTTAGAGTCTGACTGATTAATTGAGTCTGTGGACAGGAGTCTTTTATACAGGTGACTATATAGGACAGCTGTCTTTAATGCAGGTAATGAGTTGATTAGGAGCTTCTAACTGGTCTGTAGGAGCCAGAACTCAATGGTTTGTAGGGGATCAAATACTTTCTCACTGCAAATAACTTCTCACTGCAAAATGCAAAAGTAATTATCTAATTTATACAATGTGATTTTCTTGTTTGTTTTTTTTGGAATATTCTATCTCTCAATGTTAAAATCAATGTACCCTTAAAATTGACTATTCATGTCTTTGTCAGTGGGCAAACTTACAAAAACAACAAGGGATTAAATACTTGTTTCCTTCACTGTATATATACATATTTGTGTATGTATGTACAGTACAGACCAAAAGTTTGGACACCTTCTCATTTAAAGATTTTTCTGTATTTTCATGACTATGAAAATTGTACATTCACACTGAAAGCATCAAAACTATGAATTAACACATGTGGAATTATATACTTAACAAAAAAGTGTGAAACAACTGAAAATATGTCTTATATTCTAGGTTCTTCAAAGTAGCCACCTTTTGCTTTGATGACTGCTTTGCACACTCTTGGCATTCTCTTGATGAGCTTCAAGAGGTAGTCACCGGAAATGGTTTTCACTTCACAGTTGTGCCCTGTCAGGTTTAGTAAGTGGGATTTCTTGCCTTATAAATGGGGTTGGGACCATCAGTTGTGTTGTGCAGAAGTCTGGTGGATACAAAGCTGATAGTCCTAGTGAATAGACTGTTAGAATTTGTATTATGGCAAGAAAAAAGCAGCTAAGTAAAGAAAAACGAGTGGCCATCATTACTTTAAGAAATGAAGGTCAGTCAGTCCGAAAAATTGGGAAAACTTTGAAAGTGCAGTTGCAAAACCATCAAGCGCTACAAAGAAACTGGCTCACATGAGGACCGCCCAAGGAAAGGAAGACCAAGAGTCATCTCTGCTTCTGAGGATAAGTTTATCCGAGTCACCAGCCTCAGAAATCGCAGGTTAACAGCAGCTCAGATTAGAGACCAGGTCAATGCCACACAGAGTTCTAGCAGCAGACACATCTATTCAACAACTGTTAAGAGGAGACTTTGTGCAGCAGGCCTTCATGGTAAAATAGCTGCTAGGAAACCACTGCTAAGGACAGGCAACAAGCAGAAGAGACTTGTTTGGGCTAAAGAACACAAGGAATGGACATTAGACCAGTGGAAATCTGTGCTTTGGTCTGATGAATCCAAATTTGAGATCTTTGGTTCCAACCGCCGTGTCTTTGTGCGACGCAGAAAAGGTGAACGGATGGACTCTACATGCCTGGTTCCCACCGTAAAGCATGGAGGAGGAGGTGTGATGGTGTGGGGGTGCTTTGCTGGTGACACTGTTGGGGATTTATTCAAAATTGAAGGCATACTGAACCAGCATGGCTACCACAGCATCTTGCAGCGGCATGCTTTCTCTATCGCTTCATTGGGGGACACGGGACCATGGGTGTATGCTGCTGTCGCTAGGAGGTTGACACTAGGCAAAAAAAGGAAAATAGCTCCTCCGCAGTATACACCCGCCTACAGGCACCAAGCTCACCAGTTTAAGCTTAGTGTCTGTAGGAGGTAGACCTGGATCGTCACAGATCCAACCTGTTGTGTTTATTAATCCTTGTTTTTTCTCTTTCAGATACAGCTCTTAAGGCTAACAGGGAACACTGCGTCCCCTGTTAACCCACATGCGACCGAGAGAGCAATGTGGCTACCCCCACATCGCTCACTCTCGGACCCGCTGGGCAGGACTTATCCCCTGTCACCTTAGGGTGTCTCAGGGTGATTTCGGTGGCCAGTCCTAGCCTGTTCCCCACCCCAGCCCCCTCCTCGGAGCGGCCTGGGAGGGAGACGGTGGTCCCTGCGGGTGACCTTCCCCCAGTCTTCTGGGGTTTACACCGTCTCCTGCACTGTCTAGGACCGGACAGTGCGGGAAGGAGGAAAAGCCAGGATCCCCCCTTATCCAGGAAGGCATCTTGAGACCATCCTCAACAGGAGAAAGGAACAGACGATTCCGCTAAGACAGATACTTCCCTGTCTTTCAGTGTAGATCCCAGTCCCCCGGCGTTATCTGCCCCCCCTCCCCCTCTCACCAAACATGGCGCTTACAGCGCTTCCCTGGGCCACTTCCTCCCTTTTTCCGTCGGGGGGCGTGTCCGGGGGGCGGTACTTCCTCCTTCTTCTTCATTAGGTATGCGAGGCAAATCTGCCGCGCTTTTCTCCGTTGGGGGGACGTGTCCGGTAGGCGGTACCGCTCCGACGGCTATACGCCCTCTCCTATTTAACCAACCAGGGCCGAGGAGCATAGTGATGCTTCCGTCACGCCCTCGAGCCCTCTGCGGACCTATCCAGGGGGCCTTTCAAGCCACGCCTCCCTTCCCATCCGCCTATCGGAGCCTCGACGTGCTCCGTCATCAACGCGGCGTCCTCTGCTCCTCCCCCTACACCAACGCCATCACTCTGCCACACACAGCTCCCTACTCCGTCGGCACCTACTGTGACCCGCTCCAGCCTCACCTTCGGAGCCTTTCAGGGGGACACGGCACCGCTTCTCTGCAGGATCTGGTGGGCTCTGTCCCGACACCGACCCACACCCTTTTCTGCCCACAGCGCCCTCCTCTGCAGTATCCGTGGTCAGGCACATATGCCCAAACCCAGGGAGCTCTCAGTCCGTCCCTCTCACATTATCACATACTACGCCTGTGTACTTTGCGGTACTAAGTGGCCCGTGGGTCTCACTACGGCCTTCTGCTCGACCTGCAAACCCCCCACCATGCTGGCACCCCAAGATCCCCCCCGCCGCTCAGGACGTGGTAACCCCCTCCCCTCCGGAGTGGGCTGTTGCTATGTCACAGTCTGTCTCTGACCTCACCAAGGTTTCTCAATCTCTGGTGCAGGTCTTAGAACGCTTGCCAGAACGTTTGCCTATGTTATCCACGGCCACCAGCGCTGCGAACGTCCCCACAGACGATTCGCAGGCACCCCTGCCCCCTCCTCTCAGGGGCAGACTGACGGCACGTTCTCAGAAATGGACTCACGCAAGCTCATCCTCCAGCTCTCCAAACTCCAAGATGCTCCCTGCGTCTCATACCTCTTCCCCGGAGGTCGCCCCGGGATCTAACTCTGGTTCTGACACAGACCAGTATTTCAAGATCCAGGACATGATAGACAGCCTTATAACGGCCGTCAATCAGACTCTGCTTGTTACAGAAGACGAGAGCCCTTCCCGGGACTACTCAGTTTCCTTCAAAAAGATTAAGCGTCCTGCACGCACTTTTTCTAACCATGCAGAATTTGACGGTGTCTTTCAGAAGCAGTGGGAGCATCCAGAAAAGCGCTTTACAGGAAAGAAACAGTTAAACGTCCTATACCCCTTTAACCATGACCTTGTCAGCAAATGGACGGAGTCCCCATCTGTGGACCCTCCCGTCTCTCGCCTTTCCGCCAAGACGGTACTGTCTCTTCCGGACGGTTCCTCCCTTAAGGATACCACGGATAGACATGTTGAGGCCCTCACTAAGTCAGCCTTTGAGGCTGCGGGCACCTCCCTTTGCCCTTCCTTCACCTCAACTTGGGTATCAAAAGCGGTGTCCGCATGGGCCAAACAGCTCAGACAGGGCATCCTAGCAGGGGCTTCCCCAGACGATCTGGCCGACTTAGCTGATCAAATCGGCTACGCTTGGAAAATATCTACTTACGGTGTCCCTCGACTCCGCTGCATGCTCAGCCCGGGTTTCCAGTAATCTCGTTGCCTTATGTAGAATTCTTTGGCTTAAAGCCTGGAGCGCCAACCCAGCTTCCAAAAGATCTCTAACTAATCTTCCTTTTCAAGGTTCTAGGCTGTTTGGATCCAAGCTAGACCAGATAATCTCTGATGCTACTGGGGGTAAGAGTACCTCTCTCCCCCAGCCCAGACCCAAACGCCCTTTTCCTAGGAGACTTCCCCTTCAGTTCCGGTCCTTTCGTCAGTTCGCTGAACCGAACCCCTCCTCTCAACAGGACTGTACTCCAGCACAGCGGTACAGTCGTAAGCCCTCCTTTAGGCCCACGCCTAACTGGCGCCCAAAGAGTCGCTCCTCCGAGTCCTCTGAATCACGATCTCGATCCAACAGGTTTTCCTCAGCATGACGGGTCACTCCCACCTGGGACTTCTCCCAGGGTGGGCGGCTGTCTCCTTCTGTTCACAGATTCTTGGCTCTTGGCAATAGAATATGCCTGGGTCAAAGAAATTGTGACTTCCGGCTACAAAATAGAGTTCGATTCCAGCCCACGATCACGTTTTCTCAGGTCCCGCCCCCCTCAACCATCTCTGCTTCCCGGTTTCTTCAAGCCATCACCTCCCTTCTGCACTCAGGAGTCATAGTCCCGGTTCCCTTTCAGGAAAGGTTTTCCGGTTTTTACTCAAATCTTTTCTTCGTCCCAAAAAAAGGCGGCTCACTGCGTCCGATTCTGGACCTCAAACAGCTAAACCGACATGTACGCATCCGACAGTTCAAAATGGAGTCCCTCAGGTCGGTAATAGCCTCGATGGAAACCGAGGAATATCTTTGTTCAGTGGACATTCAGGATGCATACCTTCACATACCAATCTGCACTTCACATCAGAAGTTCCTTCGCTTTTCCTTCAGGAACGCGCATTACCAGTTCACTGCCCTCCCCTTCGGCCTTCACAACACACGGTCCAGGGCCGGTGGAGTCCCCACGAAGTCTCCCTTCCCATCAACATTCTGGAGATAAGGGCGATTTACCTGGCGTTGCGTCACTGGCAGAAGATCCTGGCAGGGTTCCCAGTCCTTGTACAATCGGACAATGCCACGGCCGTGGCATACATAAACCATCAGGGAGGAACGCGCAGCAAGCTCGTTTTAAAAGTGGTGACAAGAGTGCTACTTTGGGCCGAGAAGACGGTCCCGGCAATCTCAGCAGTCCACATTCCAGGGGTCGACAATTGGGCGGCCGACTTCCTCAGTCGGCAGGGCCTCGCCTCAGGAGAATGGTCTCTCCATCCCGAGGTGTTTCACCAAATCTGCTTACGGTGGGGCACGCCGGACGTCGACCTCATGGCGTCCCGGTTAAACCACAAGGTTCCGTCCTTTTGTAGCTCGGTCCCGCGATCATGGTCACAGTTCCAACTGCCCTATCTCTTTCCACCTCTACCTTTGATCCCTCGAGTCATCAAAAAGGTCAAGACAGAAGGAGTACCAGTTCTAGTAGCCCCAGATTGGGACGCAGATCTGGTAAATCTGCTTGTCGACTCCCCCTGGAGACTACCAGACCGCCCTGACCTCCTCTCTCAGGGTCCTATTCTTCATCAGAGTTCTCGTTCTCCGAATTTAATGGTATGGCCGTTGAGGCCGCGGTGTTGAAGACGGCGGGCTTTTCTGACAATGTCATTCAGGCCCTAATTAACGCCAGAAAACCCGCTACCTCATTCATATACCACAGAACTTGGAGAGCCTTTTTTCGTCACTGCGAACAGGATCCGCTTACTCCTATGTCCTTTTCTTTGCCAGTCATTTTGGTTTTTCTTCAGTCTGGCCTAGAGGCGGGACTCTCTCTCAGCACTCTCAAGGGCCAAGTTTCGGCCTTGTCCATTCTATTCCAACGTAACTTAGCTAGCCGTCCTCAGGTCAGGACGTTTCTACAAGGGGTGGCCCATCTAGCGCCCCCCTATCGCCCTCCAGTGGAACCATGGGACCTTAATATGGTCCTAAGTGTCCTACAACAGCCTCCGTTTGAACCCTTTCAGGACATTCCAGCCTCTCTACTTTCCTGGAAGGTGGCTTTTCTGGTGGCTGTTACCTCTATTAGAAGGTTCGCAGAACTTGCAGCCCTCTCTTGTCGGTCGCCTTTTCTGGTATTCCATCAAGACAAAGCAGTGCTTAGGCCGGTGCCTTCCTTTTTGCCAAAGGTGGTTTCCGCTTTTCACATTAATGAGCACATCGTTTTGCCTTCCTTTTGCCCTGCTCCAGTGCATCCACGGGAGAAGTCCCTGCACAAACTGGACCTGGTCAGAGCTCTACATATGTACCTTTCTAGAACGGCCTCCCTTCGGCGCTCGGATGCCCTTTTTGTCATCCCTGAGGGGCGTCGCAAGGGTCTTCCTGCTTCCAAGTCAACCATCGCCCATTGGATACGTTCGACCATTTTGGAGGCACATCGCATCTTGGGCAATCCTCCCCCTCCCGCAGTAGGGGCTCACTCCACCAGGGCGGTGGGGGCCTCTTGGGCGGCCCGCCATCCGGCTTCGGCCTCTCAAATCTGTAATGCTGCAACATGGTCTTCTCTTCACACCTTTTCAAGGTTTTACAAGGTCCACACTTATTCTTCGGCTGATGCCAGTCTTGGACGGAAGGTCCTGCAGGCGGCAGTTGCCGCAGTCTGACCTAGTCTCTGACTTTCTTTTCTCCCACCCAGGGGACTGCTTTGGGACGTCCCATGGTCCTGTGTCCCCCAATGAAGCGATAGAGAAAGAGGGATTTTTGGTACTCACCTTAAAATCTCTTTCTTGGCTCCTTCATTGGGGAACACAGCACCCTCCCTGTTTTTTGGTCATATGTCCAGTTGGCCCTGTTGGGCATCTCAGTTGGCCCTGTTGGGCATCTCATTTAGTTTTCATGGTTGTGCCCCGTTGGGCATTGCATAGTGGTTATGTTATGCTTCTCCTACGGCTCTAGCCACTAACTGGTGAACTTGGTGCCTGTAGGCGGGTGTATACTGCGGAAGAGGAGCTATTTTCCATTTTTTGCCTAGTGTCAACCTCCTAGCGACAGCAGCATACACCCATGGTCCTGTGCCCCCCAATGAAGGCTCCAAGAAAGAGATTTTACGGTGAGTACCAAAAATCCCTCTATTCCATCCGGTTTGCGTTTAGTTGGACCATCATTTATTTTTCAACAGGACAATGACCGCAAACACACCTCCAGGCTGTGTAAGGGTTATTTGACCAAGAGGGAGAGTGATGGGGTGCTACACCAGATGACCTGGCCTCCACAGTCACCTGACCTGAACCCAATCGAGATGGTTTGTGGTGAGCTGGACTGCAGAGTGAAGGCAAAAGGACCAACAAGTGCTAAGCATCTCTGGGAACTCCTTCAAGATTGTTGGAAGACCATTTCCGGTGCCAAGAGTGTGCAAAGCAGTCATCAAAGCAAAAGGTGGTTACTTTGAAGAAGCTAGAATATACGACATATTTTCAGTTGTTTCACACTTTTTTGTTAAGTATATAATTCCACATGTGTTAATTCATAGTTTTGATGCCTTCAGTGTGAATGTACAATTTTCACAGTCAAGAAAATACAGAAAAATCTTTAAATGAGAAGGTGTGTCCAAACTTTTGGTCTGTACTGTATGTATTTCAATATTTGCATGTGTATTTTGTAGATCTCTTGAAGTGTTCTTGAAATTGTCATCATTATTTATTTATTTTTTTCTTTACTTTTGAAAAAATCCTAATACAACCCTAACTGTAACCCTAAATTTTTTTTTTTACGCCGCTCCTCGTGTGGTATAAGTGATTAAACGACTTTATTCTTCGGGTCGGTGCAATTACATCAATACCAGATTCATATCGGGTTTTTATGACCCTTTTTTTTTTTTTTTTTTTTTTGCAAAGACTAGTTTTTGCAATCATTTTTCCATATTTTGGCCAACAGTTATGTAAGGTCTTGTTTTTTGCAAGACAGGTTTGATATTTTTAATGGTACCATATTTGGGCAAATTACATTTTTTGATCACTTTCTATTTCGATTTTTGGGAGGCAGAATAAACAAAAAACAACAATTCAGGGATTGTTTTTTTTTTTTTTATCTCGTTCCGCTTGTGGTAAAATTGATAAGGTAGCTTTATTCTTCGGGTCAGTACGTTTACAGGGATACTACATTTATATAGTTTTTTTATGTTTTGGCGCTTTTACACAATAAAAACTATTTTCTAGAAAAAAAACATTTTTTGCATCACTTTATTCTGAGAGATATCATTTTTTGGTTTTCTGATGATGGAGCTGTATGGCGGCTTGTTTTTTGCGGGACAAGATGAAGTTTTCAGCGGTACCATTTCTATTTACATTTGTCATTTTTATCGTGTTTTATTCCGTTTTATGTTTGTCGGTATGATGATAAAGCGTTTTTTATTTTGTCTTGTTTTTTTTGTTTTTTTACCGTGTTCACTAAAGGGGTTAACTAGTGGGACAGTTTTATAGGTCAGGTCATTCCTGATGAGGGGATACCAAATATGTGCACTTTTGTTGTTTTGTTTTTTTTCTCATAATATTTGTTCGCCGAAAGAGTTAATGATACGTACTCGCTCAACACTAGTTAATAGTATTCTCACAACGTTCAGCCGCCACATTGAGAGCCCCGCTGCTGGGAGGAAACAGGCTCACTCTTATAGTCATATAGGTAGTGCCACCACGGTTTAAGTCACGACTCTGTGCTTAGAGAGTGGTGGCTGTAACCGCGCCCCCGACACTGACTGACAGCCGTCCGTAATGATGAGCAGCTGGCTGTCAGTCAGTGCAGAGGGCGTTGTTACAGCCACTGATGTGGGAAGCAAGCACTGAAGCTGGGTAAGGAGCAAAAATATGTAAATGAGACATAATGGTACACCAAACTCTTGGCCACTCCAAGAGTACACTGATGCCTGCTAATTTGCATTTGAATTATTTTCTTAGGCACTGTACCAGTAACAGTGCTAGTATGGTTGTTATAGGGGCCTTAAGTCCCTTACAACACGGTATAGCCCACTTAAAATCCATTTTTGGGGTAACAGACTCCCTTTAACAATATATTTGGAAGTCCAACTTCTCTTACTTGCTTCATAGGTAATAAATAAGTGTTGTGAAGAAACAGCTAAAGGGTTATTCTCATATTATTAAATTTAATTAGCATGAAAATGAGCAAGTTTACAATTGACTTGACTTGCTTTTTTATCTTCTGCCATTCTCATGCATTGAGAGTTGATATCTTACATAGTGTATAACTATTTCCAAGGAGTTTGGCAGTAATTACATTCCAGGAGAGGAGTTAACTCTTAACATACCAGTCAGCTCTTTCTAGCTCATAGATTTATATACAGCAGTTAGCTGTTCACCTCTCTCCCTTTCAGCTCCTTAGCTGTTGTCAGTCCTTTAAAATCAGCCCCCACCATTGGCAGCTCCAGAGCACTTCTGCCACTGCTCCCACTTTCCTGAGCTGTGTTCTTGTTTAAATGTTATCTCTATATGCAAATAACATAAGGGATTCACTGCACATGTTTGCTCTTTCTGTCTTCTACAAATAGGGGTTAGGCTATGTGCCCACGATGCAGAAATGCTCAGGATTTTTTCCTGAGCGTTTCTGCATCTCCCTGGCAGAAAAAAACGCATGCGGATTGTACATGCGTTTTCCTGCCAGGGACATGCGGAAATGGAGCGTTATTCACTGACATTTCCGCATGCGGATTGACAAGCCCTTTCCAAGCAATTAGCATCACTTGAAAAGTGCTTGTGACAACTAGGTCACACTATATAAATCCATGCAAACAGCATGGATTTATATAGTGTGACTGAGAGAGTGGTTAAAAATAACAAAATAAATATATACTTACCCTCCAATGGCCCGC
This sequence comes from Phyllobates terribilis, assembly GCF_046119375.1. Taxonomy (NCBI): domain Eukaryota; kingdom Metazoa; phylum Chordata; class Amphibia; order Anura; family Dendrobatidae; genus Phyllobates; species Phyllobates terribilis. The sequence goes on along the minus strand of NW_027362765.1, from coordinate 289,417,899 downwards.
TCTGGCTTGTTTCGCTCGGTCCCGGCTGCCGGCAGCGGTGAATTGAAAGACCTGCCGACATCAGCGTCGCGTGACCCGTCACATGACTCTGACGTCAGCGCAGGTCCTTCAATCCACTGTGAAGTGCCGGGAAGCAAGGAGGAGCACACCGTGGGCCACCAGAAGGTAAATATACACTTATTTTTTATTTTATTCTTTTTGTACAGATTTTTTAATGGTACCTGGGTGTGGAGGAGACTCTCCTCTCCTCTACCCTCGGGTACCATCCGCACATTAGAACGCGCCAATTACGCAAGTACAGATGCAGTCTTGCGTTATTGGCGCGTTCTAATGCAAGGCAGTGGCGGCGAAAACGCTGCGCTTCCGCAAAATTAATGGACATGCTGCGGATTTTTGAGCACAGCATAAACGCTGCGGAAAAATCCGCAGCATGGGCATTGAAAGTGCGGAATTGCATAGGGGACCATGGCAGAAGGCTTACCATGCGTTTATCATGCGGAAATTTCCGAACCAAAAACGCATGAAATACGCATCGTGGGCACACAGCCTTATATATATATCTCTTCACTTGCATGCCCACTAGTATTACTAAGTTCACTCCAAACTATTTCTAATAAGAACAAACAATTCCAGACTGGTAATATGTAGTAATAAGACCAAGCTCTTGGATAAAAACTATAATTCAAGGAGGGGTCCCACCTCCAGCAAGCAGTCAGGAAGGAAACTGCAGAGCTCTGAGATGCTCAAGGGACAATGTGAGAACACCCTTTTAAGCATAAATAAAACCGTTTAGTATAAAAATAGAATATTTTCTTTCCCTCCCACCTCTATGTAAAATTATGTTTTGCATGATGTAAAGTTAAATTAATTTATGGGATTGCCCCTTTAACATCAATACCACAAAAATAAAGAAGGCATTTTGTGCTTTTAGGACCAAGAAGCCAATTCATTAAATGGGTTGTCAAGGCTTATAACAAAAGTTTGGAGTCACTCTGTGTGACTTCAGTCTTGTGAATCCTTACATATCACACAGCATGCACTGTGAGGATTCTCCGGTGTCAGCGAGGAGACCGAGCAGGCATGTGACCACATGTATGAAATATGCATACTTCCAGCTACATTCCAACTAGATGTGTGCAGCCTCGCTCAATATAAGCAAATTGAGCAAGGCCGCTCACGTCTAGTCTGAATGTGGCCTGGTGTATGGATATTGCATGCTTGTGGTCAAATTACCGCTCAAACTCGCCACCAGCACCAGAGAATCCTCACAGGACGTGGAATCTACTCCAGTCTGGGGCCACAGTACATTTCTGGAGTAGGCTATGCCACTGAAGTGGTGTAACTTTTCTTGAATTCGACGGGCAGGTGTCGCTGCATCCCATCCACGCTATTCCCATTGACAGAACTGGCTGAGACTGAAAATGCTAAAAGTGGCGATTGTGCAAAAATATTAAGAGTTCTTAAGGTATTTTATACCAGAATTCAGTCGCCAGGTCAGAGACCCTGATTCCAGCAATGTGTGGTTTTGAGAAAATCACTGTTTTATCAGTAGGACATCTTCATTAGAGGACTACTAAACCTGTTGGCAAGCATATTCTTGAGTCCACCCCCATCTCTGGCTGATTTCTGTGCACGCTGTACATGGCCAGAAACTGCCAGTCAGTGATGTGCACGGGGGTTATACAGAGCTCAGCATTCCGAGAACTGCTAGATCTGCAGAAGATAAAACAATGATTTTTTTCTCCTTCCCCCATGACGGCACCACGGAGAGAGGGGATCCGCCCTTCAAGGACAGGAAACTTACAGATAAAAGGGTGGTACCACTCTCCCGCATCAGTTGGTTTCCTGTCCTTGACGGGATCCTACAGTTCCTGAGGAGGCATACCTGCAGGGTGCCAGAAGATGGACTTAGCGGGATGCCAGGCCCGGCCAGTCTGAACCAGGCAGCAGGGGTTCCCTGCCTCGGGTGGTGCGGTGCCCTAATGCGCCACCGCTGGGGTTAGTGGGCCTCTAGGGTGTGCGGGGGGGTCCAGACGAAGAGGACAGGGCCTGTCGAGGCCCGCCGAGGTGCTATGCTGCCCCCCCCCTGGTTGCGGCAGGTGGGAGCGCGGCCCGGCGGCTTTCTTTTTGAACTTCCGGGTCTACCGCGCATGCGAATGACGCGGCACCGCAATGCATGACTGGGTAGCCAGTCTGCGCCGGCGTTCTCCCCGAGGGGAGGAGGGGGCGCTGGGTCATCACAGGCACTATGGGAGAGTCTCCCAGTGCCTTAAAAGACAGCAGAGGACGCGAGAAGATGCTTCTTAAAGCTCTGGCACGCTGTCAGGAATAGGAATAACATTATATATATATATATATATATAATAAATATATAAATATATATATATATATATATATATATATATATATATATAATATATATATATATATATATATATAATATACAGGGTGGCCTAAAAGTAGGTGGACAGAAAGTGTAATAAGGTTATAAAGGGGGAGATTTATCAAACATGGTGTAAAGTGAGACTGGCTCAGTTGCCCTTAGCAACCAATCAGATTCCACTTTTCATTCCTCACAGGCTCTTTGGAAAATGAAATGTGGAATCTAAATTGCAGCCGCCGGTCTGGATCATCCTCCAATAAACCATGAATTAGACGTGGACGATAAGCTTTCCACCCAATAGATTTCAGGATTCGCATGATAGAAGCTCGTGAAATTCCCAATTCCAAAGAGGCTCTTGAGGTGGACTTTTTTAGACTCTGAACAAAAATTATTATCTTCTGTACAGACTGTTTTGGGTCGACCAGTTTTTGGAGCATTAAGGATTGAGCCAGTGGCATTGAATTTGTCACGAATGCGGTAAATGGTTTGTCTCTTTGGGGCTTGAGTACCAAATGTTTCAACACAATTTGCTCTAACGGTTTCAGCATTTTGAGATTTCCAATACTCTGTTAAAATCCATATTTTTTTGATCTGCATTTAAATTATTTGCCATTATGTGTTATCTCAATTATCTGAAAAGAACAGATTTGGGGGAGATCTGTGAAAACTAGATCTGTGAAACTGGCTCAGTTGCCCTTAGCAACCAATCAGATTCCACCTTTCATTTTCCAAAGAGTCTGTGAGGAATGAAAAGTGAAATCTGATTGGTTGCTAAGGGCAACCGAGCCAGTTTCACTTTACACCATGTTTGATAAATCTCCCCCTTCCACCCTGTGTGTGAGTGTGTGTATATGTGTAATATATATATATATATATATATATATATATATATATATATATATATATATATATATATATATATATTATAAATAAATAATTAACTTTTCGCTATATTGGAACGGGGCACCAGGGCCGTAGCAGTGGAAGCGGGCGCTCCGGCCGATCGACTCCACCTCAGCATCTTCCAGGAGGACTCCGTTGACAAAGATGGCTCCACCTCCTGAACCGGTACCCGCTCTTCCGTCTGGTTGGTAAGTGATCTTCATGAAAGTCCACTTTGTAACTAGGGGCCCTCGCTCTCTCTCTCTTTTTGTCTCTTATTAGGGAAGAAAGAGTACGGGGAAATTAAAGAATAGGACCTGTGCACTTTGCACAGAAGCCCTACCCACTACTTGGGATAAGAGACTCTGCAGCTCCAGCATTGAGCAAACCATATGCGAGGGAACCCCGAAATTTGCTTCTGAACTTAGAGACCTAATTAAGTCACAAGTCGAAAATACCATTAAATCCCTCCGAGGGGTAAAAGGTTAAAAAAAAAAAAAAAAAAACATATCCCCCGAGTCCCGATCTAGCAGTTCTGAAAATGGCGAAGATTCGGACACATCCATCTCTTCATCTTCCTCTTCCTTGTCTACAGATAGAGGAGGACGGAGCTGCTTTCCTGTCGAGGAAACAGATAGCGTCATTAAAGCAGTCAAGTCTACCATGGGGTTAGCAGATCCCCGGCCCAAAAAATCTTTCCAAGATATAATGTTCAGCGGCCTAGATCAAAAAAAGAGAAGGTCCTTTCCACTAAATGAGCATGTTCTCTCTTTAATTAAGAAGGAGTGGAGTAAACCGGAGAGGAAGGGCTTCCTTTCTCCTAAACGAAAGTACCCGTTCGAGGACCCTGCATGTTCCTTTTGGGAGAAAGCGCCAAAATTGGACGTCGCCAAAGCCGCAAAGAAATACTCCCTTCCTTTTGAGGACATGGGCGTCTTAAAAGACCCCATGGATAAAAAAGCAGACTCCTTTCTAAAGGGTTCCTGGGAAGCCGCTGGGGGGGGTTAAAACCTGCGGTAGCAGCCACATGTACAGCCAGGTCATTATTGGTCTGGCTGGATCAGCTGGAAACGCAACTAAGGCAGAAAACTTCTAGAGACACAATTCTTGAGACTATCACGGTGATGAAAGGGGCTGCGGCCTTCCTTGCTGATGCCTCGGCGGATTACATCAGATTAGGTGCTAGGGCGACAGGGCTTGTTAACGCGGCCAAATGTTGGCCCAGGGATCTACAGACTAAATCAAGATTGTGCTCCATCCCCTGCGAAGGAGAGTTTCTATTTGGGTCTGCTCTTGATGACATCTTAGAGAAAGCCGGGGACAATAAGAAGCGTTTCCCTATCCTGTCTAACACTGCTTACAGGAAACCTTTTCGGAGTAAGAGGTTTATCCTTAGAAAACCCCCTAAAGAGCAGGATATGTGGGAAGACAGGAGAAGGAAGACCAAAGGGTTCCTATTTAACAAACCCCCCAAAGATAGCAGAAAGCCCTCCCAATAAAGATTTGCCCCGGGTGGGGGGGAGGCTTTCAGGCTTTCTCCCGGCCTGGGAGTTAATATCCAACAGCTCATGGATTCTGAGCCTAATACAATCGGGCCTGAAACTCCAGTCTCTCACATTCCCTCAACGAAACTTTGTCGTGACCCCCAAAAGGTCCTCAAGCGAGGAGCAGCTGGCCTTGGAGCAGGAAATCCAGGGACTGGTAGGGAAGGCAGTCCTTCAGAAAGTCCCGGGGGAGGAGGAAGGCAAGGGATTCTATTCTCCGTTGTTCCTGAGGAAAAAGCCAGATGGGACGTACAGGACGATTGTAAATCTAAAAAAGCTAAACAAACTTTTGAAGGTGGAAGCCTTCAAAATGGAAACAATAAAATCATCAGTAAAAATGCTGTTTCCTGATTGTTTTATGGCCGTCCTGGATTTAAAAGACTCTTATTATCACGTCCCGATACACAAAGACTACCGGAAGTTCCTCAGAGTAGCAGTTCCTATGGGTGGAGTGGTCAGACACTATCAATATACTGCCCTCCCATTCGGCATCGCCATAGCCCCAAGGGTTTTCACCAAGATTGTTGCAGAGGTAAAGGCTCATCTAAGGGAACCGAATACCCTGGTCGTCCCATACCTAGACGACTTCCTGGTGATAGGCAGCTCCTTCCTAGACTGCAAATCCCATCTGGGAAGTGTCATGGATTCTTTGACTCGCTTAGGATGGCTTTTGAATCTGGGAAAATCCAAAATAGTACCATGCCAGATACAGGAATTCCTTGGCATCGTGCTGGATTCAAAAAGACAGGAGTGTCGTCTCCCCGCAGAGAAAGTTCACAAAATCATAGGCCAGATGTCACGGGCAAAGTCCCACCCATCTATGTCCCTACGGAAAGCCATGTCCCTTCTAGGTTCCCTGACAGCTTGTTTCCCGGCCGTCCAATGGGCTCAAATACTCACCAGGACCCTACAGTGGGAAATTCTAGAGGCAGAAAAATCCCTAAAAGGGCATTTAGAAGGGCAGCTAACGCTATCTGCAGAAACCACACTTTCCCTAGAGTGGTGGGGGAACATGGACAATCGAGGCCGGGGGATTCCTTGGACTATCCCGACACCTCAAATTCTGACCACAGATGCGGGGGCTGGGGGGCTCACCTCAACAACCTTGTAGTTCAGGGGGTCTGGTCAGAACGCCTAAAGCTAATGTCATCAAACATGAAGGAGCTCCTAGCAGTAGAGCGGGCAGTACGGGAATTCATGCATACACTACAAGGACATCACGTGAAGGTCTTTTCAGACAACAGAGTAGTAGTGACGTACCTGAACCACCAGAGGGGTACACGGTCCCATTCCCTAATGCAGACGACAGAGGTCATCTTTCGCTTAGCCGATGAGAACTTACAATTCCTATCCGCTCTACACATAAAAGGGATAGAAAATCGCACCGCAGACTTTCTGAGTCGGACGCAGCTGAAGCAGGGCGAGTGGGAATTAAGTCAGTCAGTTTTTCGGCAGATAGTACAAATTTGGGGCCGGCCCTCCATAGATCTATTCGCCAACAATCGGAATAAGAAAACACGCTCTTTTTGCTCCCTAGATCCCAACGGGAACCCCGTAGCCGTGGATGCCTTCATGATCCCATGGAATAACCCTCTAGCTTACGCTTTTCCTCCGACCGCTCTGACTCCAGCTGTTCTGAGGAAAATCAGGGAAGAGGAAGTGAGGGTAATCTTGATAGCCCCCTTTTGGCCAAAGATGGCATGGTTTTCATGGCTGAGGAGGTTATCAATCTCCGATTCATGGGTTCTTCCGGAGCTTCCGGACCTTCTTTCTCAGGGTCCGGTTCTCCATCCTCGGGCTTCAAGCTTACACTTGACAGCCTGGAATTTGAAAGGGCTCTTCTGAAAGACAAAGGTTTCTCCCCAAATCTCATCACCACACTACTTCAAAGTAGAAAACCTGTGACCACCAAACTGTACGGGAAAACCTGGAAGAAATTCCTTTCAGTCTCAGGTTCCAAGTTGGGTGGGGAGGTTCCATTGACAACTATCCTGGAATTTTTATAGAGGGGTTTGGAGCATGGCCTGGCCACAAGTACCTTAAAAGTTCAAGTTGCGGCCCTGGGAGCGCTCTATAATTTTGACCTAGCTAGGGATAGATGGGTATCTAGGTTTATTAAAGCATCAGCTTGATCCCGACCCATCCCATCCCGAAATACTACACCCTGGGATTTAAACTTGGTCCTTTCAGCTTTAACGGAGGCCCCTTTTGAACCCCTGTCGGAAGCATCCCTAAAAATTCTGTCCCTAAAAACAGCACTCTTGGTAGCTCTCACATCCGCACGTAGGGGATATTCAGGCCCTATCGGCAGGCCTCCCCTTCACACAAATCTTGGAGGATAGTGTTACTCTGAAAACCGACCCTGCCTATCTACCAAAAGTGGCATCAAGATTTCACAGGTCCCAGGAAATCACCCTTCCTTCTTTCTGCCTTAACCCTAGGAACACAAAAGAGAAGGTCTTGTATACACTAGACGTCAGAAGGTGCCTAATCCGATATCTAGAGGCTACACAAGAGTGTAGGCAGGATAGTTCTCTTTGTTTGCTTTCAGGGTCCTCGTAAGGGGAAGAAAGCTTCTAAGGGCACGCTGGCCAGATGGATAAGGAAGGCCATCTCACTGTCGTACTCCTCACGTGGGGAAGCAGCCCCGGAGAAACTGAAGGCCCACTCAACAAGAGCGGTGGCAGCCTCCTGGGCGGAGAAGGCTGGTGCTACGATAGAGCAGATATGTAGAGCGGCAACCTGGTCTTCCCCCTCTACCTTCTTTAATCACTACCGGCTAGACTTAACCTCTTCTTCGGACCTCACTTTCGGGAGAAGGGTTCTGGAAGCTGTGGTCCCCCCCTAATGAGTCACTTCTCTGTAATTCTCTCCGTGGTGCCGTCATGGGGGAAGGAGAAAGACGTAGTTACTTACTGGTAACGGGATTTCTCAGAGCCCATGACGGCACCCGTACATTCCCTCCCTTCACGTGTGGGTGCGCACACTTATTAGTTACCTGTTGTAGCCACTTGGTGTCTCTGACGAGTTCTTAAATTGTAAAATTTTGTGTTACTAACCTGGTGGTCCTCTCAAGCTCTGTAAACAACTGATGCGGGAGAGATGTACCGTCCTTTTATCTGTAGGTTTCCTGTCTTTGAAGGGCGGATCCTCTCTCTCCGTGGTGCCGTCATGGGCTCTGAGAAATCCCGTTACCGGTAAGTAACTACGTCTATCAAATTGACAGCCAGCAGCCCAGTAAGTGACACATCGCTAGAATCAGTCTCTGCCCTTAATTATTCTGTTCACACATGGGATAGATTGCTTGGTGGCAGATTCCCTTCAATGAATCAGCCCCCAAGTATTTTTTTTTTTTATTCGTTACCTTCCTACATTCAGAAACCCATGTCTCAATTTTTTTTCCTTTTCTTTCGTTGACTTAGTTTGTAGATCCTGTAGAAATTTTATATATATTATTTTATTTAATTTCCATGGAAGCAGAAAATAATGAACATTTTTTTTAATCCTAGCCGGTGACTGCAACAAAGATTTGAAGAGAAATATCTCCAGTATACCCGATAATGAATTTGAAGTAAAGAACCTCACACAATATTTTCCTGGAAAAAAGACTGTTACACAAATGATTCATCCAGGACACAACAGAATAGATCTGTTGTCCCATCCTTCTAACCAAGAACATCCTTCTCATAGATCAGACATAATTACAGACCAAACATATAGCAGAAGGTGTGAATTATTTCCTAGACTTGAGTTGGGAGAAAGTTTTTTACAGAAAGCACCAATTGTTAATTTTCCGAGGATGCACATGGGCATCAGTAAACTTTCATCTTCTGAGTGTCGTACATGCCTTACTCAGAACAGTACTCCTTGTAGTCATATAAAGATTCATGAAGGATTTTCATGTTCACTGTGTGGGAAAACCTTCTCCCGGAACGCAAATCTGATCCAACATCAGAGAATACACAACTCAGAGAGGCCATTTTTATGTCCAGAATGTGGGAAGTATTTTGGCCGTAAATCAGATCTTTTTCAGCATCAAAGAATTCACACGGGAGAAAAGCCGTTTTCATGTGAAGAATGTGGGAAATGCTTTACTCAGAAATCTTCTCTTATTCAGCATCAGAGATTTCACACAGGGGAAAGGCCCTTTTCATGTTCAGAATGTGGGAAATGTTTCATCACTAAATCAGATCTTGTTAAACATTGGAAAATCCACACAGGAGAGCGACCATTTTCATGTTCAGAATGCCGAAAACGTTTTATTTGTAAATCTGCTCTTGTTGAACATCAGAGAATCCACACAGGAGAGAAGCCATTTTCGTGCTTAGAATGTGGGAGATGTTTTACCCAGAAATCCAGTCTTGTTGAACATCAGAGAATCCACACAGGAGAGAAGCCATTATTCTGTTTAGAATGTGGGAAATGCTTTGCCAAAAGATCAGGACTTTTTATGCATCAAAGAAGTCACACAGGGTGGAAGCCATTTGCATGTTTAAAATGTGGAAAATGTTTTACCCAGAAAGCAGGTTTAGCTGAACATCACAAAGTTCATACAGTAGAGAAGCCATATACGTGACTTAAATGTGGGAGATGGGAGAGAACAGACTCCATATTGTCTCTGTGTATCCATCTTGTCTAATTTTCTTGTTCTATGGCAATCAAATGGTTAACATTGCTGGGCAGAAAAGTTTCACATTTCTGTTCACGCCGCTCAATTCCCATTGGCTGCGGTATGACGTTTCCTTTGTCTGTGACACTATTTAAACTTGACCTGTGCATTAATAAAGCAGAAATCCTGGTTAGCACACTATATTATGGATATGCTGTTTGATTTCCCGAGCGCTCATAAAACATATCTTAATGTTTGGAGTTCAAAAAGTATAGAAGAGAGTTGATTTCACTTACAGAGAGATTTTATCCAGAGGAGAAGTCAAAACAATATCAGGAGTATTACATCCACAGAACAGCAATTGCTCATGTCCACCATTTTTTGAGAGAACACTCTATGTAACATTGTTCCAGCAGCTTTATTACTTTTGTTGTAACCCTTTAATGACCAGGTCTGTAAGGACCTCAAGGGGACTCTGTTGGATGAAACCACCTAAGCCGTCTATATGGGGACATAGGGCAAATAAAGCTGATTAAAATTATACCTTGATATCTGCGATCTGTTGTATTTTATTCTAGAAAAATTAATGTTTTTCTTATATGTAAATGAGCTGTTAAGGATATGGGCTGGACACAGATCTGCATAAGAATCTGCCTCCAGAGATTATTTTTAATAAAAGGAGGCATTACCAGTTTGAGACATGTAACTAACACAGAACAGTAGAACTGAACTTTGTCACATAACAAACACATTAGCATCTGTAGCTGTCACAGCTCTGCTGTATTGCAATACTGGCTGACTGTGAGATGGAAGCGGAAGTACTGCGAGGAAATCTGCAAATTATGTCAGTTGGACCATGATCAAATGTTCAGTATTTGGTCAGTACTTTACATTGGTATTTGCAAGTCAAAACCAGGAGTGGTTGAAAAATGCAGAAGTGATGCATTGTTTCTATTAGACTTTTCTTCTGATTGTTCCACTCCTGATTTTGGCTTACAAATACTGATTTAAAATACTGATCAAATACTGAACATGGTCTTATAACCACACACAGTTTTGTCACCTTTGAAATTGTTCCAGGAAATTAAGTATTTCTCCCAGAGAATCATTGCAATTACACATTTTGTGATAAACATGTTTACCGTATTTTTCGGACTATAAGACGCACTTTTTTCCTCAAATTTTGGAGGAAAGTGGGCGGTGCGTCTTATAGTCCGGATGTGAATGGTAGGGGTCAACGGCCGCGGCGAAGGAGCGGGTCACAGGAGGCAGGAGCCGCCTACTGCAGCTAACAACGTGCCCGCTGTTATAAAAAAAAGGGAATATTCACTGCTCCCCACGCCCATAGTCATACCCACCTCTATGCACTGAAGCCAGCACCGAGAGGTGGGATGGACTAGGCATGGGGAGCAGTGAATATTAATTTTCCTTAATAGCAGGCACAGTGTTAGTTGCAGCCGCCTCTCCTGCAGCTGCTCGGCGATCACGTGTGCCCGCTATTAAGGAGCATGAATATTCACTGCTCTCCACTCCCATAGTCCATCCCAGCAGTGAATATTCCAGCAGCTGACCTCAGGGTGTGAGGGCACATGTCAGTGACGTCATGCGCTGCTTACACGCTGATGCCAGCTGCTGGCATGAGAACAGGACGCCATTGGAGTAGAGGGAAGGTGAGTAGAATCCCTTTTTTTTTTTTTTAGGTGTGAGAGGGCCATATATACTTGGATGGGGGGGAACATGTATACATAGATGGGTGGCCATATATAGCAGGATGGAGGGCCATGTATGCCAGGATGGGGATGAGGTGCCATGTGTACTAGGGTGGGGATGGGGGGGGTACATGTATGCCAAGGTGGGGGTGGGGATGGTATACCAGGATGGGGGACCATGTATAAGAGAATGGGGATAGGGGCCATATATACCAGGATGGGGGAAATTGGTACAAAATTGGGGGACTTTATCCCTATAACTGTCAGCAGCAGACCACCCCCCCCCCCATAACAATGCATCATGACTGCATTTTTTTGCTTAATTTATTTTTTCCATTTTCCTCCTCTACAACCTATGTGCATCTTATAGTCCAACAAATACGGTATTTCCTTTGTGTGTATTGGAACAACACAAACACAACAGAGGAAAAAAACGGCAAATTGGACATATTTTCACACAAAACTCTAAAAATGGGCCAGACAAAGTTGTTGACACCTTTCCAAATTTGTAAGTAAACAACTGTGTTTCAAGCATGTGATGCTCCTTCAAACTCACCTGTGGCAAGCAACAGGTGTGGGTAATATGATAATCACACCTTACACCAGATAAAAAGGGGAGAAGTTGGTTCAATCTTTGCATTTTGTGTGCCATACTAAGCATGGAGAATAGAAAGAAGAGAAGAGAACTGTCTGAGGACTTGAGAACCCAAATTGTTGAACAATATCAACAATCTCAAGGTTACAAGTCCATCTCCACAGATCTTGATGTTTCTTTGTCCACAGTGCGCAACATAATCAAGAAGTTTACAATCCATGGCACTGTAGGCTAATGTCCCTGAACGTGAACAGCAGAGAAAAATTGATGAAAGGTTGCAATGCAGGATAGTCCAGATGGTGGATAAGCAGCTCCAATCGAGTTCCAAAGAAATTCAAGCTGTCCTGCTGTAGGCTCAGGGTGCATCAGTGTCAGTGCGAACTATCCATCAAGATTTGAATAAAATGAAACGCTATGGCAGGAGACCGTGGAGGACCCCACTGCTGACACAGACATAAAAAAAGCTAGACTGCAATTTGCCAAAATGTATGTAAGCTACAATCCTTCTGGGAATACGTCTTGTGGACAGATGGGACCAAGATAAAGATTTTTGGTAAATCACATCATTCTACGGTTTACTGAAAACAGAATGAGGATTGCAAAGAAAAGAACACAGTACCTACTGTCAAATATGGTGGAGGTTCAAAGATGTTTTGGGGTTGTTTTGCTGCTTCTGGCACTGGGTGCCTTGACTGTGCAAGGCATCATGAAATCTGAAAATTACTAAAGGATTTTGGGGCTCAATGTAGTGCCCAGTATCTGAAAGTTGGGTTTGCGTCCTAGGTCATGGGTCTTCCAGCAACACAATGACCCCAAACATACTACAAGAAACACCCAGAAATGGATGGAAACAAAGTGCTGGAGAGTTCTGAAGTGGCCAGCAATAAGGCTGGATCTAAATCCCATTGAACACCTGTAGAGAGATCTTAAAATTGCTGTTGGGAGAAGGCACCCTTCAAATAGAGACCCTGGAGCATTGATCACTTTGATACTTTTTATACATTTTGTCCTACTCCAAGCTGCATAGGCTTGAGAGCCAAGTAGCAATTAAGTAAATCTGGTGATGTGCATCTCTGTGATGAGGAGGGGTGTTGACTAATGACATCAACACCCTATATAAGGTGTGCTTAATTATTATGCAACTTCCTTTCCTTTGGCAAAATGGGTCAGAAGAGAGATTTGACGGGCTCTGAAAAGTCCAAAATTGTGAGATGTCTTGCAGAGGGATGCAGCAGTCTTGAAATTTGCAAACTTTTGAAGCGTGATCACCAAACAATCAAGCGTTTCATGGCAAATAGCCAACAGGGTCGCAAGAATCGTGTTGGCCAAAAAAGGCGCAAAATAACTGCCCATGAATTGAGGAAAATCAAGCGTGAAGCTGCCAAGATGCCATTCGCCCCCAGTTTTGCCATATTTCAGAGCTGCAACGTTACTGGAGTATCAAAAAGCACAAGGTGTGCGATACTCAGGGACATGGCCAAGGTAAGGAAGGCTGAAAAACGACCACTTTTGAATAAGAAACATAAGATAAAATGTCAAGAATGGGTCAAGAAATATCTTAAGACTGATTTTTCAAAGGTTTTATGGACTGATGAAATGAGCGTGACTCTTGATGGGCCAGATGGATGAGCCAGAGGCTGGATCAATAAAGGGCAGAGAGCTCCACTCCGACTCAGACGCCAGCAAGGTGGAGATGGGGTACTGGTATGGGCTGGTATCATCAAAGATGAACTTGTGGGACCTTTTCGGGTTGAGGATGGAGTGAAGCTCATCTCCCAGACCTACTGCCAGTTTCTGTAAGACAACTTCTTCAAGCAGTGGTACAGGAAGAAGTCAGTATCTTTCAAGAAAAACATGATTTTCATGCAGGACAATGCTCCATCACATGCATCCAACTACTCCACAGCGTGGCTGGCCAGTAAAGGTCTAAAAGAAGAAAAATTAATGACATGGCCCCCTTGTTCACCTGATCTGAACCCCATAGAGAACCTGTGGTCCATCATAAAATGTGAGATCTACAGGGAGGGAAAACAGTACACCTCTCGGAACAGTGTCTGGGAGGCTGTGGTGGCTGCTGCACACAATGTTGATCTAAAACAGATCAAGCAACTGACAGAATCTATGGATGGAAGGCTGTTGAGTGTCATCATAAAGAAAGGTGGCTATATTGATCACTAATTTTTTTTTGTTTTTGCATGTCAGAAATGCTTATTTCTAAATTTTGTGCACTGATATTGATTTACCTGGTGAAAATAAACAAGTGAGATGGGATTATATTTGGTTTTTATTAAGTTGCCTAATAATTCTGCACAGTAATAGTTACCTGCACAAACAGATATCCTCCTAAGATAGCCAAATCTAAACAAACCCCACTCCAACTTCCAAAAATATTAAGCTTGGATTGATTGAGAACATAGTTAATGATCAATAATAAAAATAATCCTCTAAAATACAACTTGCCTAATAATTCGGCACACAGTGTATGTCCAATTTGCCTTTTTTTTCTCTTTTTATTTTTGTGTTGTTCCAATACACACAAAGGAAAGAAACGTGTACAACAAAACGTGTAATTGCAATAATTTTCTGGAGAAATACTTCATTTTCTGGAACAATTTCATGAGTGCCAATACTTTCAGCCATGGCTGTATGTGTGGGTTCCAGTGTCTGTTGTATGTGTGGGTTCCAATATTGTGTGTGGTTTCCAGGATCAGTGTAAGCCCACGGTATTTGGTTAGTATTCGGTCAGTATTTTTTCTCAGTGGGAACCAAAACCAGGAAAGGGTGATAACTGCAGAATTGGTGACTTATTTCTATTATACCTTTTCTCTGATTGTTCCTCGCCTTGTTTTGGCTCCCATTCCTGAGAAAAAATACTGACCAAATACGGATAGTGGGGCCTTATGTGTGGGATACAGGATCAGTGTTATTTGTCGGTTCCCAGTATCTTTGTTTCCTGTGACTTCCAGTATGTGTGTTTGGTGTGGGTTCCAGTGTCTGTCGTTTGTGTGGGTTCTAGTATCAGTGGTACAGTAGTGTTCAAAAACATCACATTGGTCAGTGAAGTGGAGATGAGTGGAGAAGGACCTGGCATGATTTCCCCGTCACTTAACCTGAGGGGGCGGAGCTTGTGTGCAGAGACTGGGAAAGAAAGTGAAACAGACCCTCTCCTTGTGTGGTTACTGCTCTCTGTTTGAACCTGGGGAATACTGGGAGACAGTTGTAGTTCTAGTTAGTATTTACCCTCCCTGTAATATCACTTTCACATAGCCCGAACATGCTGGGAATTGTAGTTTTCCTTATACCTCCTCCTTATACCTCTTTACCTCCAAAAACATGAGTTAAGCACAAAATCTTTATACTAGTTTTTATTTCCATGCATTGGGAACATTGCACTCTGTTTTCTAATTTAAAACATGAAGAGAAATGTAAATAATTTTTAACTACTTTACAGAAGTTAAAAAAAAAAAAATGAACATGGGGATGTTTTTAAAAAAAATATAAAAAATCAGTGTCTGCATTTGTCTTTACAAACTCACAATATGTACTCTCTGTTTTGAGGATTTAGCATTCCTGTGAATCACTAACCTAATATTTAGTTGTATACCCACAGTTTTTTTTAGAACTGCTTCACATCGATGTTGCATAGAGTCAATCAACTTCTGCCACCTGTCAACTGTTATTCCAGCCCAGGATGCTTTGACTACATCCCACAATTTTTTGGCATTTGTAGGCTTTGCTTCAGAAACTGCATTTTTGATGTCACCCCACAAGTGTTCTATCGGATTAAGGTCCGGGGATTGGGCTGGCCACTCCATAACCTCAATTTTGTTGGACTGGAACCAAGATTTTTCTCATTTACTGGTGTGTTTAGGGTCGTTGTCTTGTTGAAACACCCATTTCAAGGGCATATCCACTTCAGCGTAAGGCAACATGACTTCTTCAAGTATTTTAATATATGCAAACTGGTACATGATCCCTGGTATGCGCTAAATAGGCTCAGCACCATAGTAAGAAAAACATGCCAATATCATGATGCTTGCACCACCATGCTTCACTGTCTTCATGGTGTACTGTGGCTTGAATGCAGAGTTTGGGGGTCATTTAACGAACTGTCTGCAGCCTTTAGACCCAAAAAGAACAATTTTACTTTCATCAGTCCACAAAATGTTTCTCCATTTCCTTTTAGGCCAGTTGATGTGTTCTTTGACAAATTGTATCCGCTTCAGTACATGTCTTTTTTTAACAGTGGGACTTTGCGGGGACTTCTTGCTAAGAGATTAGCTTCACACAGGCGTCTAACTTTCACAGTACTCACAACCCAACTTACTGTAAGACTGTCTTTGATAATCCTGGAGCTGATCATTGACTGAGCCTTTGCCATTCTGGCTATTCTTAGATCCTTTCGAATGGTAGTCTTCCGTTTTCTACCACGTCTCTCTGGTTTTGCTTTCCATTTTAACGCATTGGAGATCATTTTAGCTGAACAGCCTTTCGTCGTCTGCACTTCTTTATAAGTTTTACCCTCTGCAATCAACTTTTTAATTAAAGTACGTTGTTCTTCTAAACAATGTCTCGAACAACCCATATTTCTCAGGCTTTCAAGGAGAAATGCATGTACAACATGTGCAATCTTCACCCTTAAATAAGGGCCACCAGATTCATACCTGTTTCTTCACAGAATGATTGACCTCACTAATTGAACTCCACACTGCTATTATTTTGAACACATCCCCTTTCAATTATTCAAATGCACAGGCTCAAAAACATGCAGATCATGAATGCTGAGTCTGCTGGTTTTCTTAGAATCTACTGCACCAACTGGTAAATTGTTTGACATGCGGTAATATAATTTCTATCAAAACAGTGATTAATCTGGTTAGTCGTACTGGACTGCTATTGTTTTGAACACTACTGTATGTGTGGATTCCAGTGTCCGTTGTATGTGTGTGTCCCAATGTCTTGTATATGTGGGTTCCAGTGTCTTTTGCATCTGTGTGTTCCACTATCAGTATTGTGTGTGGTTTTCAGGATCAGTGTTAGGGTGTAGACAGCCAGCCGTATTTCTTATGCAAGGATCGCATCGCAGTGCACGGACTGGCCCTGCACCTCTCCTTTTCTGAGCATGACAGATTGATGTATTTCTATGTAGCTGTCAGGCTCAGGTCAGGAGAAGTGCCGGGCTAGTCCGGCGATTGCAATGCAGGAGAAATACGGCCGTCTGCTCCTTTGTGTGGGATCCAGGATCAGTGTTGTGTGGGTTTCAGTATTTTTGTTTTCTGTAGCTTCCAGCATCGATGTGTGTGGCTTCCAGCATTTTTTGCATGTATAAATAAAAAGATTATTATTATTATGTGTGAGTTCCAGTATCTTTGTTTTCTGTGGCTTCCAGCATATGCGTTGTGTGTGGCTTCCTTCATCTGTCTTGGGTGTGGGTCCCTGCTTTCTAATTCTCTCGTCTCAGGCTCTGAACAAACTCCAGTGATCCCGCTGCGATGAAAAGCCCCCAGCACTATACCTGTGAATGTGCCTCTTTGTCCGTTATAAATAGAGCTGAGGGGCAATGCGTCTATGACGACAGGAGGCTCCGGGAACATCCTTCTGTTTTCTCAATCAGGAAGACCGGACAATGGAAATGTTATCATCTAGTTTCATGGAAATATCCATTATTATACAGCACTTTAACAATTGATTAAAAAATTTTCACCTTTGCAAACTCTTATCCTTCATGTTGTATTTTAGTAAACTAATATTCCATTGAAAGTGCCCATACCCTTCAGATAGTAGTTACACTGACGAATTAAAGGGTAATAATGTTTTGACTTTCAGGCTCCATATCTCACCTTCCACTACTGCTCTGAACGTGAGACTACCATCATTTTATAGACTATCATCTTGGTTATTTCATGCATAAATGTGACTTGCAACTATTTTAGCATATTGAAAAGAGCGGCACTTCCACAAGTAAAATAAAAGTACTATTTTATTTCTTTATGCCATAAAACCCGACATACAAGGATAAAACATTTTTATCCTTGTATATCGGGTTTTATGGTATAAAGAAATAAAATAATGCTTTTATTTTACCTGTGGAAGTGCCGCTCTTTTCACTTTTCCATTGTGGCTGAGCCACACCAGCTGAACTCATGGCACCCACCGGTTTTCCTCCCATGGATTTCCAACTCACAAAGCGTGGTAAGCTCTAATTCCTTTTTCTATTTAGCATATGATTAGTTATGCAGATTTTTGTCATGTTACTGCATTGTTACTGTTTTGCTCCTGGTGGTGGAAACATTATTTTCTTCCTGTATACTACAAAATACAACCTGTTTTCACATTCCTTAATAGCTCAGTGTGTTATTAGGTTGATTCTCAAGTGAAAGGTCACTGGTTCGAATCAGGAGCTGCCATGAAGATTTCCCAAGAAAAGAGAAACAGCATCAACCAGCTCATCGATCTCATCTCAGCGGTCACATCGCCAAGAAAATTGCCAAACTGCATCATGTGAGTGCCATGACAGTTAGAAGAATACAAAATGAAGTCCATCCATCCATTCAAAAGCTAAGGTGGATGTTCAGCCAAAATATCAGTCAACAAATGGGCTCCTCACAAGGTCTATCAGTTCTGCTGCGACAAACACAGCAGTGGAGGTGGCTTGTATGCATCATCAATGCAAACACCGTGTGACGCACATTACACAAGTCTGGAATGGTGGCTCGAAAAAAAGGGAAGAAGCATCGACCTCAATATCGTCATAAGAAGCGTTGTCTCGAGTTTGCAAAAGAGTATTAAAAGTGAACAGTAGATACTGGAAATGAGAGATTTGGAGAAATGAAATGAAAGTCAGTAGGATAGGCTCTGTATGGTCGATCTGGAAGAAACAATGGAAAAAGGGGCTAATGGATCAAGAAATTGAAGGAACTGTGAAGTTTGGTGGAGGAAGTCTGATAATATGGTGTTGTTTCACAGATGCACAGATGCAGTTGGATGCTTGACCAGGATCGTTGGTGGTCTTAATGCTGACCTATATGTGAGCGTCCTACAACACAAGTTACTTCGTATACTCGAGTACTATGGGTATGAAAAGGACTACATCGTGTTTCAGCAGTACAAAGACTCGAAGCATACGTCGAGATTGGCGAAGAAATGGTACAATAACAATGAAGTAGAGGTGTTGAATTGGTCCCCAGGCCTCAAGCCAATCAAACACTTCTGAGTTAAGCTGAAGAAAATGTATACATACTCAAGTGAGTCAACCAGTATGCACCAAATTTGGGAGCAAGTAGAAGAGATCTGGGATCAGATTTCGGCCAAGACATGTTTGAATCTGATCGAGAGCATGTCCAGAAGGATTCAGGCAGTGTTGAAAGCCAAAGGTGGATATAATAAAATTAAAATTTAGATTTAAAAAAAACAGTAACAATGCAGTGACATGACAAGAATCTGCATTACTAATCAAGTGCTAAATAGTTGCAAGTCAAATTTGTGTATGAGATACCCAAGATGATTGTCTATAAAATGATGGTAGTCACATTCAAAGCAGTAGTGGATGGTGAGATATGGAGGCTGAAAGTCAAAAGATCAAAACATTGTTACCCTTTTGCTCGTCAGTGTAATACCCCCATACACCGTCCACCAGAGTTTTTTTTTAAGCAATTTTTATTACTGCACACAAATCTATATGGCTGCTATACCACACATACTGTACTCTAGCTAGAATCGCATCTAAGAAGTAAGTACATCCCTAGTGTGCTACTAGTAATCACAGATCAGAGCTGCCTTTCTAGCTGCATGGCTGAGCACCTATGCAGCTTGTAAACTCCATCCTGGCACAGGAGATAGTCACATTGGTCAGTGAAGTGGAGATGAGTGGAGAAGGACCTGGCATGATTTCCCCAACACATGACATAAGGGGGCAGAGCTTGTGTGCAGAGACTGGGAAAGAAAGTGAAACAGACCCTCTCCTTGTGTGGTTACTGCTCTCTGTTTGAACCTGGGGAATACTGGGAGACGGTTGTAGTTCTAGTTAGTATATACTCTCCCTGTAATATCACTTTCACATAGCCCGTACATGCTGGGAATTGTAGTTTTGTTTATACCGCCTCCTTATACCTCCTCCCTCCCTGTAATGCAATTTTCAGGCTGTAATTTTCTCTAATTTCACATAACAACCTGGGCATTTGTTTTATTACTGCACATGCAGTATTTGGTGTATTACTGCACACCACTGGTGGACCCAGACAGAAAAGAGCCCCAGTGCAAGAACAATATATGGGCCCTTTGTAGCCCAAGAGCTCCTAAAATGCAAAATTGCATCGGCTTTGGAGATAGAAATGGGTCCCCTTTACCTCTCGGTCCCCTATGTGGCCATACAGGTTGCACCAATGATATGTTTGCCACTGCTGCACACTAAAAAATACTTTTCAGACTACATTTGGCCAAACCCGCCAATATCAACAGGTTCTGCTGACAGTCTAATGTGTATGGGGGCCTCTGACTGGTGATTGTTCGGACTATAGATCCTTTTGTTCTCCAAGTGATAAGCTGATGCTAGAGATGTCTAGCAGCGTCTCTGACAGAGAACACCGATGCGCTCGGCAGAATAAGTGCTCATTTACATGGGAGAGCCAAGCGAGATAGCTGTCAGCCGAACGATAGAACAACTGTCTATAGTTTACAGTGGGCTGTAATCAATTACTCGTTCAGCTGACAGGAATATATCCGGAAGCGCTCCCGTTTAAAATTTAGAGTTACCAGTATATCAAAAGGATTTAACAACGCGTTTCTGTTCCAAGAGCCTTCATCAGGCTGTGCTGAGATGTGCGGGAGCTCGCTGCAGAAACCGGAGCAGAGAGGGAACAAGAAGGAGAGGTGAGTATTGTATGTATGTATATATACTGTATATTTATTTATTTTATGGGGATGGCATTATACTGTATAGAGGTCTATGGGGAGTGCATTATACTATACGGAGGCCTATGGGAAGTGCAGGACCCAGGAATCTCACAGAACTGGAAGAATTTTCCAAGGAAGAATAGATGAAAATCCCTCAAACAAGAATTGAAAGATTGGATACAAAAAGCTGGAAACAACAAGTGTTTACAAGCTGTGATAGTTCCAAAAGGGGTTCTAGTAGGTACTAACCATGCAGGGTACCCAAACTTTTGCATCTGCCCTGTTTCCTTTTTGTAATTTTTAAAATGTAGAAGATGAAAATATATAGTGGTGTGAAAAAGTGTTCGCCCCCTTCCTGATTTCTTATTCTTTTACATGTTTGTTACACTTAAATGTTTCAGATCACAAAACAAATTTAAATATTAGACAAAGATAACAAAGATAAGTAAATACAAAATGCAGTTTTTTAAATGTAGGTCTTTATTATTAAGGGAAAAAGAAATCCAAACCTACAGGGCCCTGTGTGAAAAGGTGATTACCCCCCCGCCCCTTAAAACATAAATTACCGTATTTTTCATACTATAAGATGCACTTTTTTCCTCCAAAATTTTGGAGGAAAATGGGGGGTGCGCCTTATAGTCCGAAAGTTGCGAGGGGTAGTATATATACAGTACAGACCAAAAGTTTGGACACACCTCATTTAAAGATTTTTATGTATTTTCATGACTATGAAAATTGTACATTCACACTGAAGGCATCAAAACTATGAATTAACACATGTGGAATTATATACTTAACAAAAAAGTGTGAAACAACTGAAAATATGTCTTATATTCTAGGTTCTTCAAAGTAGCCACCTTTTGCTTTGATGACTGCTTTGCACACTCTTGGCATTCTCTTGATGAGCTTCATGTGGTAGTCACCAGAAATGGTTTTCACTTCACAGGTGTGCCCTGTCAGGTTTAATAAGTGGGATTTCTTGCCTTATAAATGGGGTTGGGACCATCAGTTGTGTTGTGCAGAAGTCTGGTGGAAACACAGCTGATAGTCCTACTGAATAGACTGTTAGCTGCTTTTTTCTTGCCATAATACAAATTCTAAGTAAAGAAAAACGAGTGGCCATCATTACTTTAAGAAATGAAGGTCAGTCAGTGCGGAAAATTGGGAAAACTTTGAAAGTGTCCCCAAGTGCAGTTGCAAAAATCATCAAGCGCTACAAAGAAATTGGCTCACATGAGGACCGCCCCAGGAAAGGAAGACCAAGAGTCACCTCTGCTTCTGAGGATAAGTTCATCTGAGTCACCAGCCTCAGAAATCGCAGGTTAACAGCAGCTCAGATTAGAGACCAGGTCAATGCCACACAGAGTTCTAGCAGCAGACACATCTATTCAACAACTGTTAAGAGGAGACTTTGTGCAGCAGGCCTTCATGGTAAAATAGCTGCTAGGAAACCACTGCTAAGGACAGGCAACAAGCAGAAGAGTCTTGTTTGGGCTAAAGAACACAAGGAATGGACATTAGACCAGTGGAAATCTGTGCTTTGGTCTGATGAGTCCAAATTTGAGATCTTTGGTTCCAACCACCGTGTCTTTGTGCGACGCAGAAAAGGTGAACGGATGGACTCTACATGCCTGGTTCCCACCGTGAAGCATGGAGGAGGAGGTGTGATGGTGTGGGGGTGCTTTGCTGGTGACACTGTTGGGGATTTATTCAAAATTGAAGGCATACTGAACCAGCATGGCTACCACAGCATCTTGCAGCGGCATGCTATTCCATCCGGTTTGCTTTTAGTTGGACCATCATTTATTTTTCAACAGGACAATGACATAAAACACACCTCCAGGCTGTGTAAGGGCTATTTGACCAAGAAGGAGAGTGATGGGGTGCTACACCAGATGACCTGGCCTCCATAGTCACCAGACCTGAACCCAATCGAGATGGTTTGGGGTGAGCTGGACCGCAGAGTGAAGGCAAAAGGGCCAACAAGTGCTAAGCATCTCTGGGAACTCCTTCAAGATTGTTGGAAGACCATTTCCGGTGACTACCTCTTGAAGCTCATCAAGAGAATGCCAAGAGTGTGCAAAGCAGTCATCAAAGCAAAAGGTGGCTACTTTGAAGAACCTAGAATATAAGACATATTTTCAGTTGTTTCACACTTTTTTGTTAAGTATACAATTCCACATGTGTTAATTCATAGTTTTGATGCCTTCAGTGTGAATGTACAATTTTCATAGTCATGAAAATATAGAAAAATCTTTAAATGAGAAGGTGTGTCCAAACTTTTGGTCTGTACTGTATGTGGGGGGAGCGGTAGCGGTGGAGGAGCGAGGCACAGGAGGCAGCAGCCGCCCGCTGCAGCCTACACTGTCCCTCCTGCTAAATAAAATGAATATTCACCTCTCCCCACGCCCATTGGGCGTGGGGAGCACTGAATATTCATGCTCCTTAATAGCAGCACACAGTGTAGCCGCTCTGTGGCTCTTGCTGCTGCCGGAATCGCCTGTGCCCGCTGTTAAAGGGCATGAATATTCAACCTCTCTCCACGCTCATGGGCGTGGGGAGGGGGTGAATGTTCATGCCCTTTATTAAGCGTGCACACGAGATAGCCGGCAGCAGCAGGAGCCGCAGCGCGGCTCCGCTGTGTGCCGGCTATGAAGGAGAGTGAAGTCATTGCTCCCCGCGCACACAGACCCGGCGTGGGGAGCAGTGACTTCCGGCAGCTGATCTCTCCTTGTGAGCCGCGCATGGCAGTGACGCCATGCACGGCTCACATGGAGAGATCAGTGCAGGCAGAAAGGACGCAGCGCTGGAGGAGAGAAGAAAGGTGAGTAGGAGTGTTTTTTTTTTTGTTTTTTTTATGGGCAGCATGATTGGGGTGAGGGGGACCATGCATACCAGAATAGAGATTAGGGGTGCCATGCATACCAGGATGGGGATTAGGGGTGCCATGCATACAAAGACAGTGATGAGGGGTGCCATGCATACCAGGACAGGGATGAGGGGTGCCATGCATATCAGGATCGGGATGAGGGGTGCCATGCATATCAGGACAGGGATGAGGGGTGCCATGCATATCAGGATAGGGATGAGGGGTGCCATGCATACCAGGACAGGGATGAGGGGTGCCATGCATATCAGGACAGGGATGAGGGGTGCCATGCATATCAGGACAGGGATGAGGGGTGCCATGCATATCAGGATCGGGATGAGGGGTGCCATGCATATCAGGACAGGGATGAGGGGTGCCATGCATATCAGGATAGGGATGAGGGGTGCCATGCATACCAGGACAGGGATGAGGGGTTCCATGCATACCAGGATAAGGATGAGGGGTTCCATGCATACCAGGATGGGGATGGGGACCACATATAAAAGGAAGGGGGGGGGCATATATACCAGGATGGGGGATATTGTCAGAATTGGGAGACATTACCCCTATACAAGTGTCAGCAGAAGACCCCTCCCCCTTAAAAGTGCATCATGACCACATTTTTTGCTTAAATTTTATATATTTTTTTCCTCCTCTAAAACCTAGGTGCGTCTTATGGTCCGGTGTGTCTTATAGTCCGAAAAATACGGTAACTGTGGTTTATCACATCTTTGGGAAGCTGAGTTCAAATTCCCTAGCCACACACAGGCCTGATTACTACCACACCTGTTCTCAATCAAGAAATCACTTAAATAGGACCTTCTTGACAAAGTGAAGTAGACCAAAAGCTAGACATCATGCTGCGATCGAAATAAATTCAGAAACATATGAGTAACAAAGTAATTGAGATCTATCAATCTCTATCAGTCTGGAAAAGGTTATAAAGCCATTTCTAAAGCTTTGGGACTCCAGCAAACTACAGTGAGAGCCATTATCCATAGTGAAAACATGGAACAGTGGTGCACCTTCTCAGGAGAGGCAGGCCGACCAAAATTACCCCAAGATCGCAGCGATGACTCATCTAAGAGGTCACAAAAGACCCCACAACAACATTTATAGAACTACAGACCTCACTTGCCTCAGTTAAGGTCAGTGTTCATGACTCCACAATAAGAAAGAGACTGAGCAAAATGGGCATGCATGGTAGAGTTCCAAGAAAACCACTGCTGAGCAAAAAGAACATAAAAGCTTGTCTCAGTTTTGCCAGAAAACATCTTGAGGATCACCAAGATTTTTGGGAGAATATGCTGTGGACTGATGAGACAAAAGTTGAACATATTGGAAGGTGTATGTTCCATTAAATCTGGTGTGGTTATAACACAGCATTTCAGAAAAGGAACATCATACAAACAGTAAAATGTGATGCTGGTAGTGTGATGGTCTGTGGCTGTTTTGCTGCTTCAGGACCTGGAAGACTTGCTATGGTAAATGGAACCATGAATTCTGCTGTCTACCATTATGAATTATGAAGGAGAATGTCCGGCCATCTGTTCATGACCTCAAGCTGAAGTGAACTTGGGTTATGGCAATGATCCGAAATACACCAGCAAGTCCACCTCTGAATGGCTTAAGAAAAACAAAATTAACATTTTGGAGTGGCATAGTCAAAGTGCTGACCTTAATCCTATTGAGATGCTGTGGCATGACCTTAAAAAGCGGTTCATGCTCGAAAACCCTCCAATGTGGCTGAATTACAACAATTTTGCAAAGATAAGTGGGCCAAAATTCCTCCAGAGCGTTGTAAGACTTATTGCCAGTTATCGCAGACGCTTGAGTGCAGTTGTTGCTCTTAAGGTTGGCCCAACCAGGTATTAGGTTTAGGGGGCAATCACTTTTTCACACAAATGCCCTGTAGTTTTGGATTTCTTTTCCCTTAATAATAAAGACCTTCATTTAAAAACTGGATTTAGTGTTTACTTGTGTTATCTTTGTCAAATATTTAAATTTGTTTTGTGATCTGAAACATGTGTGACTGCAAACGTGTAGCTTATGGCTAGATTATCCCTTTAACTCATTAGGTGCCAAATACTTTGCCAATATCTCTACAATGAATAGTAGAAATAAAAAAATTAACATGTTTTATTCCACTCTGCAGCAACTATTACATCCTGTGTCCAGTTTAACATAAAAAACTGGTGAAAGGTTTAAAGCTTCTATTGTTCAATCTCTTACACTATTAACTATAATTTCCACAATCACATACAAGAGCTAAAGAGATACATCGCAGAAAGGCTATGTACACACCCATATATGCAGAAAATGTTTTTACCTTTACAGTATTTAGTCCTTCACACTGGGTGTTGTATATGTATGTGGGAGAGCTTGCTCCATGCAGTGGGATTGCCACATACTACATATCCAGCGCCTGACAGTAATTGATGTGATAAAAGCCAGACCTTTGTGCCTGCCATGAGAAATTTCCTATGAAGCCCATCCTGTAGCTGGACGTCACAGGAGACCACTGATTTCATGTTATGACATTTTGCTAGAATATGCAATAACATTATGATCTGTGTGATATGACTTCTGGGAGACATGAATAATTGTGGCGCCCCTGAGGGTTCAGTCGCCACAGGGGTACTGCACCTCAGAACGAGGTGTGGTATCTCCTCTCCCAGGTAAGGATGGAGTACCACACAGGACCCCAACCACACACTCAACACTACACCACTCCAGTTCTGAAGGGGGCCTAAAGCACCATAGTGCTGCCCCGGGCCTGAATGGAGGAGTTGGGGGGAACCAAAGTTAGGGGGAACCACGTAGTGAGTGAGGGTGGAGGAAGCATTTGCTTAAGCACTTTATTAGAATTCTATATAACTGGAGGCCATCTTAATTACAAGGTCTTTGGTCGTGGGTCTTTGGGACGGCAAGTCAGCACAAAGCTGCAGCCGGCCGAGGGTCCACGGTCCCGCGGTCTCAGGCCTCGAGACGGAGGGTCGGGGCAGAGTTATAGCCGGCTCTGTCCCTGGTCAGGGTCCAAGCAAGAAGGCCCAGGAGGGGAGCAGAGGAGATAGGCTCCACAGGCGAAAGGATCTCAGGGGGTGCGAACGGAGCGGAGTCGCCACCTGCATACCTTATTCTGGCCCTGCCAGAGAGACCCTGCCGCAAGAGGGGGTACCGGTCCCCGATTATCTGACTTTGCACTTCACGTCTCTGTCGGAAAAGTCCGGAGGCTTATGTGGATCCCAGGGGGATACGGACGGAGCGGAGTCGCCACCTGTATGCCCTAATCTGAGTTTATCCAGAGGGACCCGGCCTTACGCCGCGTTCTCACCACAAGTCACCAAAAAGGGCACCCAGTCGGTCCGGGAACTACATGTTACCCACAAGGGACATCGCAGTACCCATACGGGACTCAGTGGGGGACACAAGGCAGGAGAAGTTCAACAGGAGAGGAACACAATAGAGCGGTGGTCCTGACAAGCGCTCCTGAACTACCTGTACTGTGCTGAACCCCACCCTGGCGGCCGCAGCTCGCCGTGTGACAGCAGAGAGAAGCTCTGGGCTGACTACACACCAAAGTGAGTAAAGACTTGGATGACTTCAACTACCGCCTCTGTCTGTTCTTCCCTCCGCGGCTCTGCACCCGCCAACGCTCTATTCTACACCCTCTCTACGCTGCCCTGAGGCCCTGCTCCACCTGTGGGGAGCCGCACCAACTAAGCTGCCTAAACTCCGGCCTCAGAGGACTGTCGCAGCGCTGGTGGTCCTCACCAGACACCACAGGTGGCGTCACGAACATTCCCCTATCCTACACAACTCCCCCCCCCCCCCCTTTCCTTCTTTTAAGAGTGACCCCAGGGTACGGGCCCGGGAGCCGGCCACCGCGACATCCCCCGAGACCAGGCAACAACAAGGCCCGGGCGCCGAGTCGTCCCCATCCCCTGGGTGCATCATAATAACAAAGGCAGCCTAGTCCTGGGATCTTTGCCATAACTTCTTTCAATTTGGACCATAGCAAGATATAGAATAATGACAGGTTTCCAAGTGTATATTTATTACTGTAACTCTACATGCCCACTATTTTTGTGAACACAACCTCTTGTTGATATTGCTGTGTGGTGTATTCAAATTTAACACTTTGCTATTATATTTTTAGTGTATTTTGTATGTAAGCTTCTGCATAATGAAAGTCATGACAGTGAATTACTAGGTATGATGTTACCAATGTTCTCCGCTTTTAGAAAATATATAGGATTTGGGGATTATACTCTGTGACCTAACTGCGTTTTTTCTGTTACTAATTTTATTTTTTTATTTTTAATTAGTTCAAGACTAGGTTATTTTCTCCTTTTTTCAACTAGGAAAATAGTTCCACTTATTTTTTTGTGCAAGAAAAATAGAGAACCCAACAGGATTATCAATATTCCTCCATTGATTACTAATAAAATGTGCTTTGTTACAATTATAGACCACAGTAACCTAGCTAATCTGCTAAGCACAAAATGTTTGATTTTTACTGCGCATATTGGGGAAGAAGTACAGGGTGATTTACTTGTTACCTTACCTGGAAAAATTGCTGTAACTTCTAAAAAAGAGACGATCTATCGTACTGAAATTTGGACTGTACATATAGGTGCATCTCACTAAATTAGAATATCATCAAAAAGTTAATTTATTTCCGTTCTTCAATACAAAAAGTGAAACTCATATATTATATAGGGTCATTGCAAACAGAGTGATCTATTTCAAGTGTTTATTTCTGTTAATGTTGATGATTATGGCTTACAGCCAATGAAAACACAAAAGTCATTATCTCAGTAAATTAGAATACTTTATAACAACAGCTTGAAAAATGTTTTTAAAATCCGAAATGTTGGCCTACTGAAATGTCTGTTCAGTAAATGCACTCAATACTTGGTCGGGGCTCCTTTTGCCTCAATTACTGCATCAATGCGGCGTGGCATGGAGGCGATCAGCCTGTGGCACTGCTGAGGTGTTATGGAAGCCCAGGTTGCTTTGATAGCAGCCTTCAGCTCATCTGCATTGTTGGGTCTGGTGTCTCTCATCTTCCTCTTGACAATGCCCCATAGATTCTCTATGGGGCTAAGGTCAGGCGAGTTTGCTGGCCAATCAAGCACAGTGATACTGTTGTTTTTAAACCAGGTATTGATATTTTTGGCAGTGTGGACAAGTGCCAAGCCCTGCTGGAGAATGAAATTTCCATCTCCAAAAAGCTTGTCGGCAGATGGAAGCATGAAGTGCTCTAAAATTTCCTGGTAGACGGCTGTGCTAACTTTGGTCTTGATAAAACACAGTGGACCTACACCAGCAGATGACATAGCTCTCCAAACCATCACTGATTGTGGAAACTTCACACTAGACCTCAAGCAGCTTGGATTGTGGCCTCTCCACTCTTCCTCCAGACTCTGGGACCTTGATTTCCAAATGAAAATTGGAACTCTGGGGCCTTGTGGAGTGTGTCAAGGACTGCCTTCTGGACATCTGTCAAGTTAGCAGTCTTCCCCATGATTGTGGAGCCTACTGAAGGGACCTTTTTAAACACTTAAGAAGCCTTTGCACGTGTTTTTTGTTAATTATTTTGATTTACTGAGATAATGACTTTTGTGTTTTCATTGGCTGTAAGCCATAATCATCAACATTAACAGAAATAAACACTTGAAATAGATCATTCTGTTTGTAATGACTCTATATAATATATGAGTTTCTCTTTTTGTATTGAAGAACTGAAATAAATGAACTTTTTGATTATATTCTAATTTAGTGAGATGCACCTGTACTTGGTTCATGAGAAACTGATGCTTTAAAGCAGATGTTAAAACTGTCCACCGTTCGCATCCAAGCACATATGCTTGCGTCGTTCCATATTGTTGAATGTATTCCGCAGGATGTCTGGTGTCATAGCCTGAATTTCTCGCTCTATGTTCTCTCAGAGTGCCTGTAATGTTCAAGGTTTGTTACGTACATCCGACCTTTCAAATGGCCCCAAAGGAAAAATCTAGCAATAACAAATTATTTTCTCTTGATCGGGATCTTTCTATATCTGAATGACAGTGACTGTGTACGGGCGAACATGACCTTTCTTGACCTGTGGAATACAACATGCCTGAGAAAGCCTGTGCAACGATTTACGTGGAGATGCATACAAGGCTTCCCAGAAATACTGAAGAAGTAAAACACGTTTGTAATGATGAATGGTCCAATTCCTATTTGCATATACAGGAAGCATTTGGTGCAGATTACTGCTTCTAGAGAGGGATTAGTTATGAAATTAGAGGAATCGCTTACTTTTTTTCCCTGCAGTATTGATGTTTACTCTATGTGCTCAATAATTGTTATGAACAGTACAACTATATGCTATTAGTTTAGTTAGATTATGTCTCTATAATTGTGATGTAGAAAAACCATGGGGCCACATTTTATTAGTAAGCAATGTAGAAAAATGTATAATTACAAAAGGTACACTTATGGTACTTTTTCCTGCAACTGTACAGGAGAGTTTTAAAGCTATAAAGCTATGTTGGTTTTTCTAATTGGAGTGGCCAATCTATTTGTTATTACATTGGGGTGGAATCCTATTTGTGCACCCCTATAGTGAGTGCTGCGCAGCCTTATTTCTTCGGTTTTTCTAATTGGGTCATTGATTTTTTTTTTTACGATACATGGGGCTATATTTGTATGCCATTTTTACATACAGTGAGTATTTTTGGGCGAAATGAGTGAAAAAATATTTTAAAAGGATGTCCTTCAAATGTAAACATTATAAATATATCTATAAAATATTTTTATTAATTTTCAATTAACAAATAAACATAAATAACAGGTCATTGCATTGTAGATAGCATTTTTATGTTCAATCTGTTTTATTAAACATTTTACAAACAAGTAATATATGAAAAATGATAACAATATAGAATCCTAGAAAATATCTTGTATTCAAAATGAGAATACCACTTTTAACAGTAAGTCAAACACACCATGGTAGACAATAACAGTAAACGCCAACATGGTATTCCAGAAAGGAAGTACCCTCTATATTATGTAGAAGAAAGATATAGGATAAGAAGAAGAGGGAAAGAAAGACAAGGATAAAAAAAAGAAGAGAAAAGGGGGAACAAGAAGGGGTTATGGATAGTGTTGAGCCACCCCCCGTAGTGCTCGGGTTCGGTTCGTCGAACACCGTTAAAACCAATGGCAGGGATTGTCTGCCGCTCACTGTAATGCCACAGCCATGGTGGTTGTGGCATTACAGTGGTTGCCCAAATCGATGGGTACAGTGCTCACAGTGAAACATGAAAAGCCGGCAATTCAGCAGCCACATACACCAGTACCTGACAATTTAGAACAGAAAGAATAGAGCATCACACATAGATTAGATAGATAGAAACATGTCAGTCGCATATATAATAAGTACAGTGACAGTGTTGGTTACTGTACTTGTCATTTAGTGTTAAAGGATTTCTTAAAAAAAATAATAGTGTTTTCATGCACCCGTCTCTTTAAAAAAGCCGGCCGGCAATTCAGCATCAGTACCCGACAATTTAGAACAGAAAGAATAGAGCATCACACATAGATTAGATAGATAGAAACATGTCAGTCACATATATAATAAGTACAGTGATAGTGTTGATTACTGTACTTGTCATTTAGTGTTAAAATAAAGGATTTATTAAAAAAAAAATTGGCGTGGGGTTCCCCATAATTGTAGTCTCTAGCGGAGGTTAAGCAGACGGCTGGGGCCGATGTTTGAAGCCTGGGAAGGGGGTAATACTCACGGAGCTTCCCAGGCTACTAATATCAGTACCCAGCTGAATACCTAGCCTTTACTAGCTATTAAAATGGGGGACCCCCAAAAAAATTGACGTGGGATCCCCCCTATTTTAATAGCTAGCAAAGGCTAGGCAGACATCTGAGGGCTGATATTAATAGCCCAGGAAGGGTGCCATGAATATTGGCCCCCTCCCAGGCTAGAAACACCAGCCTTCAGCCGCCCCAGAAATGGCGCATCCATAGGATGGCAGTGGGGTAATAGGGTTGAGGTTGATGTCAGCTTATAATGCCAGCTGACATCAAGCCCAAGTTAGTAACGGAGAGGCGTCTATAAGACACCCCCATTACTAACCCCATAGTCAAAGTTAAAAAAAACACAAACACCCAGAATAAAGTCCTTTAATTGAAATAAAGACACATTCCTTTAATGTTCTAAATTAAACCCTACTTACGCCCATTCCAGCTGAAGCCAATGTCTTCTGCAATAAAAGTAAAATAATAAACCAACCTCATCCTTACCTTTCCATGGTTCCCAGGACAGCTTCAGCTCTGCTACATTGACATGACAGGCTGGATTGTAGCAGAACCCTGCCATCCAGCTTGCCATGCCGCAGACACTGAGAAGCTCCTCAGTGAAGCTCCTCAGTGTCTCGCTGTGACGGCATCCAGATGAGCCGAGTTCATGTCCAATGAACTCAGCTCACCTCATGCCCGTCACTGACAGCGTGGGAGAATTCTCCTGCGCTCAGTACTTGAGCAGAATTCTCCCTCGCTGGGATGGCATTGAGA
Source organism: Phyllobates terribilis (assembly GCF_046119375.1). NCBI lineage: Eukaryota > Metazoa > Chordata > Amphibia > Anura > Dendrobatidae > Phyllobates > Phyllobates terribilis. The sequence continues at coordinate 289,385,836 of NW_027362765.1, read as the reverse complement.
TGACAGGCTGGATCGCAGCTGAGCGCTGCCATCCAGCTTGTCATCCTTCCGAGACACTGCAGAGCGCAAGCATGCTTGCGCTCTGCAGTGTCTCTGAAGCCTTTCATGTCAATGTATAGTCCTCTATACAGTATAATGCACTCCCCATAGTCCTCCATACAGTATAATGCACTCCCCATATTCCTCCATATAGTATAATACACTCCCAATAGTTCTCCATACAGTATAATGCACTCCCCATAGGTCTCCATAGAGTATAATGCACTACCCATAGTCGTTCATATAGTATAATGCAGCCCCCATATAGTACACATATAATGTGCCCTATAGTCCTCCATATTGCATTATGCACCCCATAGTCTTCCATATAGTATAATGCACCCTATAGTGCTCCATATAGTATAATATACTCCTCATAGTCCTCCATACAGTATAATGCACTACCCATAGTCCTCCATACAGTATAATGCAGCCCTATAGTCCTTGATAGAGTATAATACCACCCCCACAGAGTACAATGCTGCCCACAGAGTATAGTGCCGCCTCTATAGAGTATAATGCAGCCACATATAGTATAATGCAGGCCCTCATATAGTATAATGCAGCCCCCATATAATATAATGCAGCCCCCATCTAGTATAATGCATGCACATATAATATTGCCCCCATGTAATATAATTCAGGCCCCCATAGAGTATAATGCAGGCCCCCATCTAGTATGATGCATGCACATATAATATAATGTATTCCCATATAGTATAATGCAGCCCCCATCTAAGATAATGCATGCCCATATAATATAATGTAGCCCCAATATAGTATAATGAAGGCCCCCATACAGTATAATGCAGCCCCATATGCCCCCATATAGTATAATGCAGGCGCCCATACAGTATAATGCAGCCCCATATGCCCCCATATAGTATAATGTGTGCCCATATAATATAATGTAGCACCATATAGTTATAATGCTGCCAACCCATCTAGTATAATGCATGCACATATAATATAATGTAGCCCCATATAGTATAATGCAGCCCCCCATCTAGTATAATGCATGCTCATATAACATAATGTAGCCCCCATATAGTATTATGTAGCCTCCATATAGTATAATGCAGCCCCATATGCCCCCATATAGTATAATGCAACCCCCCATACAGTATAATGCAGCCCCATATAGTATAATGTAGCCCCCATAGAGTATAATGCAGCCCCACATACAGTATAATGCAGCCCCATATAGCATACAGTATAATGTAGCCCCATTTAGTAAAATGTAGCCTCCCATACAGTATAATGCAGCCCCATATAGTATAATGCAGCCCCCATATAGTATAATGCAGCCCCCATATAGTATAATGCAGCCTCCATATAGTATAATGCAACCACCCCCACATACAGTACAATGCAGGCCACAGTCTTCCAGTATTATGGCCACCATTTACTCACTGATGTAAAAAATAAATACAATACTTACCTCTCCTCGCTCCTCCGGTCTCTGCAGCGCCTTTCAGCAGCTCCACTGCCCGGCACGTGATGAAGTGACATCATCGCGCCGCTGCGTCAGAGGCAGAGAGGGAATGACGGGGGAGGGAGCGTCACATGATGCTCTCTCTTCCATCAATGCTTTCAACTGTACCGGCATCAGTACTGGCACCGGCCCCCGCTCACTCACTGGCCCCATGGTGTTCCGATATTAGCGGCACGCCATTGGTTGGGGGCCCCTGGCAGAGTGGGGGCCCTAGGCAGATGCCTAGCCTGCCTGGTCCTAACGCCGGCCCTGCATATAGCACTAGTGCCCCCCTCTGTGCCTCCATATAGCACTAGTGCCCCCCTCTTTGCCTCCATAAAGCAATAGTGCCCTCATTGTGCCTCCATATAGCAACAGTGCCCCCCTCTGTACCTTCATAAGACAATAGTGTCCCCATCTTTGCCTGTAAATAGTAATAGTGCCTCCCTCTGTGCCTCCGCATAGTAACAGTGCCTTCTCTGTACCTGAGAACGTGGATATAGTTATAAATAATGTGGAATTGTATTGAAAGATGGCCGGTCATCATCCTTTTAACCTGTGCTACCAAAGACATTGAGAGTTGCTCAAATTAGGAGAGTTGGACTCCACTGGTGAATATTTCCCAGATATAAGCCGGACTTAGCCGAGCTCATCCACGGGCCAGAGAACGGCCATCAGGGACACTTGTACTGACGCAGATGGGGTACGGCCATCACTGTGCAGCACTATAACTGTGTTCAATAAGGTAACGAGCAGCCGGCACACTGTGGAAACCAAACACTCATCCACCCATGTCTGTGTCTATTCACTACACGTGTAAAATATCAAGTGCTCCCTGTGGAGTGAGGTGTACTCAGCCAAGTGCACGGTCGGCAAGAATTGTCCTGAATTACAATAAGGCTACGGCCCCACTATCAGTATTTGATCAGTATTTTTTCTCAGGAGTGGGAGACAAAACCAGGTGAGGAACAATCAGAGAAAAGGTATAATAGAAACAAGTCACCAATTCTGCATTTATCACCACTCCTGAGAAAAAACTCCTGGTTTTGGCTCCCACTCATGAGAAAAAATACTGACCAAGTACTGATAGTTGGGCCTTGGCCTAAAGGTGACAATCCACCTATATATAACTAATCACTGACTGCAGCAGTAAATTATACAGTGTATTCAGTACCTGTGATCGGCCATTGGTAACGGTACAACCTGTATTATATATAACACTGATGGCTTTATTATATCCTTCCGTCTTCATACATCGTATATTCTATATCAGGACATATAACACCCTTCATGCTCAGTACACATGTAATAACACTAGCCACTGTGACTACATAACATCACCATCCACAGCCGGCCACATGCTCATTACATGGTGCAAATGGCAGACCAGCCCCAACCAGAGCGCCTTATACCAGTGCCAGTCAGGACCTCTGTATAAGTGACTGTGCCACCACGTATCCCCCACACACAGTAACCACATACACAGTGCAATAGCGCTATAAGACGCCATTCACACTGTACATATAACTGTTTGTGACACCTGGCCGGTCTAGTGTTGGCTGTTATAGTAAAGTATAATATCTCCTCTCCTTTTCTCTATTGGGCACCATGACTGGAGCTGATATAGGAACAATCTTACTGATAATGGTAAAAGGTAATAATTGGTAGAAAGTGCTGGTTATACAGAGTATATAATAGCGCAGGAAGAGTTTACAGCTCAGTGTATTCTGTACATGGGGATACAGTAGTGCCGGCTGGGTGAAACTGGGTGCGCACCACTTTGGTGGAATATACACTTGTGGGAATTAATAAAATAAAAGGAAAATGGGACATGGAAGAAATATAAGAAAGTTAAAAAAACTGTGCAAACATAAAACTTTGGACAAAAATTATGTACGTTATAAAATGGAATGATGATGGAACACACAGAGTGATTAGTAATCACCAACAGTCGCCATGAAGTTCTCTGCCGTTCCTCTGAACTCTAAACTGTCACCCATAATGCCCACATCAGTGTATAGGGCAGAGCAGGCCATGAGCCACTGCCTGGCAGGAGCCACCTGAGGTTCTGTCACCTCTGACATCACCTGCACACGACCAACTGACGCTTACTTTCTACTGCCGGCTGAAGCGAACGGACGGAGGTCTACAGGCGGGAAGAGATTATGGAGAATGGCGTCTACTGGACATGGAGAACAGAGCGAGGAGAAGAAGAGGAAGAGAGAAGAGGAGAGCGTGACGGGATTCAAGAAGATCACGAAGAAGAGGAGAGGAGCCAACAACGGATTGGAGTAGCCAACACCTGGATGCAGCAGAGACCCTGGATCATCCAGCCCCTATGCCAGGCTTAACATCAGCCGCTTCCACATCCCCCAGGTCTTGGGTCGGGCGCCTTTGGCAAAGTAGGTCCCACATCCTTTTTAATTTATTGGAAACCTGAAGGTTTTTTTAAATCTCCATGTATTGTTCTCTGTTATCAGCCATGTCATGCTTTGTGGTTGCACAGCATAGTGTTGTTCTGTGAGATGACATATAAGACATCTCCATAGTTAGGTCTAGTGCTGCTATAATGTGATATTCTTCTATACTGGATGGTTGATCTCAGGGGTCACAGCTGTAGGGGGCAGGGGACATTTTTTTTCCATGTTATCATCAATATCGGCTCCTATCAGGCAACCATATTGCACATACATTGCTCTCTGTGTTTTTATTAAACGTTATTGCACAATGATATTCGGGCCACACTAATGCCAACTCAAGGCCTCCACTAATGCTTGTTCTATTAATTCCCATATGGTAACAGTGGAAAACCCTTTAAAGAATCGCCGCCATTTTCATTTTTATTTCATATATGAACAGCACACATGAAAATAAGCAACTTTGTAATAAATCTTGTCATAGAAACTTGGTTCTTTCTCCACCAGGAATGATTTTTCATTTTTTATATTCACAATTTCCAGGTAAAATCTGTATTTAGTGAAGACAGATTGTTACATTACTGGAAGGAGATGACAGTTGGTGCTGATAATATTCTATGTAGAGGGGGAGAGGGAGAAGCTAAATGCAGAATTCCTCCCTCCTCCTTTCCCTTGCCTTCTACATAGAATATTATCAGCACCAACTATCACCTCCTATCTCAGTAATGTAACAATCTGTTTTCACTGACTACAGATTTAACCCAGAAACAGAGAATTGTGAAAATTGAAAATCTGTTCTGGAAAGAAGCAGATTCCTCTGATAAGACTTATTACAAAGTTGCTTATTTTCATGCGTGCTGTTGATTTATGAAATAAAGTATAATCCTCATTTTATTATTTTTAAGAGTCAGACCTCTCCATAGCCCATCCATGGATCAGGCAGTGCATTATGCTGGTAGATTTGCCCATCAGGTCCTGATCACCATCAGTTTTCTCATGTGCCTTGTGTGCTATAAAATCCAGATCCCTTCCATCCCCTGCAGACACCTTCTAAGTATTCTCCATTTGTGATTTTCAGGTGGTCCTGGCATCAGTCCCCGGCCGTAACATCAATGTGGCCGTCAAAATGACCACCAAAAAAGAGGACAATGAGGACACCATCAAGAGAGAGCGGCAGATACTCCTGGCGGCCAGAGACTGCCCATTCCTATGCCACCTCTATGCCGCACACCAGTCTCAGCACAGGGCCTATTTCATCACGAAGTATCTGTCCGGTGGCAGTCTGGAGGACTTGATTAGGATGTGCGGCTGCCTGAACATCGGCAATGTGAGGTGAGAAAGCGGAGAATGTACCTAAAAGACAACTAAAGAGATGGAAAAAAACTAAAGTCCGGGTGCAGCTAAGCGAGCGCAAGCAGGGCACATATTTAGGGTGCTGGATGCAGGAGATGGGGTGCCATGGTATTTGGGGATTGCTAGCGTAGGATGTGATGACGTTGATACTACACTCTGTTCTCTCCACCAGATTCTACACAGCAGAGATAATATGTGGTCTCCAGTTCCTCCACGGACACAACATCGTCCACCGGTAAGCAGAACTTTCCTCCTTCTCTCTGTCCCCTTTACCTTCTGGAGAGATGGCCCTCAGCTTTCCTGGTGTCCTGCTGCCTATTCTACCTGATCTTGTAATGACCCATTTTCCATCTCTTGTATCAATGGACATATTTCTTATTTTGTTTTCTTCTTTCATTGCAGAGACATTAAGCCGGATAACATCATGCTGGATGAAGATGGCCACATTCGTATCATCGACCTTGGGCTTGCCCAAGATGGCGTTACCTCCTCCAAAAACATCTCTGGAGTGACGGGCACTTTGCACTACATGGCCCCTGAGGTGTTTCGTAGAAAACGATACGGCGCAGCAGTGGACAGGTGAAGCCTGGGGATCGTGGTGTCCAGGATGGCAGCAGGACGATCCCCATTTTACAATGGCCCCGTCAAGCAAATGGCTTTCAAAGCTATCATCAATGACAATCCAAAATTTCCATCTTGGCTTGATGCTGACGTGAAACATCTCATCAAGAAGCTGCTGCTCAAAGACCCTCAGACACGCCTGGGTGTGAGCGCGAACATCCGACAGCATCCATTCTTTACCACCATTGGCTGGGAGGAACTGGAGGAAAGGAGAGCAGTGCCATCATTTACACCATTCAGGCCTGTTCTGGAGAACCACCATCTGCAGTGGCCGGAGCATACAGTCCTTCACCCCGTGGCTGGATTTACGTACGTGTCACCAAGTTGGGCCCGGTAAGGATCTCTTCATCTGGGGATAACTCCCATCAGGTGTTCTCACATTGTGGTAATCATCATCCATCCTGTCCTTTTTCACGTTTTCTGACAATGACTTTGTCTCTGTTTTTCTTAGGTGGATGAAAAGATCTGGACTGTGAAAGAATCCACGACCATCTGGTGAGTGACCGCTGTCCACACAGGACACCTTTTATATCAGTACATTGTATCTGATGTTACATAGCGGAATGGTTCATTATAAAGACCATTCCCCTAATAACAGAAGATGGGGTAGACAGAAGATTTCATGTATTCCTCTTATGTCTCGCAGGATGAACCCGTGCCAACTGCCCAGAATTCCATGCCTCCTGACCCGTACCTCGTCTCTGCTGCTGTACGTCACCTCGGCTGCCCTTCAACATCAACTCTCTCTATACCATCTTCATGCCGGACCACTGCCATTGTTTTGCTGCCCCAGACCCTTGACTTGGCCTCCTCCAATCCTGGGCTGACATCCGACATCCCTCCTGTCCGAAGATCTTCTACCCCAGGAGCGGCCTGTGCTAAGTTTCCATCTGGTGAGTTCAGGAGCAATAGTCCTGGGGCAGCAGAATGTACGGAGCGGCCATTACCCCTGAACTCACCTTAGCACAAGCCTGGTAAGTACCGCACCCATCACACATCACTTCACCCACACTACATGATCAGTATAGGCCCCACACTACATGATCCGTATAGGCACACACACAGTAATTTAGATATAGGGCATAGTTCGGCTTTTGATCCTGGGATTTATTCTGATCGCCATATTTAGGATCAGGAAGGAATTTTCTCCCCTGATATGAGGATAATTGGCCCATTCCTCATAGGGGGTTTTCGCCTTCCTCTGGATCTACACGGCCTTAAATAGGTTTAGTATCATAAATTAATAAGTAGATTCACACAATAGTAGCGTGATAAAATAAAGTTATAAAAAAAATATTATTAATTTAAAATAAAAATTAGTTCCTACAAATATAAACAATAATTTGTACAAGTAAATAAAAAATATATATTTTTACATGACACTTACATTGCACAGGTTAGGTACATTACACAGGTCAGGTACATTACACAGGTCAGGTACATTACACAGGTCATGTACATTACACAACTTAGGTACAATGCACAGGTTAGGTACTAGTGATGAGCGAGCACTAAAATGTTCGGGTGCTCGAAGCTCTGGTCAAGCACATTGGAATACTCGGGTCCTCGACCCGAGCAACGAGCCCAATGTAAGTCTATGGGAAACTTGAGCATTTTTCTGGTGGTCCCCCCCTGCGGTCTGCAGAAGGTCAAAAATTGCCCAAATCGAAGGGAACAGTGCTCAGTTAAACGTCAGGCAGGCAGAATATATAGGCAGACAGGCAGGCAGGATATATAGGAGGGTGCATGAAAAACATAGCAGGGCACTTGGAACACACTAGTGCCCTCCTATTTTCATGCACCCCTCTCTTTAAAAAAGCCGGCCGGCAATTCATCAGCGGCATACACCGGTAGCCGACAATTTAGAACAGAAAGAATAGAGCATCACACATAGATTAGATAGGTAGAAACATGTCAGTCACATATATAAGAAGTACAGTGACAGTGTTGGTTACTGTACTTGTTATTTAGTGTTAAAATAAAGGATTTATTAAAAAAAAATAATAGTGTTTTTGTCTCTTTAAAAAAGCCGGCGGCAATTCATCAGCAGCATACACCGGTACCAGACAATTTAGAACAGAAAGAATAGAGCATCACACATAGATTAGATAGATAGAATCATGTCAGTCACATATATAATAAGTAGAGTGACAGTGTTGGTTACTGTACTTGTCATTTAGTGTTAAAATAAAGGATTTATTTAAAAAAAAATTGGCGTAGGGTTCCCAGTAATTTTAGTCTCTAGCGGAGGTTAAGCAAATGGCTGGGGCAGATGTTTGAAGCCTGGGAAGGGGGTAATACCCACGGAACTTCCCAGGCAACTAATATCAGCCTCACAGCTGAATACCTAGCCTTTACCAGCTATTAAAATGGGGGACCCCCCCAAAAAATGACGTGGAATCCCCCCTATTTTAGTAGCTAGCAAAGGCTAGGCAAACAGCTGGGGGCTGATATTAATAGCCCAGGAAGGGTGCCATGAATATTGGCCCCCTCCCAGGCTAGAAACACCAGCCGTCAGCCGCCCCAGAAATGGCGCATCCATAGGATGCGCCGATTCTGTCACTTAGCCTCGCTCTTCCCATTGCCCTGTAGCGGTGGCAGTGGGGTAATAGGGTTGGGGTTGATGTCAGCTTATAATGCCAGCTGACATCAAGCCCAGGTTAGTAATGGAGAGGCGTCTATAAGACACCCCCATTACTAACCCCATAGTCAAAGTTAAAAAAACCCACAAACACCCAGAATAAAGTCCTTTAATTGAAATAAACACACAATTCTTTAATGTTCTAAATTAAACCATACTTACCGTCACGCCCATTCCAGCTGAAGCCAACGATCTCCTGCAATAAAAGTAAAATAATAAAGCAACCTCATCCTTACCTTTCCATGGTTCCCAGGACGGCTTCAGCTCTGCTACATTCACATGACAGGCTGGATCGCAGCCGAAAGCTGCCATCCAGCTTGCCATGCCGCAGACACTGAGAAGTGCAGGCATGCTTGCGCTCCTCAGTGTCTGGCTGTGACGGCATCCAGATGAGCCGAGTTCATGTCCAATGAACTCAGCTCACCTCATCCACGTCACTGACAGCGTGGGAGAATTCTCCTGCGCTCAGCACTTTAGCAGGAGAATTCTCCCACGCTGGGATGGCATTGAGATGACAGGCTGGATCGCAGCTGAGCGCTGCCATCCAGCTTGTCATCCTTCAGAGACACTGCAGAGCTTTCGGCTGCGATCCAGCCCAACCCTATTACCCCACTGCCACCGCTACAGGGCAATGGGAAGAGCGAGGCTAAGTGACAGAATTGGCGCATCCTATGGATGCGCCATTTCTGGGGCGGCTGACGGCTGGTGTTTCTAGCCTGGGAGGGGGTCAATATTCATGGAACCCTTCCTGGGCTATTAATATCAGCCTCCAGCTGTCTGCCTAGCCTTTGCTAGCTATTAAAATAGGGGGGACCCCACATCATTTTTTGGGGGGGTCCCCCATTTTAATAGCTGGTAAAGGCTAGTGTAACATACCTGGCGGCGTCCTTGCATAGTGGTCCATCTCCCACTGTGCAAGAGCGCGCACTTGATCTCCAGTCCAGACTGCCACTCTGGCTTCTTTCCATGTTGTCTGCTTTGCTTTGCTCTTGCTGTTTAGGGCGACGCCCGCCGAACTTCCTGATTCTTGTAGCTGCTGCAGACACACCTAAAATGCGTCCTCAGCCTATTGCTGTCTGTCACCTGGTATTTAAACCAGCTCCTTCTTGGAATCCATGCCTGAGCATCTTGTTCTGTCAGTTGGCTTCTGGTCGCTGACATGCCAGGTCCTGTCTATGTTTCCTGCCTTACGGTATCAGTTCCCGTGTCTGAACTGTGTCCTGTCTGTGCACTCTAGCCAGCTGTCTCTCTGCCTTCCTGGAGGCTGTATTTTCAGGCCTGTCTGAACACGCTCCTAGCCTGTTTGTCTCGCCCTCTGGGGGCCGCATACCCAGACTCGCTCCTGTATTTGTTGTAGTACAGTTCCTGTCTGAACTGTCTCCTAGCTTCCTACCTGTTTTTTCTTTATGTCCGTTTGTTCCCTTTTTCTGCAGTGTCTGAACCAGCACTTGGTTTTACCTAGGCTCGTTCTTGCATTTTGTTGCAGTAACTGTTTTTGTCTGAACTGTCTCCTAGCTTCTTACCTGTTTTGTCTTTATGTCCGTTTGCTCCCTTTTTCTGTAGAATCTGAACCTGCACCTAACTTCTACTCGTTGTCATTGTACTTCCATTTGTGAGTTGGAGTCCTTTCGCTACTTCTTTGCAAGTACCTTGTGTGTATCTGGTTCTGCTTTTCTTTTCCAGTCTGTTCCATGTGAACAGAGCCCTATCCCTTTTGCTTTGTCTTTGTTTACCTCTTCGCCGATTTATCTCAGCCTTGTCCACCGCGTCTGCAGTTTCGCTCTGCTCAGCCTTGTCCACCGCGTCTGCGGTTTCGCTCTGCTCAGCCTTGTCCACCGCGTCTGCGGTTTCGCTTTGCTCAGCCTTGTCCACCGCGTCTGCGGTTTCGCTCTGCTCAGCCTTGTCCACCGCGTCTGCGATTTCGCTCTGCTCAGCCTTGTCCAGCGCGTCTGCGGTTTCGCTCTGCTCAGCCTTGTCCACCGCGTCTGCGGTTTCGCTCTGCTCAGCCTTGTCCACCGCGTCTGAGGTTTCGCTCTGCTCAGCCTTGTCCACCAAGTCTGCGGTTTCGCTCTGCTCAGCCTTGTCTACCGCGTCTGCGGTTTCGCTCTGCTCAGCCTTGTCTACCGCGTCTGCGGTTTCGCTTTACTCTGTTTGTTTACCGCATCTGCGACTCTGAACTCGTCTCCCAGTCTGTACTGGACCCTACCCAGCCTGTGCGCTAGTCTGCCTGTTCCTGTATTCCCTGGTGTGGGTCAACAGCCGTGTCCGGAGTTTGACCTGGAGTAGACCCTGGTCCTTCTGCTCGGTTCCTCCCTGGTGCACTGGCGTCGTATGCCGTCGTGCGACCTTGGTCGGATCGGGCAGATACTTAGTTACGCCCCTCCAGGCACTCTCCGGTTCATGGCACAGTGGAACCACTAAACACGCACACGCCAGCCAGTCCGGGCGTGTGCATTACAGCATGCTCAGGCCATGGTTCCCGTTGAGCCCCACGGCCTTCGCTCTCTGAGACGTTTTTCAGTGAATACGTGCATCTAGAAGAAATTTTTATTTTTTTTTGCTACCAGCTGAGTTCCAGGCGAATTACGCACCCGTCCAGATGGATCTATCAGCACTCGTTCCTGCGGCTCCGCCACGGTACTATGGGGATCCAAGACTGAGTAGTGCATTTGTGGAGCAATGCTTGCTACACTTCAAGTTCTACCCTCTTTATTTTCCCACCGATCGGGTTAAGGTGGGATTCATGATGTCTTACCTAGCGGATGATGCCTTGAAATGGATCACCCCCCCATGGGACGCACAGGATCTTATCATCCTGGACCTGCAGACCTTCCTGTTGGCCTTTCTAATGGTCTTCGATGACCCTGACCCGGAAGCCCCTGCTGAAGCTTCACTTCCCAATATCCCGGAGCAGCCCCGATGGGTAATGTGTGTGGGTAGCGCATTAGTCCTCTTGCCCGAAGAGACTACTGCCAACCCAATATCCACACAGGATGACTACGCTCTCCGGAATACTTCTCCCAACCTCAAGAGGCAATCCAGACGTGCTAGGCGTAGAGGCAAGCCGTCACACCAGGGTCTGTCCTCCCAAAGACCTCCTGACCCCAACCTTGAAGTCCCTGCTGAAGCTTCACTTCCCAGTATCCCGGAGCACCCCCGACGGGTAATGTGCGTGGGTAGCGCACCAGTTCTCCTGCCCGAAGAGACTGCTGCCCACCCAGAATACACACAGGAGGACTTCCTGCACCCGGTATCTGATACTTCACCCACTTTAACCGGTGAGCCTGTCCAAGGGTACTCCGAAGCAGTGATTACCTCCGAGTCCGTGCACCTCTACAACCTAGCGGAGGACCCCCTGCTGCCTCCTGAATCCTCCGGGATACCACTTGATGACAAATGGAGAGAGACTTCCCTACACCCGGTACCTGATACCTCGCTCGCTTCGTCCAGTGTGTCTGACCTAGTGTCCTCTGAAGCTGAGGTTACCCCCGAGTCTCTACACCCCTCCGACCAGACGGAGGACCTCCAGTTGTCTCCTGAACCCTTCGGGGTACTACCTGGTAGCGAATGGACAGAGACTTTCCTATACTCTGCACCTGATGCCTCGCCCGCTTCGTCCAGTGAGTCCGACCTAGTGTACTCCGAAGCAGAGGTTACCCCCGAGTCGCTACACCCCTCCGACCAGGCGGAGGACCTCCAGTTGTCTCCTGAACCCTTCGGGGTGCTACCTGGTAGCGAATGGACAGAGACTTTCCTATACTCTGTACCTGATACCTCGCCCGCTTCGTCCAGTGAGTCCGACCTAGTGTACTCTGAAGCAGAGGTTACCCCCGAGTTTCTACACCCCTCCGACCAGGCAGAGGACCTCCAGTTGTCTCCAGAACCCTTCGGGGTGCTACCTGGTAGTGAATGGACAGAGACTTTCCTATACTCGGTACCTGATACCTCGCCCGCTTCGTTCAGTGAGTCCGACCTAGTGTACTCCAAAGCAGAGGTTTCCCCCGAGTCTCTGCACTCCTCCGACCTGGCGGAGGACCTCCAGTTGTTTCCTGAATCCTCCGGGGTACCACCAGATAACAAAGGCACAGTGACGTTTCTACACCTTGTACCTGATACCTTGCCCATTTCATCCTGTGAGCTTGACAAGATGTACCCCGAAGCAGAGGTTACCCCCGAGTCTCTGCCCCCCTCCAACCCGGCGGAGGACTTCCAGTTGTCTCCTGTACCCTCTGGGGTGCCACCTGAAAATATGTGGAGAGAGACATCCTTGTGTGCTGTTCCTGGTACTCCACCCGTTTCGTCTGTTGCTGAGGATGGCTGGATAGGAGGTAGCATCCTAGCTACCCAGATGAGACCATTTTTTTCTGTGGACAGCAGAAGTAATCTCCTTGAAGTGAAGGATTGGCCCTCGAATTCCCTGCGGAAGATTCTGGCAGGCCTGAAGAAGAGGGGGCGTAAGGTGGGGGATACTGTAACATACCTGGCGGCGTCCTTGCATAGTGGTCCATCTCCCACTGTGCAAGAGCGCGCACTTGATCTCCAGTCCAGACTGCCACTCTGGCTTCTTTCCATGTTGTCTGCTTTGCTTTGCTCTTGCTGTTTAGGGCGACGCCCGCCGAACTTCCTGATTCTTGTAGCTGCTGCAGACACACCCCTAATGCGTCCTCAGCCTATTGCTGTCTGTCACCTGGTATTTAAACCAGCTCCTTCTTGGAATCCATGCCTGAGCATCTTGTTCTGTCAGTTGGCTTCTGGTCGCTGACATGCCAGGTCCTGTCTATGTTTCCTGCCTTACGGTATCAGTTCCCATGTCTGAACTGTGTCCTGTCTGTGCACTCTAGCCAGCTGTCTCTCTGCCTTCCTGGAGGCTGTATTTTCAGGCCTGTCTGAACACGCTCCTAGCCTGTTTGTCTCGCCCTCTGGGAGCCGCATACCCAGACTCGCTCCAGTATTTGTTGTAGTACAGTTCCTGTCTGAACTGTCTCCTAGCTTCCTACCTGTTTTGTCTTTATGTCCGTTTGTTCCCTTTTTCTGCAGTGTCTGAACCAGCACTTGGTTTTACCTAGGCTCGTTCTTGCATTTTGTTGCAGTAACTGTTCTTGTCTGAACTGTCTCCTAGCTTCTTACCTGTTTTGTCTTTATGTCCGTTTGCTCCCTTTTTCTGTTGAGTCTGAACCTGCACCTAACTTCTACGCATTGTCATTGTACTTCCGTTTGTGAGTTGGAGTCCTTTCGCTACTTCTTTGCAAGTACCTTGTGTGTATCTGGTTCTGCTTTTCTTTTCCAGTCTGTTCCGTGTGAACAGGGCCCTATCCCTTTTGCTTTGTCTTTGTTTACCTCTTCGGCGATTTATCTCAGCCTTGTCCACCGCGTCTGCGGTTTCGCTCTGCTCAGCCTTGTCCACCGCGTCTGCGGTTTCGCTTTGCTCAGCCTTGTCCACCGCGTCTGCGGTTTCGCTCTGCTCAGCCTTGTCCACCGCGTCTGCGGTTTCGCTCTGCTCAGCCTTGTCCACCTCGTCTGCAGTTTCGCTCTGCTCAACCTTGTCCACCGCGTCAGCGGTTTCGCTCTGCTCAGCCTTGTCCACCGCGTCTGCGGTTTCGCTTTGCTCAGCCTTGTCCACCGCGTCTGCGGTTTCGCTCTGCTCAGCCTTGTCCACCGCGTCTGCGGTTTCACTCTGCTCAGCCTTGTCCACCTCGTCTGCAGTTTCGCTCTGCTCAGCCTTGTCCACCGCGTCTGCGGTTTCGCTCTGCTCAGCCTTGTCCACCGAGTCTGCTGTTTCGCTCTGCTCAGCCTTGTCTACCGCTTCTGCGGTTTTGCTCTGCTCAGCCTTGTCTACTGAGTCTGCGGTTTCACTTTACTCTGTTTGTTTACCGCATCTGCGGCTCTGAACTCGTCTCCCAGTCTGTACTGGACCCTGCGCAGCCTGCGCTCTAGTCTGCCTGTTCCTGTATTCCCTGGTGTGGGTCAACAGCCGTGTCCGGAGTTTGACCTGGAGTAGACCCTGGTCCCTCTGCTCGGTTCCTCCCTGGTGCACTGGCGTTGTATGCCGTCGTGCGACCTTGGTCAGATCGGGCAGATACTTAGTTACGCCCCTCCAGGCACTCTCCGGTTCATGGCACAGTGGAACCACTAAACACGCACACGCCAGTCAGTCCGGGCGTGTGCATTACAGCATGCTCAGGCCATGGTTCCCGTTGAGCCCCACGGCCTTCGCTCTCTGAGACGTTTTTCAGTGACTACGTGCATCTAGAAGAAATTTTTATTTTTTTTTGCTACCAGCTGAGTTCCAGGCGAATTACACACCCGTTCAGATGGATCTATCAGCACTCGTTCCTGCGGATCCGCCACGGTACTATGGGGATCCAAGACTGAGTCGTGCATTTGTGGAGCAATGCTTGCTACACTTCAAGTTCTACCCTCTTTATTTTCCCACCGATCGGGTTAAGGTGGGATTCATGATATCTTAGCTAGCGGGTGATGCCTTGAAATGGATCACCCCCCTATGGGACGCACAGGATCCTATCGTCCTGGACCTGCAGGCCTTCCTGGTGGCCTTTCTAATGGTCTTCGATGACCCTGACCCGGAAACCCCTGCTGAAGCTTCACTTCCCAATATCCCGGAGCAGCCCCGATGGGTAATGTGTGTGGGTAGCGCATTAGTCCTCCTGCCCGAAGAGACTACTGCCAACCCAGTATCCACACAGGATGACTACGCTCTCCAGAATACTTCTCCCAACCTCAAGAGGCAGTCCAGACGTGCTAGGCGTAGAGGCAAGCCGTCACGCCAGGGTCTGTCCTCCCAAAGACCTCCTGACCCCAACCTTGAAGTCCCTGCTGAAGCTTCACTTCTCAGTATCCCGGAGCAGCCCCGACGGGTAATGTGCGTGGGTAGCGCACCAGTTCTCCTGCCCGAAGAGACTGCTGCCCACCCAGAATCCACACAGGAGGACTTCCTGCACCCGGTATCTGATACTTCACCCACTTTAACCGGTGAGCCTGTCCAAGGGTACTCCGAAGCAGTGATTACCTCCGAGTCCGTGCACCTATACAACCTAGCGGAGGACCCCCTGTTGCCTCCTGAATCCTCCGGGGTACCACTTGATGACAAATGGAGAGAGACTTCCCTACACCCGGTACCTGATACCTCGCTCGCTTCGTCCAGTGAGTCTGACCTAGTGTACTCCGAAGCAGAGGTTACCCCCGAGTCTCTACACCCCTCCGACCAGGCGAAGGACCTCCAGTTGTCTCCTGAACCCTTCGGGGTGCTACCTGGTAGCGAATGGACAGAGACTTTCCTATACTCTGCACCTGATGCCTCGCCCGCTTCGTCCAGTGAGTCCGACCTAGTGTACTCCGAAGCAGAGGTTACCCCCGAGTCTCTACACCCCTCCGACCAGGCGGAGGACCTCCAGTTGTCTCCTGAACCCTTCGGGGTGCTACCTGGTAGCGAATGGACAGAGACTTTCCTATACTCTGTACTTGATACCTCGCCCGCTTCGTCCAGTGAGTCCGACCTAGTGTACTCTGAAGCAGAGGTTACCCCCGAATTTCTACACCCCTCCGACCAGGCAGAGGACCTCCAGTTGTCTCCAGAACCCTTCGGGGTGCTACCTGGTAGTGAATGGACAGAGACTTTCCTATACTCGGTACTTGATACCTCGGCCGCTTCGTTCAGTGAGTCCAACCTAGTGTACTCCGAAGCAGAGGTTTCCCCCGAGTCTCTGCACTCCTCCGACCTGGCGGAGGACCTCCAGTTGTTTCCTGAATCCTCCGGGGTACCACCAGATAACAAAGGGACTTTGACGTTTCTACACCTTGTACCTGATACCTCGCCCATTTCATCCTGTGAGCTTGACAAGATGTACCCCGAAGCAGAGGTTACCCCCGAGTCTCTGCCCCCCTCCAACCCGGCGGAGGACTTCCAGTTGTCTCCTGTACCCTCTGGGGTGCCACCTGAAAATATGTGGAGAGAGACTTCCTTGTGTGCTGTTCCTGGTACTCCACCCGTTTCGTCTGTTGCTGAGGATGGCTGGATAGGAGGTAGCATCCTAGCTACCCAGATGAGACCATTTTTTTCTGTGGACAGCAGAAGTAATCTCCTTGAAGTGAAGGATTGGCCCTCGAATTCCCTGCGGAAGATTCTGGCAGGCCTGAAGAAGAGGGGGCGTAAGGTGGGGGGTACTGTAACATACCTGGCGTCGTCCTTGCATAGTGGTCCATCTCCCACTGTGCAAGAGTGCGCACTTGATCTCCAGTCCAGATTGCCACTCTGGCTTCTTTCCATGTTGTCTGCTTTGCTTTGCTCTTGCTGTTTAGGGCGACGTCCGCCGAACTTCCTGATTCTTGTAGCTGCTGCAGACACACCCCTAATGCGTCCTCAGCCTATTGCTGTCTGTCACCTGGTATTTAAACCAGCTCCTTCTTGGAATCCATGCCTGAGCATCTTGTTCTGTCAGTTGGCTTCTGGTCGCTGACATGCCAGGTCCTGTCTATGTTTCCTGCCTTACAGTATCAGTTCCCATGTCTGAACTGTGTCCTGTCTGTGCACTCTAGCCAGCTGTCTCTCTGCCTTCCTGGAGGCTGTATTTTCAGGCCTGTCTGAACACGCTCCTAGCCTGTTTGTCTCGCCCTCTGGGGGCCGCATACCCAGACTCGCTCCTGTATTTGTTGTAGTACAGTTCCTGTCTGAACTGTCTCCTAGCTTCCTACCTGTTTTGTCTTTATGTCCGTTTGTTCCCTTTTTCTGCAGTGTCTGAACCAGCACTTGGTTTTACCTAGGCTCGTTCTTGCATTTTGTTGCAGTAACTGTTATTGTCTGAACTGTCTCCTAGCTTCTTACCTGTTTTGTCTTTATGTACGTTTGCTCCCTTTTTCTGTTGAGTCTGAACCTGCACCTAACTTCTACTCGTTGTCATTGTACTTCCGTTTGTGAGTTGGAGTCCTTTCGCTACTTCTTTGCAAGTACCTTGTGTGTATCTGGTTCTGCTTTTCTTTTCCAGTCTGTTCCGTGTGAACAGAGCCCTATCCCTTTTGCTTTGTCTTTGTTTACCTCTTCGGCGATTTATCTCAGCCTTGTCCACCGCATCTGCAGTTTCGCTCTGCTCAGCCTTGTCCACCGCGTCTGCAGTTTCGCTCTGCTCAGCCTTGTCCACCGCGTCTGCGGTTTCGCTCTGCTCAGTCTTGTCCACCGCGTCTGCGGTTTCGCTCTGCTCAGCCTTGTCCACCGCGTCTGCGGTTTCGCTCTGCTCAGCCTTGTCCACCAAGTCTGCGGTTTCGCTCTGCTCAGCCTTGTCCACCGCGTCTGCGGTTTCGCTCTGCTCCGCCTTGTCTACTGCGTCTGCGGTTTCGCTTTACTCTGTTTGTTTACCGCATCTGCGGCTCTGAACTCGTCTCCCAGTCTGTACTGGACCCTACCCAGCCTGCGCACTAGTCTGCCTGTTCCTGTATTCCCTGGTGTGGGTCAACAGCCATGTCCGGAGTTTGACCTGGAGTAGACCCTGGTCCCTCTGCTCGGTTCCTCCCTGGTGCACTAGCGTCGTATGCCGTCGTGCGACCTTGGTCGGATCGGGCAGATACTTAGTTACGCCCCTCCAGGCACTCTCCGGTTCATGGCACAGTGGAACCACTAAACACGCACACGCCAGTCAGTCCAGGGGTGTGCATTACAGCTAGGTATTCAGCTGGGGGCCGATATTAGTAGCCTGGGAAGCTGCATGGGTATTACCTCCTTCCCAGGCTTCAAACATCTGCCCCAGCCGTCTGCTTAACCTCCGCTAGAAACTAAAATTACGGTGAACCCTGCGCCAATTTTTTTTTAAATAAATCCTTTATTTTAACACTAAATGACAAGTACAGTAACCAAGACTGTCACTCTACTTATTATATATGTGACTGACATGTTTCTATCTATCGAATCTTTGTGTGATGCTCTATTCTTTCTGTTCTAAATTGTCGGGTACCGATATATGCCGCTGATGAATTGCCTGCTGGCTTTTTTAAAGAGACAAAAACACTATTATTTTTTTTAAAATAAATCCTTTATTTTAACACTAAATAACAAGTACAGTAACCAACACTGTCACTGTACTTATTATATATGTGACTGACATGTTTCTATCTATCTAATCTATGTGTGATGCTCTATTCTTTCTGTTCTAAATTGTTGGGTACCGGTGTATGCGGCTGCTGAATTGCCGGCTTTTCATGTTGGACTGTGAGCACTGTTCCCATTGATTTGGGCAATCACTGTAATGCCACAACTACCATGGCTGTGACATTACAGTGAGTGGCAGACAATCCCTGCATGATTGGTGCTCTAAATAGCACCAAACATGCAGGACGGGGACCCGAGCTCCCGCCCGAGCATCTCGAAAGTACTCGGCGAGCTCCGAGCATCTCGAGTACTGAGATGCTCGGGCGAGTACCGAGCAGTGGCGAGCATGCTCGCTCATCACTATTAGGTACATTACACAGGTCAGGTACATTACACAGGTCAGGTTTCAGCCTTTGATCTTGGGATTCGTTCTGATCGCCATATTTGGGGTCAGAAAGGAATTTTCCCGCTGATATGAGGACAATTGGCTTATTCCTCACAGGGGGTTTTCGCCTTCCTCTGGATCAACACAGCCCCTACATACATTAGTGTGAGAGGTTGATAAGTAGGTACACATTTGAGAGCATAAAATAAAGGTATAAAATAAAATATTAGTTAAAAAAATGTTAGCTTAAGACAAATATAGACATAAATTAGTGCAAACATGCTATTAGATCAGTAGACAAAAATTAACAAAACACATTTTTTTACTTTAATGTCATTGATCCGGTATCAGCCTTTGATCCTGGGATTCATTCTGACTGCCATACTTTATTTGGGATCAGGAAGGAATTTTCCCCCCTGATATGAGGACAATTGACCTATTCCTCACAGGGGGGTTTCGCCTTCCTCGGGATCAACACGGCCCATAAATAGGTTTAGTCTGATAGATGAATAATTTACACATATACATAATACTAAAATATAAATTAACTTAATCTATAAATAAAATCCTCTTTTTACCCCCTATATCTTTGTGCTTGTCTTTATTCCATTGCTCGTCCATGTAGTCATTATTATACTGCCCCCTATGTGTTGTGACCACATACAGCAGTGTCTCCCAAACTCCAGTCCTCACGGCCCCAACACATCATGGTGTCAGGATTTCCCCCGTATCCCTCAGGGCAGAGAACCTGCGGCAGCTTCTGGTGATAATAATTCCATCCCCGGTGCAAAACGAAGGGAATCCTGACCCCATGATGTGTTGGGGAATCCCTGTCACACATGATGAACCCCCCGATATCATCACTGTCCTATGGGGATAAATCAGCTGATTGCTCTGATTCCTGGGAGTTTCGGGTCCGGAGCAGGAGACGCTGTTGCCTTTCTCCATTCGGCTAATAAATGAGAACACTGAGCCGGTTTCTCCTCTAATTCCCCAGAATTTCCTAAAAGGACATAGAAGAATGGGTTTCCTAAACCAGAGAACAATTGTCATATAATAGAGGAGAGGATTTGTTACAGTGTATCAGGGCAGTTGGGAACTATTCAGCTCACAGAGCATTGCCTGGACTGGATACACTAGATGCGGCACAGTGGGGGTAGTGGATCTGCTACAACGCTGCCCCCTGCAGTCAGGACCCCCATATAATGGACACCCGGTAATCAGATCCTCCAGAGAACATTCATGAAGAAGGAGAATCTCTTGTAGAGGCGTCCACAGCGAGAGACGTGATAGCAGCAGTTATTGTGGCATTTTATGTTTACTGTTTATGCAGATGAATAATATTTTTGGATTATTTTTTACTTTCTTTGGTAATGAGCCTCTTTATCTCAATCTTTCAATCTTTGCTACCTAAATTTTTTTTTTTTTTTTTTTACACATTTTATCTTTTCTCTATAATTATTTAATGACTCATCACTACCCTCTTGCTTTAATTCCCTAAATGTTTTTTTTTTTTATTTATTTATAATGCCCCTTACAGGTCTATTTAGCAATAGTGGTTTCCTCCAATTTCTATCTTGTTTGTTCCTATAGGGTATATATTGTGCACAGGTCCTAGACAGGATGCTTATAAAAGTGTCCCATTTTCTTTGTGTACTTTTATTTTCAAGGACATTGTCTGACACTGATCACTAAAGTTGTGTTTGCCGTCCACCCATACACCCAAGTCTTTTCAGTGACAGTTTTACCCAGTGTTTTACAGTTTAGTACATAATTATACATTTTATTTCCTCTGCCAAAGTGCATGACCGTGCATTTATCTACATTAAACTTCAATTGCCATTTCTCAGCCCAAGCCTCCAACTTATATAAATCCTACTAAAATTAATATTATTAAAGCATCACATCAGCGTTATTTTTTATTGAAGCGCTGGAGTGGTGCTACTAATCTAAGTACTAGTCCTAGACGTTGTGGCTCAGCAGGTTAAGCTCATTCCTGTCTGTACTGTAGTGTAAAGGTTGTGGGTATGTTAGCCCAGATGAAAACGGTTTGGCTGATTTGAGAAGCTATAAAATTGACCTTCCTTTGAGCTAGTTGAGAATCTGGAGCATTACATTTGTTTGTTCTATGAATCTCTCAAAATGGCCAGAAAAATAGAACTTTCATGTGAAACTCGACAGTCTTTTCTTGTTCTTAGAAATGAAGGCTATTCCATGCGAGAAGTTGCCAAGAAACTGAAGATTTCCTACAACGGTGTGTACTACTCCCTTCAAAGGAGAGCACAAACAGGCTCTAACCAGAGCAGAAAGAGAAGTGGGAGGCCCCGCTGCACAACTGAGCAACAAGACAAGTACATTAGAGTCTCTAGTTTGCGAAATCGACGCCTCACAGTTCTTCAACTGGCAGCTTAATTAAATAGTACAAAAAAAATGCCAGTGTCAACGTCTACAGTGAAGAAGAGGCGACTCCGGGATGCTGGCCGTCAGGGCAAAGTAGCAAAGAAAAAGCCATATCTGAGACTGGCTAATAAAAGGAAAAGATTAATATGGGCAAAAGAACACAGACATTGGACAGAGGAAGATTGGAAAAAAGTTTTATGTACAGACAAATCAAAGTTTGAGGTGTTTGGATCACACGGAAGAACATTTGTGATTGAAAAGATGCTGGAAGAGTGCCTGACACCATCTGTCAAGCATGGTGGAGGTAATGTGATGGTCTGGGGTTGCTTTGGTGCTGGTAAAGTGGGAGATTTGTACAAGGTAAATTGGATTTTGAATAAGGAAGGCTATCATTCCATTTTGCAACGCCATGCCATACCCTATGGACAGCGCTTGATTGGAGCCAATTTCATCCTACAACAGGACAATGACCCAAAGCACACCTCCAAATTCTGCATGAACTATTTAGGGAAGAAGCAGGCAGCTGGTATTCTATCTGTAATGTAGTGGCCAGCGCAGTCACCAGATCTCAACTCCATTGATCTGTTGTTGGAGCAGCTTGACCGTATGGTAAGCAAAAAGTGCCCATCAAGCCAATCCAACTTGTGGGAGGGGCTTCAGGAAGCATGGGGGGAAATTTCTCAAGATTACCTCAGCAAATTAACACCTAGAATGCCAAAGGTCTGCAATGCTGTAATTGC
This sequence comes from Phyllobates terribilis, assembly GCF_046119375.1. Taxonomy (NCBI): domain Eukaryota; kingdom Metazoa; phylum Chordata; class Amphibia; order Anura; family Dendrobatidae; genus Phyllobates; species Phyllobates terribilis. The sequence goes on along the minus strand of NW_027362765.1, from coordinate 289,363,673 downwards.
TGGAAAGGGAGCATTCTTTGACAAAACCAAAGTTTGAAGGAGAAAATTATTCTTTCTAATAAAAATCATTATTTCTAACCTTGTCAATGTCTGGACTATATTTTCTATTCATTTCGCAACTCATTTGATAAATAAAAGTATGAGTTTTCATGGAAAACACAAAAATGTCTGGGTGACCCCAAACTTTTGAACGGTAGCGTATTATATATATATATATATATATATATATATATATATATATATTTGTGTATTTGTGGAGGTTTAGGCTTGGGGCTCATAGATATATATATGTACTGCTCAAAAAATAAAGGGAACACTCAAATGACACATCCTAGATCTGAATGAATGAAATATTCTCATTGAATACTTTGTTCTGTACAAAGTTGAATGTGCTGACAAAAAAATCACACAAAAATCATCAATGGAAATCAAATTTATTAACCAATGGAGGCCTGGATTTGGAGTCACCCCCAAAATTAAAGTTGAAAAACACACTACAGGCTGATCCAACTTTGATGTAATGTCCTTAAAACAAGTCAAAATGAGTCTCAGTATTGTGTGTGGCCTCCACGTGCCTGTATGACCTCCCTACAACGCCTGGGCATGCTCCTGATTAGGTTGCGGATGGTCTCCTGTGGGATCTCCTCCCAGACCTGGACTAAAGCATCCGCCAACTCCTGGACAGTCTGTGGTGCAACGTGACGTTGGTGGATGGAGCGGGACATGATGTCCCAGATGTGCTCAATCGGATTCAGGTCTAGGGAACGGGCGGGCCAGTCCATAGCTTTAATGCCTTCATCTTGCAGAAACTGCTGACACACTCCAGCCACATGAGGTCTGGCATTGTCCTGCATTAGGAGAAACCCAGGGCCAACCGCACCAGCAAAAAAGGCAGTACCAAATGGCAGTCAGGGTACCTCTGGCGAGCACAAGGAGGGCTGTGCGACCCTCCAAAGAAATGCCACCCCCCACCATTACTGACCCACTGCCAAACCAGTAAGCTGAAGGATGTTGCAGGCAGCAGATCGCTCTCCACGGCGTCTCCAGACTCTGTCACGTCTGTCACATGTGCTCAGTGTGAACCTGCTTTCATCTGTGAAGAGCACAGGGCGCCAGTGGCGAATTTACCAATCCTGGTTGTTCTGTGGCAAATGCCAAGCGTCCTGCACGGTGTTGGGCTGTGAGCACAACCCCCATCAGTGGACGTCGGGCCCTCATACCACCCTCATGGAGTCGTATGAGCCCCTCATAGCTGGTTATATACAGTATGAGCCCCCCATAGCTGGTTATATACATTATGAGCCCTCCATAGCTACTTATATACAGTATGAGCTCTATAGCTGGTTATATACAGTATGAGCCTTCATAGCTGGTTATACACAGTATGAGCCCTCATAGCTGGTTATATACAGTATGAGCCCCCCTATAGCTGGTCATATACAGTATGAGCCCCATATAGCTGGTTATGTACAGTATGAGCCTCCATAGCTGGTTACATACAGTATGAGCCCCCCATAGCTTTTTATATACAGTTTGAGCCCCCCTATAGCTTGTTATATACAGTATGAGCCCCCCATAGCTTATTATATAAAGTATGAGCCCCCATAGCTTGTTATATACAGTATGAGCCTTCATAGCTTTTTATATACAGTATGAGCCCTCATAGCTTGTTATAAACAGCATGAGCCCCCCATAGCTGGTTATATACAGTATAAGCCCCTCATAGCTGGTTATATACAGTATGAGCCACAATAGCTGGTTATATACAGTATGAGCCCCTCATAGCTGGTTATATACAGTATGAGCCTCTCATAGTTGGTTACATGCAGTATGAGCCCCCGTAGTTGGTTATATACAGTATGAGCCCCCATAGCTGGTCATATACAGTATGAGCCCCTCATAACTGGTTATATACAGTATGAGCCTCCATAGCTGGTTATATACAGTACGAGCCCCCCATAGCTGGTTATATACAGTATGAGCCCCATATAGCTTGTTATATACAGGATCCCCCATAGCTGGTTATATACAGTATGAGCCCCCCATAGCTGGTTTAATACACTATGAGCCACCATAGCTTGTTATATACAGTATGAGACCCAATAGCTGGTTATGAAAAGTATGAGCCACAATAGTTGGTTATATACAGTATGAGCCCCCCATAGCTGGTTATAAATAGAATGAGCCCCCATAGCTGGTTATATACAATATGAGCCTATTATAGCTTGTTATATATAGTATGAGGCCACTATAACTGGTGATAAAAAGTATGAGCCACCATAGCTGGTTATATACAGTGTTAGCCCTTTATCTTGTAAAATACAGTATGAACCCCCCATAGCTGTTTACATACAGTATGAGTTCCCTATAGCTGGTTATAAACAGTATGAGCCCGCATAGCTGGTATAAACAGTATGAGCCCCCCATAGCTTGTTATATACATTATGAGCCCCCATAGCTTGTTATATACAGTATGAGCCCTCCATAGCTGGTTTAATACACTATGAGCCACCATAGCTTGTTATATACAGTATGAGCCCCTATAACTAGATATATACAGTATGAGCCTTCCTATAGCTTGTTATATACAGTATGAGCCCCCATATCTTGTTATATACAGTATGAGCCCTCCATAGCTGGTTTAATACACTATAAGCCACCATAGCTGGTTATATACAGTATGAGACCCAATAGCTGGTTATATACAGTATGAGCCCCTATAGCTAGATATATACAGTATGAGCCTTCCTATAGCTTGTTGTATACAGTATGAGCCCCCATATCTTGTTATATACAGTATGAGCCCCTCATAGCTTATTATACACAGTATGATCTCCCCTATATTTTGTTATATACATTATGAGCCCACATAGCTGGTTATGAACAGTATGAGCCCCCTATAGCTGGTTATAAACAATATGAGCCACCATAGCTGGTTATAAACAGTATGAGCCTCCCATAGCTGGTTATATACAGTATGAGCCCCCATAGCTGGTTATATACAGTATTAGCCCCCATAGCTGGTTATATACAGTATGAGCTCCCTATAGCTGGTTATATACAGTATGAGCCCCCATAGCTGGATATATACAGTATGAGCCCTCCATAGCTGGTTATATACAGTATGAGCCCCCCATAGCTGGTTATAAACAGTATGAGCCCCCTATAGCTGGTTGTATACAGTATGAGCCCCCATAGCAGGTTATATACAGTATGAGCCCCCAATAGCCCCCATAGCTGGTTAAATAAATTATGAGCCCCCTATAGATTGTTATATCTTGTTATACAGCGGCTTGTGAAAGTATTTGGCCCCCTTGAACTTTTCTACCTTTTGCCACATGTCTGGCTTCAAACATAAAGATATAAAATTAAAATTTTGGGGGGAAGAATCAGCAACAAGTGGGACACAATCGTGAAGTGGAACAAAATTTATTGGATATTTTAAACTTTTTTAACAAATTAAAAACTGAAAAGTGGGGCGTGCAATATTATTCGGCACCCTTGAGTTAATACTTTGTAGCGCCACCTTTTGCTGCGATTACAGCTGCAAGTCGCTTGGAGTATGTCTCTATCAGTTTTGCACATCGAGAGGCTGAAATTCTTGCCCATTCTTATTTGCAAAACAGCTCGAGCTCAGTGAGGTTGGATGGAGGGCGTTTGTGAACAGCAGTTTTCAGCTCTTTCCACAGATTCTCGATTGGATTCAGGTCTGGACTTTGACTTGGCCATTCTAACACCTGGATACGTTTATTTTTGAACCATTCCATTGTAGATTTTGCTTTATGTTTGGGATCATTGTCTTGTTGGAAGATAAATCTCCGTCCCAGTCTCAGGTCTTTTGCAGACTCCAACAGGTTTTCTTCCAGAATGGTCCTGTATTTGGCTCCGTCCATCTTCCCATCAATTTTAACCATCTTCTCTGTCCCTGCTAAAGAAAAGCAGGCCCAAACCATGATGCTGCCACCACCATGTCTGACAGTGGGGAGGGTGTTTTGAGGGTGATGAGCTGTGTTGCTTTTACGCCAAACATATCGTTTTGCATTGTGGCCAAAAAGTTCGATTTTGGTTTCATCTGACCAGAGCACCTTATTCCACATGTTTGGTGTGTCTCCCAGGTGGCTTCTGGCAAACTTCAAACAAGACTCTTTATGGATATCTTTGAGAAATGGCTTTCTTCTTGCCACTCTTCCATAAAGGCCAGATTTGTGCAATGTATGACTGATTGTTGTCCTATTGACAGACTCTCCCACCTCAGCTGTAGATCTCTGCAGTTCATCCAGAGTGATCATGGGCCTTTTGGCTGCATCTCTGATCAGTCTTCTCCTTGTTCGAGATGAAAGTTTAGAGGGATGGCAGGGTCTTGGTAGATTTCCAGTGGTCTGATACTCCTTCCATTTCAATATGATCGCTTGCACAGTGCTCCTTGAGATGTTTAAAACTTTGGAAATCTTTTTGTATCCAAATCTGGCTTTAAACTTCGCCACAACAGTATCTTGAACCTGCCTGGTGTGTTCCTTGGTCTTCATGATGCTCTCTGCACTTGAAACAGAACCCTGAGACTATCACAGAGCAGGTGCATTTATACGGAGACTTGATTACACACAGGTGGATTCTATTTATCATTACCAGTCATTTAGGACAACGTTGGATCATTCAGAGATCCTCTGTGTGCATGTCTGCATACTGTGTGTGTGCATGTCTGCGTACGATGTGTGTGTGTGCATGTCTGCATACTGTGTGTGAGTGCATGTCTGCATACTGTGTGTGTGCATGTCTGCGTACGATGTGTGTGTGTGCATGTCTGCATACTGTGTGTGAGTGACTGTCTGCATACTGTGTGTGTGCATGTCTGTGTACTGTGTGTGTGCATATGTCTGCAAATACAGCCTGCACTCCATGTACCTCCCATATACAGCCTAAACTCCATGTACCCCTCATACAGCGTGCACCCCCCATATACATCCTGCACACCATGAACCCCCAATTTCACTTCCTGCAAACTTGCATGGGAGGATTGCTCCTCCCATATGAGTCACATGGGCATGATGTCATCACAGGTCCTTTATCTGTCCTCTAGGATTCATTGTCTCCTGCGGGAGCAGGGAGCTACTCAGTGCTCCTCCGCCCATGCAGCACACGGACGACTCCTGAACCTCCACCATCTTTCCCCTCCCATCCTCTCTAAATAAAAACCGTGATACTGATACTTGGTCCAGCGGTGAAGCAGGGGGAAATTAATATTTGTTTTTTTACTCCTTCATGGTGGCGCCGCCCCCTGCCGCCTTATGCACCCGCCCTCCAATGCCTAGTGGCTGCAGATGCAGCATTCTACAGCCAGCCAATCAGAGCGCTCGCTGACCGAGATATGTAAATGAGTTGGTGTCAAAAAGAAACAACCAATGACTTTTCAACTAATTTCTCCTAAATATTCAGCAGGGGCGGGTCAATTTGTCAGCACGTTACTTTTGAGTTTTTTTTTTTTTTGTCTCCCTAAGGTAAAAAATTCTCCATTACAGGCCCATAAATAGAGCTGAAGTTTTCCTGTATAATTGTGTGCGCAGCAGAGATTGAGGTCGTCATCCAGGCATTTGCATGGAGAGAACAGGAGTGACGCAGGTATCTGTTTGGGGATTACGTGATCTTAAGGGACCAGTTTGTGGCAGGCCTCAGGGATGTGCAGCTGAACCAGGCCTTGCGGGAGCGCCTGCGCACCAACCCACGTATGACTTTTCTAGAAGTGGGGACGGAGGCACGTGTGAGAGAACAGGAGATGGGGGTGACGGCCCTGGCAGGGATGGTCCGGAGTAACGAGATACTCACCCCGCCTGCAGCTGAACCGGAATGGGCTCGAGAGATGCGAAAGGAGATACAGGAGATGCGGAATGAATGGTCGAGTCTCAAGAAGACCCCTGCCTCGACACCAGAGATTCCCAGATCAATTGCCCCAGTTATGGAAAGAATTAAATTCAGGCCCCGTCCTGCAGGAGAGTTCCGTAGAGGAGTGAGGCAGCCCTACACAGACAGAAACACAACCTGCTGGAAGTGTGGAGGTGCAGGACATTACGCCAGGGACTGTGCTAGACGAGGGCGGCCCCTGTCGCGGCAGCCGTTAAACTAGCGTGTTCCGTGTTTGGGGGACACCGCCCGGAGCCTGAGGAAGGGGAAAGAAAAAGAGGAAGTCCCAAGCACTAGTCAACCTCCACGAAACACTTTGCAGAATCCTTACCTCAAATACATAAAATCTTTTCTTTGGTATATGGACATCACATTTATAATATGGGCCGGTCCAAGAGATTTATTTTCAGAATTTGTAGTAGCACTGCAGATCAATTATTTCAGGTAAAGGTTCTGCTAGACTTATTGAGCATATGAGAAAAGGACAAAACTCTGATCCCAAATTTTTAAGCTTTACAGGACTGAACAGGTTTTACTACCAAGCCGAGGTGGTAATTTGAATAACCTATTATTGTGTAAAAAGTAGTGTTGAGCGATACCTTCCGATATCGGGAAATATCGGATCGGATTGGATTGGACCGATACCGAAAAAGTATCGGATATCGCCGATTCCGATACCGGAAACCAATGCAAGTCAATGGGACATAAATATCGGAATTAAAATAAACCCTTTCTTTCCTTGTAGGTTAATTCTACATGAAGGAAAACAACTAAGAATAATGTAGAATGTATTGGGGGAGGTGGGGGAGACAATAAAGGCATAGAGGTTTAGCCCAATCAAATGGAATAGCAGGAATTACTATTTTTTTAAGATGTTCTGAGTTACGGAAATATTAACTATGTTAAGTATTTTTATATTTTGTCAGATATTTATGTTTCACTACTTCCATGCTCTTCACCTTCTTTTTTACTTCTCCCACACTTTCTCCTTCATCATCCTCAGCATCTTTTTCATCCACTTCTTCTTCACCTTCTTCTTCTTCACCTTCTTCGTATTATTCTTTTTTTTACATTCTTCATATTCTACTTCTTCATCTTCTTCATATTCTTCTTCTTCATCATATTCTTATTTGTGACAGGCATTCCTGTAGTTGTTATCTATAAAAGGTTGGACATTACACCTTTCGTTCTGCCCGTCACAAAAGATTCACAACAGGATTTGTCCGCGTTCAGTTTAGCCTGCAGCAGCAGGTCTTTTCCAGGGGCACCACGAGGAGGAACGGACTCACCCCCATACACTGCTTAGTCATATTCTGCTTATAATTTAGATATTATCTTTTGCTCTGAATTTTAATCTTATGCTTAATGTTCTTCCGCTTTTTGTTCTGCAGCTTCTTGTATTTCTGCTTCTTGGTTTTCTGTCTCTTGTTCTTCTGTATCTTGGTACTTGTCTTCTCTTCTTTGTCCTCTTGGTCAACTTCTTCAGGGTCATCTTCTTGGTCTTCTTCAGGGTGGTCTTCAGGGTGGTCGTCTTCCGGGTCCTCGTCTTCGGGGTCCTCGTCTTCTTCGGGTTGGTCTTGTGGGTCCTCGTCTTCGGGGTCCTCGTCTTCTTCGGGGTGGTCTTCAGGGTCCTCGTCTTCTTCGGGGTGGTCTTCAGGGTCCTCGTCTTCTTCGGGGTGGTCTTCAGGGTCCTCGTTTTCAGGGTCCTCGTCTTCTTCGGGGTGGTCTTCAGGGTCCTCGTCTTCAGGGTCGTCGTCTTCGGGGTCGTCGTCTTCTTCGGGTTGGTCTTCAGGGTCCTCGTCTTCAGGGTCCTCGTCAGGGAGATCCAGAGTGATTAACAAGAACCATTTCAAAAAGCTTGAACTTGGAAATGTAGCAGAAAGTACAAGAAGGCTGAGGAACTACCGAGGACCAGCTGACGGTACTGGAACCCGGATGGGTAGCAGAAGGTACAAGAGCCAATGGAACTACCGAGGACCAGCTGATGTTACTGGAACTCGGTTACTAAGCAGGAGGTACCTGTGCTAGAAAGCACTACCAAGGACCAGCAGACGTTGGTGGAACTTGGATACGGAGAAGGAGGCACCTAATCCAAAGGCACTGCCGAGAACCAGCTGACGGTACTGGAACCCGGATGGGTAGCAGAAGGTACCCATGTAAAAAAAAGTTCAAGTCCGCGAGCCGGCCGCAGTTACCAAAACCCACAGTCCTACAGGGGGTGCTTGTCCTATTGGCACTATGGAACCAGCCTTCATTGCCAGATCCCGCAGCCCACATAGGAGTCACCTAAACTGCAGGCACCATAGAGTCGGCTAACCCGACCGCAACACGACAGGACAACGCATTGGAGGCAAAGTGACGTTGACACTACCCGGAAACAGCTGGCGTGCTGGAACCAGGCTGGGCAGGAGGGAGTACCCGTGCCAAAGACACTGCCGAGAACCAGCTGACGGTACTGGAACCCGGATGGGTAGCAGAAGATACAAGAGCAAATGGAACTACCGAGGACCAGCTGACGGTACTGGAACCCGGATGGGTAGCAGAAGGTACAAGAGCCAATGGAACTACCGAGGACCAGCTGATGTTACTGGAACTCGGTTACTAAGCAGGAGGTACCTGTGCCAGAAAGCACTACCAAGGACCAGCAGACGTTGGTGGAACTTGGATACCGAGAAGGAGGCACCTAATCCAAAGGCACTGCCGAGAACCAGCTGACGGTACTGGAACCCGGATGGGTAGTAGAAGGTACAAGAGCAAATGGAACTACCGAGGACCAGCTGACGGTACTGGAACCCGGATGGGTAGCAGAAGGTACAAGAGCCAATGGAACTACCGAGGACCAGCTGATGTTACTGGAACTCGGTTACTAAGCAGGAGGTACCTGTGCCAGAAAGCACTACCAAGGACCAGCAGACGTTGGTGGAACTTGGATACCGAGAGGGAGGCACCTAATCCAAAGGCACTGCCGAGAACCAGCTGACGGTACTGGAACCCGGATGGGTAGCAGAAGGTACCCATGTAAAAAAAAGTTCAAGTCCGCGAGCCGGCCGCAGTTACCAAAACCCACAGTCCTACAGGGGGTGCTTGTCCTATTGGCACTATGGAACCAGCCTTCATTGCCAGATCCCGCAGCCCACATAGGAGTCACCTAAACTGCAGGCACCATAGAGTCGGCTAACCCGACCGCAACACGACAGGACAACGCATTGGAGGCAAAGTGACGTTGACACTACCCGGAAACAGCTGGCGTGCTGGAACCAGGCTGGGCAGGAGGGAGTACCCGTGCCAAAGACACTGCCAAGAACCAGCTGGCTGTGCTGGAACCCAGGGTAAATAATAAAAACAGAGTGGAGTCAGAGGCCTAATTGGAGCAAGTTTTAAATAAGTAGCACAGTGAATGTGGACAGAGCAGGAGAAATTGCCGTGAACACAGCAGGGGAACAGCTGACGTTACTGAACCCCAATAACACCGCAGCAAGTGTTGACTGTGCAGACGGCACTTCTGAGCGCCAACTGGCGGTGCTGGAGCCCAGGGATAAGAATAAAAACAGAGGAGCCAGAGGTGTAATTGGAGCAACTTTAAAATGTGTAGTACAGTGGATGTGGACAAAGCAGGAGAAATTGCCGTGAACACAGCAGGGGAACAGCTGACGTTACTGAACCCCAATAACACCGCAGCAAGTGTTGACTGTGCAGACGGCACTTCTGAGCGCCAACTGGCGGTGCTGGAGCCCAGGGATAAGAATAAAAACAGAGGAGCCAGAGGTGTAATTGGAGCAACTTTAAAATGTGTAGTACAGTGGATGTGGACAAAGCAGGAGAAATTGCCGTGAACACAGCAGGGGAACAGCTGACGTTACTGAACCCCAATAACACCGCAGTAAGTGTTGACTGTGCAGACGGCACTTCTGAGCGCCAACTGGCGGTGCTGGAGCCCAGGGATAAGAATCAAAACAGAGGAGCCAGAGGTGTAATTGGAGCAACTTTAAAATGTGTAGTACAGTGGATGTGGACAAAGCAGGAGAAATTGCCGTGAACACAGCAGGGGAACAGCTGACGTTACTGAACCCCAATAACACCGCAGCAAGTGTTGACTGTGCAGACGGCACTTCCGAGCGCCAACTGGCGGTGTTGTAGCTCAGGGATAATACTGAAAACAGAGGAGCCAGAGGTGTAATTGGAGAAACTTTCAAATCTGTAGTAGTGAGAATGTGGACAGAGCAGGAGAAATTGCCATCCGCACAGCAGGGGAACAGCTGACGTTACTGAACCCCAATAACACGGCAGCAAGTGTTGACTGTGCAGACGGCACTTCCGAGCGCCAACTGGCGGTGTTGTAGCTCAGGGATAATACTGAAAACAGAGGAGCCAGAGGTGTAATTGGAGAAACTTTCAAATCTGTAGTAGTGAGAATGTGGACAGAGCAGGAGAAATTGCCGTCCGCACAGCAGGGGAACAGCTGACGTTACTGAACCCCAATAACACGGCAGCAAGTGTTGACTGTGCAGACGGCACTTCCGAGCGCCAACTGGCGGTGCTGGAGCCCAGTGATAAGAATAAAAACAGAGGAGCCAGAGGTGTAATTGGAGCAACTTTAAAATGTGTAGTACAGTGGATGTGGACAAAGCAGGAGAAATTGCCGTGAACACAGCAGGGGAACAGCTGACGTTACTGAACCCCAATAACACCGCAGCAAGTGTTGACTGTGCAGACGGCACTTCTGAGCGACAACTGGCGGTGCTGGAGCCCAGGGATAAGAATAAAAACAGAGGAGCCAGAGGTGTAATTGGAGCAACTTTAAAATGTGTAGTACAGTGGATGTGGACAAAGCAGGAGAAATTGCCGTGAACACAGCAGGGGAACAGCTGACGTTACTGAACCCCAATAACACCGCAGCAAGTGTTGACTGTGCAGACGGCACTTCCGAGCGCCAACTGGCGGTGTTGTAGCTCAGGGATAATACTGAAAACAGAGGAGCCAGAGGTGTAATTGGAGAAACTTTCAAATCTGTAGTAGTGAGAATGTGGACAGAGCAGGAGAAATTGCCGTCCGCACAGCAGGGGAACAGCTGACGTTACTGAACCCCAATAACACGGCAGCAAGTGTTGACTGTGCAGACGGCACTTCTGAGCACCAACTGGCGGTGTTAGAGCTCAGGGATAATACTGAAAACAGAGGAGCCAGAGGTGTAATTGGAGAAACTTTCAAATCTGTAGTAGTGAGAATGTGGACAGAGCTGGAGAAATTGCCGTCCGCACAGCAGGGGAACAGCTGACGTTACTGAACCCCAATAACACGGCAGCAAGTGTTGACTGTGCAGACGGCACTTCCGAGCGCCAACTGGCGGTGTTGGAGCTCAGGGATAATACTGAAAACAGAGGAGCCAGAGGTGTAATTGGAGAAACTTTCAAATCTGTAGTAGTGAGAATGTGGACAGAGCAGGAGAAATTGCCGTCCGCACAGCAGGGGAACAGCTGACGTTACTGAACCCCAATAACACGGCAGCAAGTGTTGACTGTGCAGACGGCACTTCCGAGTGCCAACTGGCGGTGCTGGAGCCCAGTGATAAGAATAAAAACAGAGGAGCCAGAGGTGTAATTGGAGCAACTTTAAAATGTGTAGTACAGTGGATGTGGACAAAGCAGGAGAAATTGCCGTGAACACAGCAGGGGAACAGCTAACGTTACTGAACCCCAATAACACCGCAGCAAGTGTTGACTGTGCAGACGGCACTTCTGAGCGCCAACTGGCGGTGCTGGAGCCCAGGGATAAGAATAAAAACAGAGGAGCCAGAGGTGTAATTGGAGCAACTTTAAAATGTGTAGTACAGTGGATGTGGACAAAGCAGGAGAAATTGCCGTGAACACAGCAGGGGAACAGCTGACGTTACTGAACCCCAATAACACCGCAGCAAGTGTTGACTGTGCAGACGGCACTTCCGAGCGCCAACTGGCGGTGTTGTAGCTCAGGGATAATACTGAAAACAGAGGAGCCAGAGGTGTAATTGGAGAAACTTTCAAATCTGTAGTAGTGAGAATGTGGACAGAGCAGGAGAAATTGCCGTCCGCACAGCAGGGGAACAGCTGACGTTACTGAACCCCAATAACACGGCAGCAAGTGTTGACTGTGCAGACGGCACTTCCGAGCGCCAACTGGCGGTGCTGGAGCCCAGTGATAAGAATAAAAACAGAGGAGCCAGAGGTGTAATTGGAGCAACTTTAAAATGTGTAGTACAGTGGATGTGGACAAAGCAGGAGAAATTGCCGTGAACACAGCAGGGGAACAGCTGACGTTACTGAACCCCAATAACACCGCAGCAAGTGTTGACTGTGCAGACGGCACTTCTGAGCGACAACTGGCGGTGCTGGAGCCCAGGGATAAGAATAAAAACAGAGGAGCCAGAGGTGTAATTGGAGCAACTTTAAAATGTGTAGTACAGTGGATGTGGACAAAGCAGGAGAAATTGCCGTGAACACAGCAGGGGAACAGCTGACGTTACTGAACCCCAATAACACCGCAGCAAGTGTTGACTGTGCAGACGGCACTTCCGAGCGCCAACTGGCGGTGTTGTAGCTCAGGGATAATACTGAAAACAGAGGAGCCAGAGGTGTAATTGGAGAAACTTTCAAATCTGTAGTAGTGAGAATGTGGACAGAGCAGGAGAAATTGTCGTCCGCACAGCAGGGGAACAGCTGACGTTACTGAACCCCAATAACACGGCAGCAAGTGTTGACTGTGCAGACGGCACTTCTGAGCACCAACTGGCGGTGTTGGAGCTCAGGGATAATACTGAAAACAGAGGAGCCAGAGGTGTAATTGGAGAAACTTTCAAATCTGTAGTAGTGAGAATGTGGACAGAGCAGGAGAAATTGCCGTCCGCACAGCAGGGGAACAGCTGACGTTACTGAACCCCAATAACACGGCAGCAAGTGTTAACTGTGCAGACGGCACTTCTGAGCGCCAACTGGCGGTGCTGGAGCCCAGGGATAAGAATAAAAACAGAGGAGCCAGAGGTGTAATTGGAGCAACTTTAAAATGTGTAGTACAGTGGATGTGGACAAAGCAGGAGAAATTGCCGTGAACACAGCAGGGGAACAGCTGACGTTACTGAACCCCAATAACACCGCAGTAAGTGTTGACTGTGCAGACGGCACTTCTGAGCGCCAACTGGCGGTGCTGGAGCCCAGGGATAAGAATCAAAACAGAGGAGCCAGAGGTGTAATTGGAGCAACTTTAAAATGTGTAGTACAGTGGATGTGGACAAAGCAGGAGAAATTGCCGTGAACACAGCAGGGGAACAGCTGACGTTACTGAACCCCAATAACACCGCAGCAAGTGTTGACTGTGCAGACGGCACTTCTGAGCGACAACTGGCGGTGCTGGAGCCCAGGGATAAGAATAAAAACAGAGGAGCCAGAGGTGTAATTGGAGCAACTTTAAAATGTGTAGTACAGTGGATGTGGACAAAGCAGGAGAAATTGCCGTGAACACAGCAGGGGAACAGCTGACGTTACTGAACCCCAATAACACCGCAGCAAGTGTTGACTGTGCAGACGGCACTTCCGAGCGCCAACTGGCGGTGTTGTAGCTCAGGGATAATACTGAAAACAGAGGAGCCAGAGGTGTAATTGGAGAAACTTTCAAATCTGTAGTAGTGAGAATGTGGACAGAGCAGGAGAAATTGTCGTCCGCACAGCAGGGGAACAGCTGACGTTACTGAACCCCAATAACACGGCAGCAAGTGTTGACTGTGCAGACGGCACTTCTGAGCACCAACTGGCGGTGTTGGAGCTCAGGGATAATACTGAAAACAGAGGAGCCAGAGGTGTAATTGGAGAAACTTTCAAATCTGTAGTAGTGAGAATGTGGACAGAGCAGGAGAAATTGCCGTCCGCACAGCAGGGGAACAGCTGACGTTACTGAACCCCAATAACACGGCAGCAAGTGTTAACTGTGCAGACGGCACTTCTGAGCGCCAACTGGCGGTGCTGGAGCCCAGGGATAAGAATAAAAACAGAGGAGCCAGAGGTGTAATTGGAGCAACTTTAAAATGTGTAGTACAGTGGATGTGGACAAAGCAGGAGAAATTGCCGTGAACACAGCAGGGGAACAGCTGACGTTACTGAATCCCAATAACACCGCAGTAAGTGTTGACTGTGCAGACGGCACTTCTGAGCGCCAACTGGCGGTGCTGGAGCCCAGGGATAAGAATCAAAACAGAGGAGCCAGAGGTGTAATTGGAGCAACTTTAAAATGTGTAGTACAGTGGATGTGGACAAAGCAGGAGAAATTGCCGTGAACACAGCAGGGGAACAGCTGACGTTACTGAACCCCAATAACACCGCAGCAAGTGTTGACTGTGCAGACGGCACTTCCGAGCGCCAACTGGCGGTGTTGTAGCTCAGGGATAATACTGAAAACAGAGGAGCCAGAGGTGTAATTGGAGAAACTTTCAAATCTGTAGTAGTGAGAATGTGGACAGAGCAGGAGAAATTGCCGTCCGCACAGCAGGGGAACAGCTGACGTTACTGAACCCCAATAACACGGCAGCAAGTGTTGACTGTGCAGACGGCACTTCTGAGCACCAACTGGCGGTGTTAGAGCTCAGGGATAATACTGAAAACAGAGGAGCCAGAGGTGTAATTGGAGAAACTTTCAAATCTGTAGTAGTGAGAATGTGGACAGAGCTGGAGAAATTGCCGTCCGCACAGCAGGGGAACAGCTGACGTTACTGAACCCCAATAACACGGCAGCAAGTGTTGACTGTGCAGACGGCACTTCCGAGCGCCAACTGGCGGTGTTGGAGCTCAGGGATAATACTGAAAACAGAGGAGCCAGAGGTGTAATTGGAGAAACTTTCAAATCTGTAGTAGTGAGAATGTGGACAGAGCAGGAGAAATTGCCGTCCGCACAGCAGGGGAACAGCTGACGTTACTGAACCCCAATAACACGGCAGCAAGTGTTGACTGTGCAGACGGCACTTCCGAGTGCCAACTGGCGGTGCTGGAGCCCAGTGATAAGAATAAAAACAGAGGAGCCAGAGGTGTAATTGGAGCAACTTTAAAATGTGTAGTACAGTGGATGTGGACAAAGCAGGAGAAATTGCCGTGAACACAGCAGGGGAACAGCTAACGTTACTGAACCCCAATAACACCGCAGCAAGTGTTGACTGTGCAGACGGCACTTCTGAGCGCCAACTGGCGGTGCTGGAGCCCAGGGATAAGAATAAAAACAGAGGAGCCAGAGGTGTAATTGGAGCAACTTTAAAATGTGTAGTACAGTGGATGTGGACAAAGCAGGAGAAATTGCCGTGAACACAGCAGGGGAACAGCTGACGTTACTGAACCCCAATAACACCGCAGCAAGTGTTGACTGTGCAGACGGCACTTCCGAGCGCCAACTGGCGGTGTTGTAGCTCAGGGATAATACTGAAAACAGAGGAGCCAGAGGTGTAATTGGAGAAACTTTCAAATCTGTAGTAGTGAGAATGTGGACAGAGCAGGAGAAATTGCCGTCCGCACAGCAGGGGAACAGCTGACGTTACTGAACCCCAATAACACGGCAGCAAGTGTTGACTGTGCAGACGGCACTTCCGAGCGCCAACTGGCGGTGCTGGAGCCCAGTGATAAGAATAAAAACAGAGGAGCCAGAGGTGTAATTGGAGCAACTTTAAAATGTGTAGTACAGTGGATGTGGACAAAGCAGGAGAAATTGCCGTGAACACAGCAGGGGAACAGCTGACGTTACTGAACCCCAATAACACCGCAGCAAGTGTTGACTGTGCAGACGGCACTTCTGAGCGACAACTGGCGGTGCTGGAGCCCAGGGATAAGAATAAAAACAGAGGAGCCAGAGGTGTAATTGGAGCAACTTTAAAATGTGTAGTACAGTGGATGTGGACAAAGCAGGAGAAATTGCCGTGAACACAGCAGGGGAACAGCTGACGTTACTGAACCCCAATAACACCGCAGCAAGTGTTGACTGTGCAGACGGCACTTCCGAGCGCCAACTGGCGGTGTTGTAGCTCAGGGATAATACTGAAAACAGAGGAGCCAGAGGTGTAATTGGAGAAACTTTCAAATCTGTAGTAGTGAGAATGTGGACAGAGCAGGAGAAATTGTCGTCCGCACAGCAGGGGAACAGCTGACGTTACTGAACCCCAATAACACGGCAGCAAGTGTTGACTGTGCAGACGGCACTTCTGAGCACCAACTGGCGGTGTTGGAGCTCAGGGATAATACTGAAAACAGAGGAGCCAGAGGTGTAATTGGAGAAACTTTCAAATCTGTAGTAGTGAGAATGTGGACAGAGCAGGAGAAATTGCCGTCCGCACAGCAGGGGAACAGCTGACGTTACTGAACCCCAATAACACGGCAGCAAGTGTTAACTGTGCAGACGGCACTTCTGAGCGCCAACTGGCGGTGCTGGAGCCCAGGGATAAGAATAAAAACAGAGGAGCCAGAGGTGTAATTGGAGCAACTTTAAAATGTGTAGTACAGTGGATGTGGACAAAGCAGGAGAAATTGCCGTGAACACAGCAGGGGAACAGCTGACGTTACTGAACCCCAATAACACCGCAGTAAGTGTTGACTGTGCAGACGGCACTTCTGAGCGCCAACTGGCGGTGCTGGAGCCCAGGGATAAGAATCAAAACAGAGGAGCCAGAGGTGTAATTGGAGCAACTTTAAAATGTGTAGTACAGTGGATGTGGACAAAGCAGGAGAAATTGCCGTGAACACAGCAGGGGAACAGCTGACGTTACTGAACCCCAATAACACCGCAGCAAGTGTTGACTGTGCAGACGGCACTTCTGAGCGACAACTGGCGGTGCTGGAGCCCAGGGATAAGAATAAAAACAGAGGAGCCAGAGGTGTAATTGGAGCAACTTTAAAATGTGTAGTACAGTGGATGTGGACAAAGCAGGAGAAATTGCCGTGAACACAGCAGGGGAACAGCTGACGTTACTGAACCCCAATAACACCGCAGCAAGTGTTGACTGTGCAGACGGCACTTCCGAGCGCCAACTGGCGGTGTTGTAGCTCAGGGATAATACTGAAAACAGAGGAGCCAGAGGTGTAATTGGAGAAACTTTCAAATCTGTAGTAGTGAGAATGTGGACAGAGCAGGAGAAATTGTCGTCCGCACAGCAGGGGAACAGCTGACGTTACTGAACCCCAATAACACGGCAGCAAGTGTTGACTGTGCAGACGGCACTTCTGAGCACCAACTGGCGGTGTTGGAGCTCAGGGATAATACTGAAAACAGAGGAGCCAGAGGTGTAATTGGAGAAACTTTCAAATCTGTAGTAGTGAGAATGTGGACAGAGCAGGAGAAATTGCCGTCCGCACAGCAGGGGAACAGCTGACGTTACTGAACCCCAATAACACGGCAGCAAGTGTTAACTGTGCAGACGGCACTTCTGAGCGCCAACTGGCGGTGCTGGAGCCCAGGGATAAGAATAAAAACAGAGGAGCCAGAGGTGTAATTGGAGCAACTTTAAAATGTGTAGTACAGTGGATGTGGACAAAGCAGGAGAAATTGCCGTGAACACAGCAGGGGAACAGCTGACGTTACTGAATCCCAATAACACCGCAGTAAGTGTTGACTGTGCAGACGGCACTTCTGAGCGCCAACTGGCGGTGCTGGAGCCCAGGGATAAGAATCAAAACAGAGGAGCCAGAGGTGTAATTGGAGCAACTTTAAAATGTGTAGTACAGTGGATGTGGACAAAGCAGGAGAAATTGCCGTGAACACAGCAGGGGAACAGCTGACGTTACTGAACCCCAATAACACCGCAGCAAGTGTTGACTGTGCAGACGGCACTTCCGAGCGCCAACTGGCGGTGTTGTAGCTCAGGGATAATACTGAAAACAGAGGAGCCAGAGGTGTAATTGGAGAAACTTTCAAATCTGTAGTAGTGAGAATGTGGACAGAGCAGGAGAAATTGCCATCCGCACAGCAGGGGAACAGCTGACGTTACTGAACCCCAATAACACGGCAGCAAGTGTTGACTGTGCAGACGGCACTTCCGAGCGCCAACTGGCGGTGTTGTAGCTCAGGGATAATACTGAAAACAGAGGAGCCAGAGGTGTAATTGGAGAAACTTTCAAATCTGTAGTAGTGAGAATGTGGACAGAGCAGGAGAAATTGCCGTCCGCACAGCAGGGGAACAGCTGACGTTACTGAACCCCAATAACACGGCAGCAAGTGTTGACTGTGCAGACGGCACTTCCGAGCGCCAACTGGCGGTGCTGGAGCCCAGTGATAAGAATAAAAACAGAGGAGCCAGAGGTGTAATTGGAGCAACTTTAAAATGTGTAGTACAGTGGATGTGGACAAAGCAGGAGAAATTGCCGTGAACACAGCAGGGGAACAGCTGACGTTACTGAACCCCAATAACACCGCAGCAAGTGTTGACTGTGCAGACGGCACTTCTGAGCGACAACTGGCGGTGCTGGAGCCCAGGGATAAGAATAAAAACAGAGGAGCCAGAGGTGTAATTGGAGCAACTTTAAAATGTGTAGTACAGTGGATGTGGACAAAGCAGGAGAAATTGCCGTGAACACAGCAGGGGAACAGCTGACGTTACTGAACCCCAATAACACCGCAGCAAGTGTTGACTGTGCAGACGGCACTTCCGAGCGCCAACTGGCGGTGTTGTAGCTCAGGGATAATACTGAAAACAGAGGAGCCAGAGGTGTAATTGGAGAAACTTTCAAATCTGTAGTAGTGAGAATGTGGACAGAGCAGGAGAAATTGCCGTCCGCACAGCAGGGGAACAGCTGACGTTACTGAACCCCAATAACACGGCAGCAAGTGTTGACTGTGCAGACGGCACTTCTGAGCACCAACTGGCGGTGTTAGAGCTCAGGGATAATACTGAAAACAGAGGAGCCAGAGGTGTAATTGGAGAAACTTTCAAATCTGTAGTAGTGAGAATGTGGACAGAGCTGGAGAAATTGCCGTCCGCACAGCAGGGGAACAGCTGACGTTACTGAACCCCAATAACACGGCAGCAAGTGTTGACTGTGCAGACGGCACTTCCGAGCGCCAACTGGCGGTGTTGGAGCTCAGGGATAATACTGAAAACAGAGGAGCCAGAGGTGTAATTGGAGAAACTTTCAAATCTGTAGTAGTGAGAATGTGGACAGAGCAGGAGAAATTGCCGTCCGCACAGCAGGGGAACAGCTGACGTTACTGAACCCCAATAACACGGCAGCAAGTGTTGACTGTGCAGACGGCACTTCCGAGTGCCAACTGGCGGTGCTGGAGCCCAGTGATAAGAATAAAAACAGAGGAGCCAGAGGTCTAATTGGAGCAACTTTAAAATGTGTAGTACAGTGGATGTGGACAAAGCAGGAGAAATTGCCGTGAACACAGCAGGGGAACAGCTAACGTTACTGAACCCCAATAACACCGCAGCAAGTGTTGACTGTGCAGACGGCACTTCTGAGCGCCAACTGGCGGTGCTGGAGCCCAGGGATAAGAATAAAAACAGAGGAGCCAGAGGTGTAATTGGAGCAACTTTAAAATGTGTAGTACAGTGGATGTGGACAAAGCAGGAGAAATTGCCGTGAACACAGCAGGGGAACAGCTGACGTTACTGAACCCCAATAACACCGCAGCAAGTGTTGACTGTGCAGACGGCACTTCCGAGCGCCAACTGGCGGTGTTGTAGCTCAGGGATAATACTGAAAACAGAGGAGCCAGAGGTGTAATTGGAGAAACTTTCAAATCTGTAGTAGTGAGAATGTGGACAGAGCAGGAGAAATTGCCATCCGCACAGCAGGGGAACAGCTGACGTTACTGAACCCCAATAACACGGCAGCAAGTGTTGACTGTGCAGACGGCACTTCCGAGTGCCAACTGGCGGTGCTGGAGCCCAGTGATAAGAATAAAAACAGAGGAGCCAGAGGTGTAATT
The DNA here is from genome assembly GCF_046119375.1 of Phyllobates terribilis. Taxonomy (NCBI): domain Eukaryota; kingdom Metazoa; phylum Chordata; class Amphibia; order Anura; family Dendrobatidae; genus Phyllobates; species Phyllobates terribilis. Next base: position 289,343,855 of record NW_027362765.1, on the reverse strand, counting down.
GGAGCAACTTTAAAATGTGTAGTACAGTGGATGTGGACAAAGCAGGAGAAATTGCCGTGAACACAGCAGGGGAACAGCTAACGTTACTGAACCCCAATAACACCGCAGCAAGTGTTGACTGTGCAGACGGCACTTCTGAGCGCCAACTGGCGGTGCTGGAGCCCAGGGATAAGAATAAAAACAGAGGAGCCAGAGGTGTAATTGGAGCAACTTTAAAATGTGTAGTACAGTGGATGTGGACAAAGCAGGAGAAATTGCCGTGAACACAGCAGGGGAACAGCTGACGTTACTGAACCCCAATAACACCGCAGCAAGTGTTGACTGTGCAGACGGCACTTCCGAGCGCCAACTGGCGGTGTTGTAGCTCAGGGATAATACTGAAAACAGAGGAGCCAGAGGTGTAATTGGAGAAACTTTCAAATCTGTAGTAGTGAGAATGTGGACAGAGCAGGAGAAATTGCCGTCCGCACAGCAGGGGAACAGCTGACGTTACTGAACCCCAATAACACGGCAGCAAGTGTTGACTGTGCAGACGGCACTTCCGAGCGCCAACTGGCGGTGCTGGAGCCCAGTGATAAGAATAAAAACAGAGGAGCCAGAGGTGTAATTGGAGCAACTTTAAAATGTGTAGTACAGTGGATGTGGACAAAGCAGGAGAAATTGCCGTGAACACAGCAGGGGAACAGCTGACGTTACTGAACCCCAATAACACCGCAGCAAGTGTTGACTGTGCAGACGGCACTTCTGAGCGACAACTGGCGGTGCTGGAGCCCAGGGATAAGAATAAAAACAGAGGAGCCAGAGGTGTAATTGGAGCAACTTTAAAATGTGTAGTACAGTGGATGTGGACAAAGCAGGAGAAATTGCCGTGAACACAGCAGGGGAACAGCTGACGTTACTGAACCCCAATAACACCGCAGCAAGTGTTGACTGTGCAGACGGCACTTCCGAGCGCCAACTGGCGGTGTTGTAGCTCAGGGATAATACTGAAAACAGAGGAGCCAGAGGTGTAATTGGAGAAACTTTCAAATCTGTAGTAGTGAGAATGTGGACAGAGCAGGAGAAATTGTCGTCCGCACAGCAGGGGAACAGCTGACGTTACTGAACCCCAATAACACGGCAGCAAGTGTTGACTGTGCAGACGGCACTTCTGAGCACCAACTGGCGGTGTTGGAGCTCAGGGATAATACTGAAAACAGAGGAGCCAGAGGTGTAATTGGAGAAACTTTCAAATCTGTAGTAGTGAGAATGTGGACAGAGCAGGAGAAATTGCCGTCCGCACAGCAGGGGAACAGCTGACGTTACTGAACCCCAATAACACGGCAGCAAGTGTTAACTGTGCAGACGGCACTTCTGAGCGCCAACTGGCGGTGCTGGAGCCCAGGGATAAGAATAAAAACAGAGGAGCCAGAGGTGTAATTGGAGCAACTTTAAAATGTGTAGTACAGTGGATGTGGACAAAGCAGGAGAAATTGCCGTGAACACAGCAGGGGAACAGCTGACGTTACTGAACCCCAATAACACCGCAGCAAGTGTTGACTGTGCAGACGGCACTTCTGAGCGCCAACTGGCGGTGCTGGAGCCCAGGGATAAGAATAAAAACAGAGGAGCCAGAGGTGTAATTGGAGCAACTTTAAAATGTGTAGTACAGTGGATGTGGACAAAGCAGGAGAAATTGCCGTGAACACAGCAGGGGAACAGCTGACGTTACTGAACCCCAATAACACCGCAGCAAGTGTTGACTGTGCAGACGGCACTTCCGAGCGCCAACTGGCGGTGTTGTAGCTTAGGGATAATACTGAAAACAGAGAAGCCAGAGGTGTAATTGGAGAAACTTTCAAATCTGTAGTAGTGAGAATGTGGACAGAGCAGGAGAAATTGCCATCCGCACAGCAGGGGAACAGCTGACGTTACTGAACCCCAATAACACGGCAGCAAGTGTTGACTGTGCAGACGGCACTTCCGAGCGCCAACTGGCGGTGTTGGAGCTCAGGGATAATACTGAAAACAGAGGAGCCAGAGGTGTAATTGGAGAAACTTTCAAATCTGTAGTAGTGAGAATGTGGACAGAGCAGGAGAAATTGCCGTCCGCACAGCAGGGGAACAGCTGACGTTACTGAACCCCAATAACACGGCAGCAAGTGTTGACTGTGCAGACGGCACTTCCGAGCGCCAACTGGCGGTGTTGTAGCTCAGGGATAATACTGAAAACAGAGGAGCCAGAGGTGTAATTGGAGAAACTTTCAAATCTGTAGTAGTGAGAATGTGGACAGAGCAGGAGAAATTGCCGTCCGCACAGCAGGGGAACAGCTGACGTTAATGAACCCCAATAACACGGCAGCAAGTGTTGACTGTGCAGACGGCACTTCTGAGCGCCAACTGGCGGTGCTGGAGCCCAGGGATAAGAATAAAAACAGAGGAGCCAGAGGTGTAATTGGAGCAACTTTAAAATGTGTAGTAGTGAGAATGTGGACAGAGCAGGAGAAATTGCCGTGAACACAGCAGGGGAACAGCTGACGTTACTGAACCCCAATAACACCGCAGCAAGTGTTGACTGTGCAGACGGCACTTCCGAGCGCCAACTGGCGGTGTTGGAGCTCAGGGATAATACTGAAAACAGAGGAGCCAGAGGTGTAATTGGAGAAACTTTCAAATCTGTAGTAGTGAGAATGTGGACAGAGCAGGAGAAATTGCCGTCCGCACAGCAGGGGAACAGCTGACGTTACTGAACCCCAATAACACGGCAGCAAGTGTTGACTGTGCAGACGGCACTTCCGAGCGCCAACTGGCGGTGTTGGAGCTCAGGGATTACAGTTCATGTGGTAGAAACATGAACAGAACAGGAGACCTGGATACTGTTGCCAACCAATTATTTATTCTGGAAGAGGACTGGCAAATTCATGAGAGATCCAGGCCTTGTTCATTTTGAGAAAAGTAAGCCGGTCAACGTTATCGGAGGATAGTCGCATGCGACGGTCTGTTAGTACACCACCTGCGGCACTAAAGACGCGTTCCGATAATACACTAGCAGCAGGGCAAGCTAGCACCTCCAATGCATACTGACTTAGCTCTGGCCATGTATCTAGCTTACAGACCCAAAACTTGAAGGGAGAAGAGCCGTCTGGGAGTACACTAAGAGGGCAAGACATGTAGTCTGTCACCATCTGACGGAAACGTTGCCTCCTGCTGACTGGAGCCGTCTGTGATGGTGTAGACATTTGTGGTGGCGGGGACACAAAACTTTGCCACATTTCGGCCATACTGGTCTTGCCTTGTGCTGAGGCGCTGCTTCTGCTCCCTCTTTGTGCAGAGCTTCCTCCACTGCCTCGACGCACTGAGCTGCTTTGTAAAGCACTAGCAGCACTGCTCTCGGTTGGAATGGAGAACATGATGGAATGCACCAGTGCGTCTTGGTACTCCCGCATTTTACGCTCCCGGTTCAACGGTGTTATGAGGCTTTGTAAGTTGTCCCGGTAGCGAGGATCTAGGAGGGTGGACACCCAATAATCAGCCGTGTTGAGAATGTGGGCGATGCGGCGGTCGTTTCTCAGGCACTGCAGCATGAAATCAACCATGTGCTGCAGACTGCCAACTGGCCAAGAAACGCTGTCCCCTGCTTGAGGCGTGATCTCTGCCTGCTCTGCATCACCCCACCCTCGCTCTAGATACTGACTACTAGAGCATTGTGTACCTCCCTCCTCTGGACAGATGTCTTCCTCATCCATTGACTCCTCCTCATCCTCCTCACAAAGTGTCCCCTGCCTAGGCCTTTGTGAGGAACCACGTTGCGCAGACTGTAGAGAAGCAGATCGCATTTGTGACTCCTCATCCTCCACCTCTTCCAAAACCTCGTCCCTTAGTGCTTGCAGTGTTTTTTCAAGCAGGCAGATAAGGGGGATAGTCATGCTGACTAGTGCATCATCTGCACTCGCCATCCGCGTGGAATAATCGAAGGCACGCAAAACGTGGCAAATGTCCTTCATAGAGGCCCACTCAGTGGTGGTGAAGTGTGAACGGCGCGCACTGCGACTTGTTTGCGCCTGCTGCAGCTGGTACTCCATTACTGCTGCCTGCTGCTCACACAACCTCTCCAACATATGTAACGTTGAATTCCACCTGGTGGGTAGGTCACATATGATGCGATGTTCCGGAAGACATAATCGGCGCTGCAGAGCTGCAATGCGTGATCTTGCATTGCTGGAACGCCGCAAGTGAGCGCACTCTATGCGGACCTTGTGAAGCAGTGCATCAAGATCCGGATAGTCCCTCAAAAAACTCTGCACGACCAAGTTGAGCACATGTGCCAGACATGGGATGTGAGTGAGGTTGCCTAGGCCCAGAGCTGACACCAGATTTCGGCCATTGTCACACACTACCATGCCTGGCTGGAGATTCGCTGGCACAAACCACACGTCGCTCTGCTGCTTGATGGCATTCCAGAGCTCCTGCGCTGTGTGGCTTCGATTCCCCAAAGAAATTAATTTTAATACGGCCTGTTGACGTTTGGCCATGGCTGTGCTCATATTGGTCACCATAACAGGTAACCATTCACGGGTCGATATGGAGGTAGACCGTGACGGCTCCTGCAGCGCTGATTCAGAGGAACTGGAGTATGAGGAGGAGTCAATATGTACAGACTGGATTCCTGCAATCCTTGGAGTTGGCAGAACACGTACAGCGCCACTCTCAAGATCTGTACCCGGCTCCACAACATTTACCCAATGGGCAGTGAGGGAAAGGTATCGTCCCTGTCCATGCTTACTGGTCCACGCATCGGTGGTCAGGTGGACCTTGCTACTGACGGCGTTTTGTAGCGCATGTTTAATTTTTCCCTCCACATGATGTTGCAGGGCAGGGACGGCTTGCCTGCTGAAATAAAATCGGCTGGGCACGTTGTATTGTGGGACTGCCAATGCCATAAAGTTACGGAATGTGTCAGTCTCCACCAGCCTGAATGATAGCATTTCAAGGGCCAGTAGTTTAGCAATGCCAGCATTCAGAGCCTGTGCTCGGGGGTGGTTTGCCGAGTATGGGCGCCTTTTCTCCCATGCCTGTGCTAACGATGGCTGTAGACTGGCCTGGGAGTGTGAGGATGACTGGGAAAGTGGTGCTGTGGGTGGAATTACACTGTGTCTCTGTACAACAGTGCCAGAGATTCTTCCATGGCGATCCTGTGAGGAAGCCGAACCAGCTGTGTGTGAGCTGGAGGAAGAGGCTACAACACGAGCTGAAGAGGTGGTAGGTGGCGCTGTAGGTTGGCCTAGGTCTTCAGTGTGTTTTTGTAACTCCACCACGTGCTTGGTCCGCACATGTTTCCACATATTTGTGGTATTGAGGTTGCTGACACTTTTCCCTCTTTTCACCTTCTGATTACACAGCTTGCATTTGACAAAGCAAATGTCATCTGCAACTGTGTCAAAAAAGGACCAGGCACTGCAAGTCTTGGGAGCGCCCGCTTTGGATTTTGGAAGAGCCATGCTCCTAATGGGTGCCGAAGTGGAGGCTACAGGCAACCAAGTCTGCCCCCTCCCTCTCCCTCCTTTTTGGGCTGTTCGGGGAATCTCTTCCTCAGAGCTGCTCCCACCACCTTCCTGTCCCTCACGCCATGATGGGTCAAGGACCTCATCATCTACACCACCCTCTTCAAACAACTGCTTCTCCTGGGTAGTCTCGACAGCACAGTACGCACCAGAAAGTGGCACCTGAGTCTCATCATCAGATGCGTACTGAGGTGTGCTGCTGACCATAGGCACTGGCCCACCCGCCTCTTCAGATTCAGAGAGACAAAACGGTTGCGCATCACTGCATACTACCTCTTCTTCAAATTCTCGAATTCTGCTTGGCTGGCCCCCTCTTTCCAAGCCAAGAGATTCAGAGAACAGAAGTAGAGATGGCTCCTGTCCAGGGCTCTCTGACTGCCTGGGCAATTTGGCAGGTGGTGAAGAGACAGATGGGTGCTCTTCAGTGCTCAGGACCTGAGAGGATCTGGAACTAATTGAAATCGATGCGTTAGCTGCCATCCATCCGACAACGGCTTCAATTTGGTCCTCCCGCAGCAGTGGGGTACGGCTAGCTCCTACAAAGCTGCGCATAAAGGACTGTTCCCTGGTAAAACTGGGGGATGCTGAGTCACTGGTGCCCGCAGCAGGCACAGAATCCCCACGTCCTCTCCCTGCAGGCACAGAATCCTCACGTCCTCTCCCTGCAGAAACTCCACGCCCACGACCACATGCCTTACTCCCTGCCTTCTTCATCTTGGTAGACTGATAAAGATAGGCAGAAAAGTACTAAGGGCTTAGTGTGCTTATTCCTGAACAGCTGCTAACAGGTATAAGAAACACTAATTTTATAAAGTGTGGACTAGACTTTAATATGAGCTAATGTGGCCTACACAACTGTAAAGTGGAGTGTTTGGTGAACTTTATTTAGGTTTTTTTTGTCACAAAAAGACACTGGATGTGCCTAAAGATGTAATAACGATAGTATCACAAACTTTTTGTAGCTATTACAATGTAGGAAGGTAACCTACAATGCAATAGATGAGGCTGCAAAAAATAGGCTAATACTAATCTGACTGGGGCTGCAGGGCCCAATGCTGCAGAAAGGCTCCTCTAACTACTCCTATATAGTGTGTTTGGAACCAATTTAGCTGAATACGGATGGAACCACCACACTAATAGGAGAAATCAGGAAAAATTATGAATTGGCAAAAAAGGACAATGTATGAGGCAGTGACACACACTGAGTGCACTACAACCAGACGTGGTTGAAGCACACACTACAGGGTGAGCTGCACTCACACACCAGACCTTGCAGACAGCGGTGAACAGTACAGATGCAGAGCACTGTGCACTAGCGCTGCAAGACCAAAAAAATTTCTCTATCTACTCCTATATAGTGTGTTTGGAACCAATTTAGCTGAATACGGATGGAACCACCACACTAATAGGAGATATCAGGAAAAATTATGAATTGGCAAAAAAGGACAATGTATGAGGCAGTGACACACACTGAGTGCACTACAACCAGACGTGGTTGAAGCACACACTACAGGGTGAGCTGCACTCACACACCAGACCTTGCAGACAGCGGTGAACAGTACAGATGCAGAGCACTGTGCACTAGCGCTGCAAGACCAAAAAAATTTCTCTATCTACTCCTATATAGTGTGTTTGGAACAAATTTAGCTGAATACGGATGGAACCACCACACTAATAGGAGATATCAGGAAAAATTATGAATTGGCAAAAAAGGACAATGTATGAGGCAATGACACACACTGAGCGCACTACAACCAGACGTGGCTGAAGCACACACTACAGGGTGAGCTGCACTCACACACAGAGACCTTGCAGAAAGCGGTGAACAGCACAGAGAACTGTGCACTAGCGCTGCAAGGCACAGCGATTTATAAAGTAGCTTGGGTAAAGCAGAATAGACCAAATAGGTAGCTAAAACTGTCCCTCAGAACAACAGCATCCTATCCCTAACTGAATTCACAGCAGAGTGAGCTCAAAATGGCGGCGGCGGCTTTTATAGTGCATCATGACATCATTTCAGCAGCCAATCACAGCCATGCCATTAGTTAAGATGCCTACATGCCTAACAGGATGTGCCCACACTTCTTAGGATCCTCATTGGCTGAATAAAATGAAAATGGCTCATTGCATTATGGGAACTTCCGATTCCGGTATACGATATTGCAAAAGTATCGGAATTAAGTATCAGAATTCCGATACCGCGAATATCGGCCGATACCCGATATTTCAGTATCGGAATGCTCAACACTAATTACCACACAATAATTTATCAATAAAGTTAACATTATCATCATACATATTTTCCTATATTGACCCGTGTTTTCAGCCTTTCAGCTGAGGTGTGCATTACGCTTTTCAGCAGCAGCTGAGGAGTGTTTTGTCAGGTTTTGTAGCAGCTGAGGTGTTCTTAATTTGCATCTAAGAATAATGCAACCATATGAATAGAAATTGATATAGATCCATATTTATTTACAGTGAGAATTGTAGTAAAGCCAGGTGGGAAAGGGTTAAATCCTAGCAGGCTCTGATTATTTGCACTTGGTTGGCTCTGCATATAATCGGGCTAGGTGCTCACCTTAGTTAGTCTGCTGGGGGGAAGCTGACCAGAGTGGGTGATAGTGGAGCTGAAGAGAAACTACATAGATTGTGTGCATCAAACTGCAAGTATCACTGGAAGTTATGGATAATTGCTGTTTTGTTTGACTGAACTGAGACTAGCTCAGTCGTGTCTGAGTAGCCACGGTCTATATTGTGTAGTTAGCAACTGGCAAGGCTAGGGATTTTTGTTTTTCAGTGCTGTGCAACCTGTGGAAATCCAGTGCATGTGTGAATGCTACATAATACATGCCTGAAAGTGAAACCTATAGTGTTTGTGTGTATGTATGTGATATGGCAAACAGGTGCAAGCCTCCATATACATATTGCCCATCGTTTGTCACACCAGGGAGACGAGAAACACATAGATGGGTTTCTGTCAATTTGGTAGACGGCACTAATTTGTAATACATATAGTTGAAACCAGAAGTTTACATACACTATATAAAAAGACACATATGCATGTTTTTCTCAATATCTGACATGAAATCTGAATAAACCTTTCCAATTTTAGATCAATTAGGATAATTATTAATATTTGCCAAATGCCAGAAGAATGAGAGAGAGAAAATGTTTAATGCATTTTTATTACTTACTGCAAAGTCAAAAGTTTACATACACTAAGATTACTATGCCTTTAAACAATTCTGGATTGCCCATATGATGATGTCATGTGTTTGGAAGATTCTGAAGGTTTTTTGGCAACATCTGAGTTAATTAGAGAAACACCTGTGGATGTATTTTAATGCACAAGTCTGGCTCATCCTTGGGTACAATGTCAAGATACCTGAAGGTGCCTCATTCATCTGTACAAACAATTATACACAAGTACAGACAAGATGGGAATGTCCACCATCATACCGCTCAGGAAGGAGATGGGTTCTGTGTCCCAGATATGAACGTGCTTTGGTACGACTTGTGCATATTAACCCAAGGACAAAAGCGAAAGACCTTGTGAAGATGATTGCGGAAGCTGGTAAGATTGTGTCAATATCCACAGTGAAACGAGTATGGTATCAACATGGGCTGAAAGGCCACTCTGCCAGGAAGAATCAGAAATTACTCCAAAAATTAAGGTCTTTGTTCCTGTGTGCATTTGCAAACATTAATGTGACTTTTTTATGTTTATTTTGGAGTAATTACTTTTTCTTTCTTTCTTTATTTTGCAGAAATTATTCCAAAAGAATCATAAAAAAGCCATAATGTTTGCAAACGCACACACGATAAAAGACCTTAATTTTTGGAGACATGTCCTGTGGTCTGATGAAACTAAAATTGAACTTTTTGGGCATAATGACCATCATTACGTTTGGAGGAAAAAAGGAGAAGCTTGGAAGCCTAAGAACACCATCTCAACTGTGAAACACGGGGGTGGCAGCATCATGTTGTGGGGTTGTTTGCTGCAGGTGGTACTGGTGCACGTCACAAAATAGATGACATTATGAGAAAAGAAGATTATGTGGCAATACTGAAGCAACATCTCAAGACATCAGCCAGGAAGTTAAACCTTGGGCGGAAAGGGGTCTTCCAAATGGACAATGACCCGAAGCATACTGCCAAAATGGTAACAAAGTGGCTTAAGGATAACAAAGTCAATGTTTTGGAGTGGCCATAACAAAGCCCTGATCTCAATACTATTGAAAATTTCTGGGCAAAGCTGAAAAGGCAGGTGTGAGCAAGGCGATATACACACCTGGATCAGTTACACCTGTTTTGTCAGGAGGAATGGGCCCAAATTCCGACCAACTATTGTGAGAAGCTTGTGGAAGGATATCCCAAACGTTTGAGCCAAGTTATTCAGTTTAAGAGCAATGGTACAAAATACTAATGAAATGTATGTAAACTTTTGACTTTGCCGTAAGTAATAAAAATGCTTGAAAACATTCTCTCTCTCATTATTCTGGCATTTGGCAAATATAAAAAAATGATGTTAATCCTAATTGACCTAAAACAGGAAAGGTTTATTCAGATTTCATGTCAGATATTGAGAAAAACATGCATATGTGTCTTTTTATATAGTGGATGGAAACTTCTGTTTTCAGCTGTATAATGGGTGTGATATACATACAACATCTGGAGATTAACTGATAGTCTGCCATGAATGGCACCTTTTTCTTCTTATACAAGAAACATACTGGATCCAATATACTTGCAGTTTCCATCTGCTATGTGGTCATTGACCTTGGTTCACATAAGTCCCTGTTCAATGTGGTTCTTCTTCCTATACTTTTATTACTAACGCCTCTACAATTCTCTTACATATATACAGTTGTGCTCAAAAGTTTACATACGCCGGCAGAATTTTTGCTTTCTTGGCCTTGTTTCAGAAAATATGAATGATAACAAAAAAACTTTTTCTCCACTCATGTTTATTGGTTGGGTGAAGCCATTTATTGTCAAACTACTGTGTTTTCTCTTTTTAAATCTCGATGACAACCAAAAACATCCAAATGACCCTGATTAAAAGTTCACATACCCCAGTTCTTAATACCGTGTATTGCCCCATTTAACATCAATGACAGCTTGAAGTCTTTTGTGGTAGTTGTGGATGAGGTTCTTTATTTTCTCAGATGGTAAAGCTGCCCATTCTTCTTGGCAAAAAGCCTCCAGTTCCTGTAAATTCCTGGGCTGTTTAGCATGAACTGCGCGCTTGAGATCTCCCCAGAGTGGCTCAATGATATTGAGGTCAGGAGACTGAGATGGCCACTCCAGAACCTTCACTTTGTTCTACTGTAACCAATGACAGGTCGACTTGAGCTTTAGGAGTCCCATTACCTAACAATTTTAACAGAATGTGTATGAGGGCCTCCTTTATGTCTAATACAGGGTGTATTGAAGTCCCTCTTCCTTCTAATTTATAGCAGTTCATACATTATCCGCATAGGCTTTGTGACTTTCAGAGTCCCTCCTTCATAAATTAAACAGGATGTGTCTGATCATGTCTCACACACCACATACCCAGATAAGGTAGTAAAATATTTAAACTACATTTACCAGTGGGTGTAGTTTTATTTCCCCCACTACTATGTCATATACTGTAGTCATAGGCGACGGGGAAATGCGGTGAGAGATGGCCCGGCTACTAAGGGGTGGAGGAGACTTTTTTTTCCCTCTTTTTAATTTTGCCTTACATACAAGTCATTATACAGGAAAGAATGTTTCCTAACACTTGTCCTGTAAAATCCATGTTATCTTCGTTTTGTTTTATTGTTAGTCCATTAAAGTGGAGTAATACTCTGACTACATTGTTCCCAGCTGCGAACTGTAAGTCAGAGATGCGTCCAGGCGTCTTCCCCATGCTGTTCCCATTCCATTTGAGCTCTGTTTCCATCAATTTCAGCTGTTTTTGTTTTTTCTTCTTTCTCCCTAACCCCCCCCCCAGCCTTCCTGTTGGGGCTTTCTGGAAAAATGCATCAGTTTCCCACTAGCTTCCATTATGCTCGAATCGAGTGCGTCCAACCTGCGTGATTTGAGTACCGAGCACTAGTGCATTTTAGTGTTTGATCTTCACTAATAGTCATGCTATGAGGGACTTATAATTAATGGGGGGGGGGGTGGATGCAGGACAGGGACTTAAGCCCCCGTCTCACATAGCGAGATCGCTAGTGAGATCGCTGCTGTGTCACGGTTTTGGTGACGCAACAGCGACCTCACCAGCGATGTCGCTATGTGTGACACTTTGCAACGATCAGGCCCCTGCTGTGAGGTCGCTGATCGCTGCAAAATGTCCTGGACCATTTTTTGGTCGTTGCTCTCCCACCGGTCAGCACACATCGCTGTGTGTGACCAGCGGGAGCAGCGATCAGGCTGGTAACTATGGTAAACATCGGGTTACTAGGGGCACACGCGCACCTAGTAACCCGTTGTTTATCATGGTTACGAGCCTGCTAAAGTGAACGGTAACCTCCCGCTCACCGTAGCAGAGTGGTAACCATGATAAACAACGGGTTACTAGGTGCGCGTGTGCCCCTAGTAACCCAGATGTTTATCATGGTTATGAGCCTGCTAAAGTGAGTGGTAACCTCCCGCTCACCGTAGCAGAGTGGTAACCATGATAAACAACGGGTTACTAGGTGCGCGTGTGCCCCTAGTAACCCGATGTTTATCATGGTTACCAGCCTGCTCCTGCTTCAGCAGGCTGGTAACCAGGAGCAGGACATCGTGGAAAGATTCTTTCCACGATGTCGCTGCTCCCCTGATCGTTGGTGAGCCTGCCTGTTTGACAGCTCACCAGCGACCACATAGCGACGCAGCAGCGATCCCTGACAGGTCGTATCGTTGTCGGGATCGTTGCAGCGTCGCTAAGTGTGACGGGGCCATAAGACTATGTGCACACATTCAGGATTTCCAGCGGAAAATTCTACTGCAAATCCTGATGTGTTGGCAGGAAAAACGCTGCATAAAATACATTTTTTAATGTGCTTTTTAAAGGTGTTTTTGTTGCAGATTTTTCTCCACTCGTTAGAATGGGTGAAATATGCTGCAAGAATTGACATTATGCAGATCTGAATCTGCTGCAAATCTGTAAGGAAAAAGTAGGCAGCGTGTGCATAAGACTTCAGGATTCTCATTCAATTTGCTGGTACAGTAAAATGCTGCGTATTTGCTGCAACATGTGCACATAGCCTTGAGATTAATTGGGGGAATGTTAATGATTAATTTATATTTGTTGGGCTCCAGAAATTATAGTTAATGGGGGGCACAGAGCTAGGTTACTTATCACTTTATATTTTTAATGGTGCATTGCTAATTGTATATTAATAGTGGGGTACATATTTGTATTCAGGGGAGCAATGTGAGGGAGACAAGTGTGTATATATGATATATGTGACCTTGTTATTTTCAGGGCTGCGGTGATTAGTGTGACAGGAGAGTTGTGGTTGGGAGATGTCGAAATGAAGGTCTGAGCAGATGGAGAAGAAACAACAGAAAATGGCTCTAATCAGATAAGACATTAGCAGTAAGCATTTATTCTGCACTGTATGACTTGGAATGATAACGTTATTTGTAAAATACCTTAGGCTGCATTCTCACATTTGTGTGAAATGTCTGTGAGCTGACAGACTTTTTCATTGGATGGCACATGGACTCATGGTTTCATAGATCCATTCAAATATTATATACAGTGCTGGCCAAAAGTATTGGCACCCCTGCAATTCTGTCAGATAATACTCAGTTTCTTCCTGAAAATGATTGCAATCACCAATTCTTTGGTATTATTATCTTCATTTAATTTGTCTTCAATGAAAAAAACACAAAAAGAATTGTCCTAAAGCCAAATTGGATATAATTCCACACCAAACCTAAAAAAGGGGATAGTTCAGTAGAACTATCAGCTGTGTATCCACCTGACTTCTGCACAATACAACTGATGGTCCCAACTCCATTTATAAGGCAAGAAATCCCACTTATTAAACCTGACAGGGCACACCTGTGAAGTGAAAACCATTTCCGGTGACTACCTCTTGAAGTTCATCAAGAGAATGCCAAGAGTGTGCAAAGCAGTCATCAGAGCAAAAGGTGGCTACTTTGAAGAACCTAGAATATAAGACATATTTTCAGTTGTTTCACACTTTTTTGTTAAGTATATAATTCCACATGTGTTAATTCATGGTTTTGATGCCTTCAGTGTGAATGTACAATTTTCATAGTAATGAAAATACAGAAAAATCTTGAGAAGGTGTGTCCAAACTTTTGGTCTGTACTGTACGTACTATATGTCAGTGTGTTTTCACGGACTGTCTTCTCCCACAGTGTCCCTGTATACAAATAAGAATAAAATAATAAAATCCTTATACTCACCTGTCTGGAGATGTCCCCCGCTGTAATCCTCTGACCGCTGGCGCCGAGGAGTCGGGGAGAATGACTCGCTCCTGCCGGGGCCCGCTCGCTGGAGCGCCTCATTCTTCCTATTCTCCATAGGAATAGGATCTTGGAGATGGGAGTATCCATTTAATTACATAATTTCCTTCTTTAGCATATTTAACACCATCCCTAATTACGTAGCATCCTTTCTAGCTATGCATGGTACCATCCCTAATTATATAGCATCCTCTACGTTCAGCGCTGTCCCATTATTACATAGTATCATCTCTTATTATGTATAACACCGTCCTTTACACAGTGTATTCTCGTTATTTTTGTTAATACTCGAGCCAATCAGCGGGATCTATTGTAAAACTTGCTAACATCTTCGGCTGGTATTCAGGCTGAAGCATCTTGGATGTTGTAACGGGTCCGGGAGGCGGAACCTCTGAGCTACTATACAAGGGGGCGGCCCTTGTAAGGGAGCGGGTGGCAGTCTCTGGATGAACGGACAGGGAGATACGGCGAGTGATCAGGGCAGTCTCTGGGTGAACGGACAGGGAGATACGGCAAGTGATCAGGGCAGTCTCTGGGTAAGGGGTAGGTACGACCTGTGATGGCAGAGCCTCCGGGTAGGCTAGCAGGCAGATGGTAGATGGGTGCTCCCAGGTGAGCAAGCGAGAGTCTCAGGAATAGCAGGTGGTCACGGCACGTGACGGCGGAGCCTCAGGGCAGGCAGGCAGGCAGGTAACGGAGAAGCGCTCCCAGGTGAGCGGGCAAGAGTCTCTGGAATAGCTGGTGGTCACCGCACGTGACAACGGGACCTCCGGGCTGGCAAGCAGGCAGGTAACGGAGAAGCGCTCCCAGGTGAGCGGGCAAGCTGGTCCAAAGACAGACTGACCGGAGTAGTAAAGCAGACCGTCGGACCTCAGACAAGCAGGCAGGTAGCTGATATGCGCTCCCAGGTGAGCGGGCAGGCTGGTCCTTAGACAGACTGACAGGAGTAGAAAGGCAGACCGTCGGACCTCAGACTGGCAGACAGGTAACAAGTATTCAGGCAGGAAACAGGCAGGTAACTGGCAGGAATCAGGCAGGTAACTGGCAGGTAACTGGCAACGGGACCTGAGGGCTGAAGCACAGGTGAGACACAGGTGCAAACAACATTGCTCGGGCACCTCCATTTTGGAGGAGGTGCCTTTTATATGATGAAGTCCTCCGGCCATTGGCCGGGGACTCTTTAGGGCGGCGCGCGCGGCCCCTTTAAGAGGAGGGGAGCGCGCGCGCCCTAAGCACAGGGGCCGGGAAGGAGCGCGCGCCGAGAGCAGAGCAGGAGGAGGACGCCGGGACGGAGCGCGCGCTGACAGCAGAGCGGGGAGAGGACGCCGGGCAGGAGCGCGCGCTGACAGCAGAGCGGGGAGAGGACGCCGGGCACGAAGCAGAGCGGTGAGGGGAGCAGCGTCCCTGCCTAGCAGAGGGCAGGGACGCCAGCGCTACAGTACCCCCCCCTTTAGGCCCCCCCTTTTTTAGGCCAGACAGAAATTTAGCTAGGATGAGAGGGGCATGGATGTTCTCCCGGGGCTCCCACGTTCTCTCCTCAGGACCAAACCCCTTCCAATCTACCAGAAAAAAGGTCTTTCCTCTTACCCTTTTGCTGGCAAGAATGTTCTCTACCTCAAACTTGTCCTCAGCAGAAACCAGAGCAGGAGGCGTACCTGTAGACTTAGAAAAAGAGTTAAGTACCACAGGTTTGAGGAGAGATACATGGAAGGAGTTAGGGATCCGTAAGTTGGCCGGGAGTTTCAATTTATAGGCTACCGGGTTGATCTGACCGATGACCATCAGTGGGCCGATGAACCGAGACCCTAACTTATAGGAAGGGATCTTGAGTCGGACATATTTGGACGAGAGCCAGACTTTATCCCCAGGACGGAATTGAGGAGGGTCCATCGCTAAATGCTGCCAGGGGGCAGCAGGTACTGGCAGAGGAAGAAGGCGGCCGGCCGACAGGTGTCTCGGAACTTTGTTGCGGGCGCAGGATACACAGGCAGAAACAAAGTCCATAACATCCTTGTGCAGGTTAGGCCACCAGTAGTGTCGGGTAATAAGCTGGAGGGTCTTTTTCCGACCGGCGTGGTCAGCTAGTTTAGACGAATGACCCCAGTGTAGGATTCTCTCCCGATCAGGTACCGATACGAACGTCTTACCAGGAGGGAGACAATTTAGACTCACGGGAGCCACCTGCATTACTCTGGCGGGATCGATGGGGCAGTCACATGGTCTATGAGGTGGTGATGTCTCTGCCTCCTCCTTAACAAAGACATCAGCACTAGACCAATAAGGAAACGGAAGTCCAGGTAGATTAGCTGGGATAGGAGAGGGACGGACGGAATGGACGGGAACCAGGCAGGTTTTAAGACAGGCCTGTCCCCAGTGAAGGACTTCTCCGGTTTGCCAGTCAAGCACGGGTGCATGTCTCTGGAGCCAAGGCAGACCTAGCAAGAGGGCGTGAGGGAGACCAGGCAGAACGTGAAAGGAGATACTCTCTGAATGCAGCATTCCTACCTGCAGAGTAATGGATTCGGTGATGAATTGGATGGGGCGAGGTAAGAGGCCCCCATCCACGGCAACAACAGACAAGGGTACAGCCAGAGGTTTGGTGGGGATGCGGAATTTCTCCACCAGGGACTGTGAAATAAGATTTCCGGCTGCTCCAGAGTCAAGTTGGGCTAGTTCGGAATAACGATTCTCCCCGCAGATGATTGAGACTGACAACAGCAGGGATGGAGAGGATTTATTTTTGTCTAGATCGACCCCTCTGAGTGAACCTAGATACAGGCGTTCTCCCGACCTCTCCGGGCAGGCACGGATCAGATGCTCCTTACTGCCACAGTAGAAGCAGCTCCCCTCGGCACGGCGGAAATCCTGACGGGATTTGACCATCTTGGTCTGGTCGACCTGCATAGGCTCAGGAGAGTGTACCTGTGGAGAAACGGAAGGAATGACGGGTTCCTGGAAAGTAGGAGCTAGACGTGGAATCCTTCTCTCACGGGTGACCTCTTTGGCACGCTCCTGGAACCGTAGGTCAATCCGGGTGGCAAGGGTTATTAGATCATCGAGAGTGGTAGGAATGTCCCGACCAGCAAGTTCATCTTTAATACGGCCGGACAGACCCTCCCAGAAGACGGATACCAGGGCTTCGTTATCCCAGGCCAGCTCCGAGGCAAGGGTACGGAACCGTATGGCATATTGGCCCACGGTGAGGCTTCCCTGACGGAGGCGAAGCAGAGAAGATGCGGATGAGGTCCTCCGTCCGGGTTCGTCGAAGGCTTTCCGGAAAGCCATGAGAAAGGCAGGCAAGTCGGACACCAGGGGATCTCCTCTCTCCCATAGAGGATTTAGCCAGGCCAGGGCCTCCCCGGTGAGATGGGACATGATAAAGGCAATTTTGGCTCGGTCGGAGTTAAACTGGTGGGATAATAGTTCAAAATGCAGGGTGCACTGATTTATGAAGCCCCGAGCCAGGACGGAGTCGCCTCCGAAGCGAGGAGGTGCAGAGAGCCGGGGTCCGGAAAAGGATACCATGGTACTGGCGGAGGTTGTTGGTGGATCAGACAGAGTGTTCAGGCGAGTATTAACATTCCGCAGGTGACCCAGGATGGTCTCCTGTTGGGACCTCTGACGGGACAGTTCAAGACAGAGGTCCGAGAGCGAGGGAGCTTGGGTGCCACCGGGTTCCATGGCCCGAGCAAACTGTAACGGGTCCAGGAGGCGGAACCTCTGAGCTACTATACAAGGGGGCGGCCCTTGTAAGGGAGCGGGTGGCAGTCTCTGGATGAACGGACAGGGAGATACGGCGAGTGATCAGGGCAGTCTCTGGGTGAACGGACAGGGAGATATGGCAAGTGATCAGGGCAGTCTCTGGGTAAGGGGTAGGTACGACCTGTGATGGCAGAGCCTCCGGGTAGGCTAGCAGGCAGATGGTAGATGGGTGCTCCCAGGTGAGCAAGCGAGAGTCTCAGGAATAGCAGGTGGTCACGGCACGTGACGGCGGAGCCTCAGGGCAGGCAGGCAGGCAGGTAACGGAGAAGCGCTCCCAGGTGAGCGGGCAAGAGTCTCTGGAATAGCTGGTGGTCACCGCACGTGACAACGGGACCTCCGGGCTGGCAAGCAGGCAGGTAACGGAGAAGCGCTCCCAGGTGAGCGGGCAAGCTGGTCCAAAGACAGACTGACCGGAGTAGTAAAGCAGACCGTCGGACCTCAGACAAGCAGGCAGGTAGCTGATATGCGCTCCCAGGTGAGCGGGCAGGCTGGTCCTTAGACAGACTGACAGGAGTAGAAAGGCAGACCGTCGGACCTCAGACTGGCAGACAGGTAACAAGTATTCAGGCAGGAAACAGGCAGGTAACTGGCAGGAATCAGGCAGGTAACTGGCAGGTAACTGGCAACGGGACCTGAGGGCTGAAGCACAGGTGAGACACAGGTGCAAACAACATTGCTCGGGCACCTCCATTTTGGAGGAGGTGCCTTTTATATGATGAAGTCCTCCGGCCATTGGCCGGGGACTCTTTAGGGCGGCGCGCGCGGCCCCTTTAAGAGGAGGGGAGCGCGCGCGCGCGCGCCCTAAGCACAGGGGCCGGGAAGGAGCGCGCGCCGAGAGCAGAGCAGGAGGAGGACGCCGGGACGGAGCGCGCGCTGACAGCAGAGCGGGGAGAGGACGCCGGGCAGGAGCGCGCGCTGACAGCAGAGCGGGGAGAGGACGCCGGGCACGAAGCAGAGCGGTGAGGGGAGCAGCGTCCCTGCCTAGCAGAGGGCAGGGACGCCAGCGCTACAGATGTACAGTGAATACGGAAAGTATTCAGACCCCTTTAAATTTTTCACTCTGTTTCATTGCTGCCATTTGATAAATTCTAAAAAGTTCATTTTTTTTTCTCATTAATGTACACTCTGCACCCTATCTTGGCTAAAAAAAAAACAGAAATGTAGAAATTTTTTCAAATTTGTTAAAAAAGAAAAACAGAAATATCACATGGTCATAAGTATTCAGACCCTTTGCTCAGACACTCATATTTAAGTCAAATGCTGTCCATTTCCTTGTGATCCTCCTTGAGATGGTTCTACTGCTTCATTGGAGTCCAGCTGTATTTAATTAAACTGATAGGTGTGTGACTTTCCAAATCAAGTCCTGTCTATATAAGACCTCACAGGTCACAGTGCATGTCAGACCAAATGAGAATCATGAGCTCAAAGGAACTGCCCAAGGAGCTCAGAGACAGAATTGTGGCAAGGCACAAATCTGGCCAAGGTTACAAAGAATTTCTGCAGTACTCAAGTTTCCTAAGAGCACAGTGGCCTCCATAATCCTTAAATGGAAGAAGTTTGGGACCACCAGAAGTCTCCCTAGACCTGGCCATCCAGCCAAACTGAGCAATCGTGGGAGAAGAGCCTTTGTGAGAGAGGTAAAGAAAAACCCCAAGATCCTTGTGGCTGAGCTCCATAGATGCAGTAGGGAGATGGGAGAAAGTTCTACAAAGTCAACTATCACTGCAGCCCTCCACCAGGCGGGCCTTTATGGCAGAGTGGCCCAACGGAAGCCTCTCCTCAGTGCAAGACATATGAAAGCCCGCATAGAGTTTGCTCAAAAACGCATGAAGAACTCCCAGACTATGAAAAATAAGATTCTCTGGTCTGATGAGACGAAGATAGAACTTTTTGGTGATAATTCTAAGCGGTATGTGTGGAGAAAACCAGGCACTGCTCATCACCTGCCCAATACAATCCCAACAGTGAAACATGGAGGTGGCAGCATCATGCTATGGGGTGTTTTTCAGCTGCAGGGACAGGACGACTAATTGCAATTGAAGGAAACATGAATGCGGCCAAGTACAGAGATGAAAACCTCTTCCAGACTGCTCTGGACCTCAGACTTGGCCGAAGGTTCACCTTCCAACAAGACAATGACCCTAAGCAAACAGCTAAAATAACAAAGGAGTGGCTTCAGAACAACTCTGTGACCATTCTTGACTGGCCCAGCCAGAGCCCTGTACTAAACCCAATTGAGCATCTCTGGAGAGACCTGAAAATGGCTGACCACCAACGTTCACCATCCGACCTGATGGAACTGGAGAGGATCTGCAAGGAAGAATGGCAGAGGATTCGCAAATCCAGGTGTGAAAAACTTGTTGCATCATTCCCAAGAAGACTCATGGCTGTACTGGCTCAAAAGGGTGCTTCTACACAATACAATTCAATAAATTTGCAAAAATTTCTAAATTTCTGTTTTTTTTCAGTCAAGATGGGGTGTAGAGTGTACATTAATGAGAAAAAAAATGAACTTTTTAGAATTTACCAAATGGCTGCAATGAAATAAAGAATGACAAATTTAAAGGGGCCTGAATACTTTCCGTACCCACTGCATGTGGGATTTAATACAAGGGCTTCTTTAATACAAGGGTTCTTGATCGACTGAATACCTTGACCCCGATCCAGTTCCCATGGAGTCCTGTGAATCTTTTTCTTCGACTCTACATTCCACTATTATATATTGATGCTGGTTACACAGATATTTTGGCCATGGCACAGGTTGTGTGGCATAAAATCATTGTAATCTGCTTCTACATTATATAGCAGAATAGGGTCACATTATGTACCGCAATAAGCAGATAAAAAAGAAATTGCGACCCCTGCTGTGACAAGTTCCAATGTAACCCTACTCACCTGCATCACGCTACCATGCAGCAGCAGCGGCACAGACCGAAGTTTGGCGGCTTTACCTATGTTGTGACCATACTTCTTGTAGCCCCAGCATAGGCTAGACTGTGTGTGTGTGTGTGGGCTAACGTCACGGCCATGCAATGTCTATGTGGCGCCCTGCTGTGCATTGGTGCCACAGAACCCCGAAGGGTGCATAGATGGACTTCTCCACAAGAGGCCCTCACACATTCACACACCTCCACCCTACCACCTCAGACCAGCAGAGGGAGCCCATTAGGGATATATATAGGGAGGGTGGATCCAGGCAGCTCAGACGAGTTCCTGCTGAGACACAGAGAGGGACAGAGCTCAGAGTGAGCTGAGAGTGTGCTGACGCTCAGAGAGCAGTGAAGAAAGCAGCAAGCTGGCTGCTGTGCTTAGGCGAGCCAAGGCCTACAGCACGTGTGGAAGCCTAGTGAGGGCCTTGAGTGGGCCGAAGGCGAGAGGAGAAGGAAGAAGTAGTGAGGGGGCAGAGGAGCATACCAGGCTCACCCCGATATATATACCGGACACCGGGTCCGCGTCTACAGGGACCCTTTACACCCAGTTGGAACCACCGGAACTCCTGGATGACTACAGGTCCCAGGTTCACCGAACACTGACTAAAGTACCAGGGCTAGGAGTCACGGAGGTCCCAGTGTCCAGGAAGAGTGACCTCCAAAGAGAAGGCCCTACCACCAGGTCAGCAGGTGCAGAGAGAGACAGTAACCAAGCTGGGCCCAGCTCCAGGCAGGCCAGAAGCTTAGAGAATAAAGCAACAGATCAGGAGGCCCTACCCGCTCACTGGGGGGAGTCCAGAAGTGCGCCCTTCACGTGGAGTACCATGGACCGTGCCTGCAGCATCACAGAGTAAAGGTACTGAAGCTTACCCCTGTGTGAGTGTCCATCCTTCCTCCGGGACCGTCCTGCAGTCTCTCCCTTGCACCACCATCCAGTACATCCCCCACGCTGCCCTGAGGCCCGCTCCACCTGTTGGGAGCCATTCCATCACAAGCTGCCCTACCATCTGTCTCAGAGGACTGCTCCGCAGCGGCGGCACCCCGTAGCCGCATTCCACAAGTGACGTCACGAATAATCCCAAAACCCCCTATAATAGAAGTTCCCCTTTTCACTGACCGCCCTGGGTCACGGACCAGGCCAGCCACCGTGATATCCCCCGGCAACCAGAGGCCCGGCTGCCGAGTACCCCACGGCCCTGGGGGCGCGTCATGTTTTGGTGTCACGAACAGGATTGCCGGCCCATCAAACTGGTACCATCGGTTCATGGGAGGAAGACCTTTCCTGTCCATTATGCTGGACGGCATCGCGACACCGGCCCTGCTGGACACTGTATCTCAGGTAACCATCATGCCAGATGTCCTCTACAAAAGGTTCTGGTCCATAGACGAACTTCACCCACCAGCTCCAAACCTTTCCGTGTATGCCTCCAATGGCCTTCCCCTTAACCTAGTCGGGGTTAAGGATGTGGCAGTAAAGGTGGGAAGAGTGGAACTGAAGGACCAGGTACTAATTGTAGTAGAGACTAATCCTGATGATACAGACTTGTATATGGTACTTGGCACAAATATTGTCGGTAACTGTTTGGGAGAAGTGTTGTTTTTGCTCCAACAGATGGCCGACACTGCCAAACCAGGGCAGAGGAGGGTGCTCCAGAAAGAGATCCGAGCCCTTATGTACCAGCAACAGGTAAAGCTATCAGGTGGTGAAATTGGTAATGTACGGGTGACAGACCCGATACACATTGTGATTCCCCCGATGAGTGAGATGCTGATTTGGTGTAGAGCAGCAATAGGTCTCAGGGGACGGAGCTACCAGGCTGTAGTAGAGCCCCTTAGCTCGGAGCATAGACCTACACTCTTGACTGCCAGAGGGGTAGTGGATGTACGCAATGGGAGGGTGCCCGTACGCCTCCTAAACTATGGGGAGGACGACGTTAGATTACCACGCTACGCCACTGTTGCCAAACTGTACACAGTAGATAACAACTGCATACACATGGCGGAGTCCTTAACCTCACCAGACGAAGTGGAGGATAATGACCCGGGAACCCAGGTGGAGGATTGGTGTCAACACCTCCATCTTGGGACAGACAACACTCCTGCCCATCAGAAACAGGATGTACACCGGGTGGTTCAGGAATACAAGCAGGTATTCAGTAAACACCCACTTGACTTTGGGAGGATTAAAGGGGCACAACACCATATACCCACAGGTGACCATCCACCCATCAAAGAACGTTACAGGCCCATACCACCAGCACACTACCAGAAGGCGAAGGAGATGTTGCACGACATGAAGAAGGCAGGGGTAGTAAGGGATAGCTGTAGTCCCTGGGCAGCTCAGCTGGTCCTAGTCAGGAAAAAGGACGGAAGCATGAGAATGTGTGTAGATTACAGACAGGTAAATCGCATAACACACCAAGATCCATACCCTTTGCCCCGTATAGAGGAATCCCTGGCTGCATTAAAGTCTGCAAATTACTTCACCCTTGACCTCACTAGTGGGTACTGGCAAGTAGCTGTGGCTGAGGAGGATCGGAAAAAATGGCCTTTACTACCCCGATGGGACTCTGCGAGTTCAACAGTATGCCGTTTGGACTCTGCATCGCCCCCGGAACGTTCCAGAGATTGATGGAGTGCTGCCTGGGACACCGCAACTTCGAGACTGTACTGCTATACCTGGATGACGTGATAGTGTACTCCAAAACGTACGAGGACCATTTGAAGCACCTGGCAGAGGTATTTGAGTCGCTGTCCCGGTATGGGATGAAGCTGAAGCCCTCCAAGTGCCACCTGCTCAAGCGAAAGGTACAGTACCTGGGGCACATAGTCCAGAAGGAGTAGCACCGGACCCGGAGAAGGTCACTGCCATCCAGAAATGGCCAGAGCCGAAGAGCCTCAAGGAGGTACGTCAGTTCCTGGGACTAGTCGGGTATTACCGGAGGTTTGTGAAGGACTATACCAAGAAAGCGGCGCCTTTGCAAGATCTCCTGGTAGGACAGTCCGGGAGACGCAGAAACCCCCCGTTCCAGTGGGGTAAGGAGCAAGCTGAATCCTTTGAGGTGATGAAGGAGATCCTGACCGGCGAAGAGATCCTAGCCTACCCTGACTACAGCCAACCGTTCCTGCTGTACACTGATGCCAGCAACGAGGGATTAGGAGCTGTGTTAAGTCAGAAGCAGAATGGCTGAGAGAAGGTGATCGCCTATGCAAGCAGGAAGCTCTGCCCGACCGAGAGGAACCCAGAGAACTATAGTAGCTTCAAGTTGGAGTTCCTGGCCCTGGTCTGGGCCATCACTGAGCGGTTCAAGCACTACCTAGCCTCCAGTAAGTTCACTGCCTACACTGATAATAACCCCTTGACTCATCTAGAAACAGCCAAGTTAGGAGCCATGGAACAACGATGGATGGCTCGGCTGTCAAACTACCAGTTCACCTTAAGTACCGGGCAGGCCGCAAGAATGCCAACGCCGATGCCCTGTCCAGGATGCCTCACCAGTCGGACACTGAGGAAGAAGTGGATGACCTGGAGGAGATTGAGCTACCTGCCTTCCACCATAATGGAATGGTCCACGGGCAACGAGCCTCCAGGAGGCATCGCGGTAAGACGTTAAACCCTTTGCCTCACCACAGCTGGAAGGAGACCCAGGACAGCGACCCGGTTGTCAGCCGTATCAAAGAACTGATAACCCAGGAAGGTTCCTCCCTGGAGAAGGATGCGTCTCCACAAGCCAAGCAACTGTGGAATGAGAGAATGCGGCTGTTTATCTATAGAGAGAAGCTGCGCCGAAGGTACGTCAACCCGAGGACCCATGAGATGGTATGGCAGATCGTAGTGCCTAGGACGGACATCCAGATGGTGTTGGAGGCCTACCATGATCAAGTGGGGCACTTTGGCTGGAAGAAGCTAGAAACCCTGCTGACAGGTCGGTTTTATTGGGTTGGAATGCGCAGTTCCATAGAGATTGTGCCGGGATTGTGGAACCTGTAGCCTCAGAAGAAAAGACTACAGCAGCCAGAAGGCACCCCTGCAACCCATCAAGACAACTCGACCCCTGGAGATCGTGGCCCTGAATCATGTCAAGCTGTCACCCAGCAGGTCAGGATATTCCTATGCCCTGACCGTGGTGGATCACTACTCCCGGTTCTTGGTGGTCGCCCCCGTCAAGCATCTGACGGCAGAAACTGCGGCAAAGACGTTTCAGGCGTACTTCTGCAGGTCCCATGGATACCCGGAGCAGGTTCTGACAGATCAAGGCCCTGCCTTTGAAGCCGAATTGCTCAAGGAGTTCTCCCATCTGTACGGGTGTAAGAAGATCCGGACTACACCTACACCGTACCACCCCCAAACCAATGGGTTATGTGAAAAGATGAATAACATAGTCATCGACCTATTGAAGACCTTACCGCTAGAAGAAAGAAACCAGTGGCCAGACAAGCTACCTGACCTGGTAGATCTGTACAACCACATACCTGTAAGTTCCCCCAATTGTACTCCAGCATATCTCATGCGAGCAAGACCCGGAAAGTTGCCCATGGACCTGGACCTTAGTGGAGTAGAACCCGAAGCAGATATGTCCACTGAGGACTGGGACACGACGCGACAGGAACAGTACAGGAGAGTACAAGCCTGTGTCGAAGACAGTCTGAATAGGGTAAGAGACAAGCAGGAAGCACAGTACAACAAGAGTGCGCCAACAGAACCCTTAGCACCTGGAGAAGTTGTGCTAAAGAGAAAAAGAAGAAACCACAAACTCGATGACCAGTGGGAGAGGGAACCCTACACTGTGTTAAATTCAAGATTTGATAACAGGAAGACCTGTTTAATTACCAAGGACGGAGAAAGAACGACTGCAACGGTATCTAGAGACCATCTGAAGTTGTGTCCAGGTCTGCTAAAGCACCAGGAAGAAGTGCCTCTCATCGTACCGGAGGAGCCTAAAGAAGCAGTAATACATACTGAATTAGGAGATTTCCCGGCAGATTGGCCCCAACTAGGAGGAGCAGTGATAATACCTGTGATCCACTTCTACCAACAGCCAGAAGACCCTCCACAGCAAGTAGGACCTGTAAGTGCCCCAGAAGAGCCTGCTCAGGAAGAATCCCCAGAAGAAGGATCACCGGTAGAAGCAGAGCCAGAAGGCCCAGTGACCTGTGTACTTGCTAGCCCCATAGAGAGGTTAAGACAGTTCTAAAATTTACCCACACATAGATCTGAGAGGGTAGCTGACAATGCAAACACGGACGTCAACAACACCCCAGTACTACGTAGGTCAACAAGCAGGACAAAAGGCCAGGTCCCTGTCAGGTATAAGGAGTAAGTTAAAAATACCTGCAGTGTGAATAGTTACCCAGTAGGGTATTGCATAATGCTTATTGTATAAACTGAAATTAAATATATGTGCATTTAGTTACCCGTAAGGGTAAAAAGAGACTTGTAGGCTGAGGACTGTGAGCAGCCCAAAAACTGTCCTGTACATAGTTGCACTCCCTGGAGTGCCCTATTAAGTGACCACTGAACAAAAACCCGTTAGGCGTGGCGGAAGACCTGGTCCAGCACCTGGATCACCTATGCCCTGTAGCCACGCCCAGTTCCTACGTTGAGGGTTTTCAGGCGGGTCCCTCATGTTCCTTCATCGGTGAAATGGACACCATTTACTTGAAAAAAACTCTGATCTTGTTTTATAAATAATTATTGTGTTCACAATGTTATCTGTAACGTTCAAGAAAGTGCCTCCGATAAAGGGAAGAAATGTTATTGTTAACCTGTTTTGCAAAAATGCTTCACTCCAGGAGTACTGAGTTTTACTAGGGGGGAATGTGGCGCCCTGCTGTGCATTGGTGCCACAGAACCAGAAGGGTGCATGGATGGACTTCTCCACAAGAGGCCCTCACACATTCACACACCTCCACCCTACCACCTCAGACCAGCAGAGAGAGCCCGTTAGGGATATATATAGGGAGGGTGGAGCCAGGCAGCTCAGACGAGTTCCTGCTGAGACACAGAGAGGGACAGAGCTCAGAGTGAGCTGAGAGTGTGCTGACGCTCAGAGAGCAGTGAAGAAAGCAGCAAGCTGGCTGCTGTGCTTAGGCGAGCCAAGGCCTACAGCACGTGTGGAAGCCTAGTGAGGGCCTTGAGTGGGCCGAAGGCGAGAGGAGAAGGAAGAAGTAGTGAGGGGGCATAGGAGCATACCAGGCTCACCCCGATATATATACCGGACACCGGGTCCACGCCTACAGGGACCCTTTACACCCAGTAGGAACCACCGGAACTCCTGGAGGACTACAGGTCCCAGGTTCACCGAACACTGACTAAAGTACCAGGGCTAGGAGTCACGGAGGTCCCAGCGTCCAGGGAGAGTGATCTCCAAAGAGAAGGCCCTACCACCAGGTCAGCAGGTGCAGAGAGAGACAGTAACCAAGCAAGGCCCAGCTCCAGGCAGGCCAGAAGCTTAGAGAATAAAGCAACGGATCAGGAGGCCTTATACCCGCTCACTGGGGAGAGTCCAGAAGTGCGCCCTTCACCTGGAGTACCCTGGACCGTGCCTGCAGCATCACCAGTAAAGGTACTGAAGCTTACCCCTGTGTGAGTGTCCATCCTTCCTCCGGGACCGTCCTGCCGTCTCTCCCCTGCACCACCATCCAGTACATCCCTCACACTGCCCTGAGGCCCGCTCCACCTGTGGGGAGCCATTCCATCACAAGCTGCCCTACCATCTGCCTCAGAGGACTGCTCCACAGCAGCGGCACCCCGTAGCCGCATTCCACAGGTGGCGTCACGAATAATCCAAAAAACCCCATATAATAGAAGTTCCCCTTTTCACTAACCGCCCTGGGTCACGGACCAGGCCAGCCACCGTGATATCCCCCGGCAACCAGAGGCCCGGCTGCCGAGTACCCCACGGCCCTGGGGGCGCGTCATCTATGCCTATTATCTCTTCAGAGAGGAAGAGGACTAGAACTCTAGTGCCACCTACACGAAGTAGCAATCCTAAAAGTCAATAGTCAATAGTGATCCTTTAACGAGCCTTATCACATGACTTAGGATAAAAAGTAGTGTTGAGTGAGCATGCTCGACACTGCTTGGTACTCGCCCGAGCATCTCGCTACTCGGGATGTTCGGTGAGCACCGAGCATTTCCGGGTTATTCGGACGGGAGCTCGGGTCTCCGCCCTGCATGTTTGGCGCTCTTTACAGAGCCAATTAGCATGCAGGGATTGCCAGCCAGTCACTGTAATGCCGCAGCCATGTTGTTTTTGGGCATTACAGTGATTGGCTGGCCGCACAGCATCACCTCGAGTATTTAAAACCGGGCGCCGCCATCTTGGACACAGTCGCCCGGGATCAGACAGTGTAGGGTCAGTGCTGCTGAGTTAGGGAGAGATATATAGTGCGAAATAGGTAGTGTAGGGTCTCTAACCCCTTCAGGACCCAGCCTATTTTGACCCTAAAGACCTTGGCATTTTTGTCAATTCTGACCAGTGTCCCTTTACAAAGTAAAAACTCTGGAACACTTCAACGGATCCTAGCAATTCTGAGATTGTTTTTTCGTGACATATTGGGCTTCATGTTAGTATTAAATTTAGGTCGATAATATTTGCGTTTATTTGTGAAAAAATCAAAAATATGGGAAAAATTTTGAAAATTTTGCAATTTTCAAATTTTTAATTTTTATTCTGCTAAACCAGAGAGTGATGTGACACAAAATAGTTAATAAATAACATTTCCCACATGTCTACTTTACATCAGCACAATTTTGGAAAAAAAAAAAATTTTGGTTGGAAGTTTGAAGGGTTCAAAGTTCATCAGCAATTTATCTTTTTTCCAGCAAAATTTACAAAACCATTTTTTTTAGTGACCACATCACATTTGAAGTCCCTTTGAGGGGTGTACATGACAGAAAACACCCAAAAGTGACACCATTCCAAAAACTGCACCCCTCAAGCTACTCAAAACTACATTCAAGAAGATTATTAACCCTTCAGGTGCATCACAGGAACTAAAGCAACATGGAAGAAAAAAATGAACATTTTAATTTTTCTAACAAAAATTTTCTTTTAGCCTAAATTTTTTAATTTTCACAGTGACCCCATTTTGGAAACTAGACCCCCCAAGGCACCTATCTAGATGCATAGTGAGCACTTGGAACCCCCAGGTCCTTCAAAAATTAATCCATAAAAATAAAAAAGTGTTTTTTTTCCACTTTTTCATTTTTATGAATCAATTTGTGAAGCACCTGGGGGTTCCAAGTGCTCACTATGCATCTATATAGGTGCCTTGGTGGGTCTAGTTTCCAAAATGGGGTCACTTGTTGGGGAGCTCCAATGTTTGGGCACACAGGGACTCTCCAAACGCAACATGGTTCCAATTTGTTAGCGGACACCATTGTGTAGTGTATGTCAGGTTGGTGTGCTGTGTGGTATATTGTAGTGTATACACCACACACACACAACCTCACATACACTACAACACACACACCAACCTGACATAGCCTCCTCAGCTGAGTACGCCCTAGACTGGGATGAGTGGGACGGGCGGGACATTTTGTGTGTGTAAAAAAAAAAAAATCGAAACTTTATTATAGTGTGAGTGTACGTGTGTGTGTGTGTGTGTGTGTGCTTGGTGTAACCTTCTGCAGTCACGTGTGGGGGCTGTCAGGCGTAGGGGGCGCATGAGGGGGTGGTCAGGCGTAGGAGGGGGCTGAGGAGATGGAGGAGCCAGCAGCAGCAGCAAGGGGGGTGATCACTGGGGCAGGAGTCGGCAGCAGCAAGGGGGGTGATCACTGGGGCAGGAGCCGGCAGCAGCAAGGGGGGTGATCACTGGGGCAGGAGCCGGCAGCAGCAAGGGGGGTGATCACTGGGGCAGGAGCCGGCAGCAGCAAGGGGGGTGATCACTGGGGCAGGAGCCGGCAGCAGCAAGGGGGATGATCACTGGGGCAGGAGCCAGCAGCAGCAAGGGGGATAGGAGGCCGGCAGCATCAGGGGGGTGATTACTGGGGCAGAAAGGGGAGCAGGAGCCAGCAGCAGCAGGGGGGTGATCACTGGGTTTACGGGGGGGGGGTGATCACTGGGATGGGGGGGTGCACACTGGGGATGGGGGGGTGAACACTGGGGGGAGGGGGTGATTATTGGGAGGTGGGGGGTGATATCACTGGAACTGGGGGATGGTGGGTTTGATCACAGGAGCAGGGCATTTACACTGAGCCTGCTGCTGCCTGTGATCACAGTCCACCGGCTGTCAGAAGGAGAGCAGCAGCCGGTGGATGAAGACGTGGGAGAGGGAGCGGAGGTCGGGGTGCAGGTATGAAAGTGGAGAGGGGGGTGGAGGGGGGGTCGGGGGGGAGTGAAGGGGGGGGTCGGGGGGGAGTGGGGGCAATACTACCTGATGCGGATCAGCGGCGGCAGCAGATGATCCGCGGCGGCGGCAGACGCGATCCACGGGGTCAGCAGCAGAGGGTCCACGGGGGGCAGCAGCAGAGGGTCCACAGGGGGCAGCAGCAGAGGGTCCACAACGGCACCACACGATCCATGGACGGGTAGGAGCTGGGCAGTTGCGGCCATCATTTAAAACTCCCTCCACATCTGATTGGGGCTAGTATCCATGTGACGCTAGCCCCCCAATCAGATCTGGGGGTAGGGGGGGACAGAGGAGACACTCCCCCCAGCCAATGGCTGATGCTGTAAGCATCAGGCCATGCCCAGATTTAAATATTACACCAATTTTCATTGGTGAAATATTTAATTCATTCCGATTGGCAGTTTCACTAAAAGTGAAAATGAAACAGCCTATCGGAGGGGTCCCAGGCATGGGGGGGTTAATCCACCCCCCGTGGGGTCGACTTCAGGATGTCCAGTAGCAACTGTGACACCTGAGCGACCCCGCTCGCAGGCGCTGCAGGGGCGCGATCCCTCCATGTCACAGACGGTGTGACACGGGTCGGGAAGGGGCTAAAGCCTGCCAAATGAAACAAACAGTCCTTCTCAGGACTAATATCCATCCCAGATATCAGGCAGGCAGGCTGCATAGGAGACGCAGTGGTTATACCAACAAACACTGCATTACAGTCCTGTGTGCTGCTGCTGGTCAAATTGCTAGACTTAGCTCCAGGTCTCAGGGGCCAGGAAAAATACTTTTTTTCATTTAAATCCTCTTTTTTTTTCCCTCAGTCAGACTGTACAAATACCCATCTTATTAACCCTTTGGTATTCCCCCCCCCCAAAAAAAAAAAAAAATGTGTGTCTGTGAGTGTTCAGACACAAATATATCTATTTAAAAAAGTCTGTTATACGCCAGGAAATTAGAACTGTAGTTTTGCAGTTCCACGGTTCAAATCTCTGTATTATCCACCTTTTTGGCCTTTTTTACATAAAAAAAAATCAGTTTGAGTGTCTCGCTGACTGTTCAGACACAAATACAGTACAAAAAGGAATAGTCGGCACTCCGTATAGCTAGGGTGGTGCACGTGGAAAACAATGTCTATAGGAAAAGAAAATCCCGGCACTCACGTGTTGATAATCAGTTGATTTATTCCACAACTCATACAAGACGTTTCAGCCTGTCCAAGGCTTTTTTCAATTGTGGTTAAATACATTCAGTCAAGACATTTATACACAGATCCACGGAAATGACATAATTCTCATTAAAATAAAAAAAGAGTAGACCAACAAGACAAAAAATATATAACAAAACTTGACAACAACATACAAAAATTAAGCAATAATACACTTGAATTCCACAATAAAAAAGAACAAGTGAATTCATATATTTAAATAATCCCCAACTAAGTATAAGAACATATAGATCACAGATTATAAAATTTATTACATGAATGTACCACATTTCAATATCTATATTTCTCCATATTCTTTTTGCTAAATATATGTAACATTTCATAGTTTTTCCAGAAAAAAAATCCTTAATATTTTAAGATTTTTTAATATTTCCCATAGAATCCAATATATCAATAACAAATAAATACATATATCTAAATAGTCTCCAACCAAATATAAGAATATAAATCCTGAGATATGGATTCCATTTCATAAATATATCATAAATGTTCTAATCTAAATTTCTCAATGTTCTTTTTGTTAAACATATCCAACATTATATAATTTTTTTTTGGAAAAAATTCTTTCATATTTTAAGATTTTTTCAGAATATTTATTAGAACAAAACTGCTTGTTACGTTAATATATACAACTGATTCCTCATGAACAGCCGGCATCAAGTGACTGAATCTATCCTTTATTTTCTTCTCCCTTGTAATCATATTAGTAAATACCTTATAAAGAGATCAGTATACTGCCATATTCCCATAAATCCTAATTTACATCATAAAAAAAAATCATCATATTATTCCTATATCACTTTATATCTCATTATAAATTGTAACTACATATAAAGCTACTGCTAAAGGAATAATCACAGACGTACGGGAATAGAGAACATCTGTATTGTAAGTGATTCTCACCTCCCCCAGATCGTTATCTGAAATAAGAGAGACTTTTTAAATTTATCCTTTGTTATCATCTATCCCCTGAACAAGACTTTATTTATTTCGTTAAAGGTGACAGTATAATTCATTGTCTCTCCATCATTCCTAGAGTTATCGTAAATACATAGGGAAACCGTCCATCTTACATCATGTCTTATCTCAGTTCTCAATCTCATTTAACCCAACAAAATATGGCAAGTATAATATGCATCCCATTTGTTCCCATGCAGATACTTCAGGAATTCATCGCATCTGGGATGTCTAAAGAGAGAAATAGGATGCATATATTACTCATTATCCTGGTCACAAAATACCACTAACATCATATTCTCGATTCAGGCCATTTGGATATAAAGTTCCCAAAGTATATATCCAAAAGGCTTCTCTACGTAAAAGGATTTTTTTGATACTACCTCCTCTTCTCGGTGTATCTATTTGTTCTAAAACCTGATGACCCTATCACCCCAGTATTTTATATATTACCGAAAGTGCATAAAACTTTAATTGATCCTCCGGGCAGACCAATTGTGGCGTCCACAGAGTCAGTATTATCCCCTCTATCTATAACATTGGAACACATTTTGACCCCTCTAGTGAAGAAAAATAAATCTTGCCCGTTACCAGTCTGGCACGCATGGCTGACTTTATGTTACGCTGCCTTAATCGTGACCCTCGCGTTGTCAAAATGTTGGGTGACAGTCATTACTGGTTGGTGACACTTTTAGACCCCCCTACAAGGAGAACTTTCACTCTCTTATTCCTGAGGTGGAGAGGTCTACACAAATGGGGCATTACCAGAAGGCCCTTGCTGCAGAACTGTTAAAAAAATTCCCATCTGAACACACTAGCGGCAGAGGTCACAGATCGTTGCCCAACCAAGGCGTACAGGCGAGAGAGACGCAACTCCAATCCAGCAGAGGCAGGGGAACACTGTCAACGTTCTGGGACAGTTTTCTGAGACCCGCCCAGCTTACAGGCCCTGAGGCGCGGGGTACTCTCACAAGGAGTGGAAAGTTTCAAAAGATGGTGAGGGAGTACCTTGCCGACCGTACCAGTGTCCTCCGTGATTCCTCTGTGCCTTTTAATTATTGGGTATACAAGCTGGACACTTGGAATGAACTCGCTCTGTATGCCTTGGAGGTCCTGGCCTGCCCTGCCACTAGCATGTTATCGGAGCGTTTTTAGTGCCAGCTGGGGGAATTATAACTGATAAGCACACTCGCCTGTCAACTGACAATGCAGACAAGCTGACCCTTATCAAAATGAACAAGGGCTGGATTAGGCCAGACTTCTCATCACCACCAAATGACAGCAGAGTAACAAAGTCAAAACCAATGTGTTAGGCTATGTGCCCACGATGCAGAAATGAAGCAGAAAATTTCTGCAGCATTTCTGCATCTCCCTGGCAGAAAAAACGCATGCAGATTGTGCATACGTTTTTCCTGCAGAATACATGCGGATCCACATGCGGATTCACATGCGTTTCCGCATGCAGATTGACAAGCGCTTTCCAGGCGATAGCATCACTTGGAAAGTGCTTGACAACTAGGTCACACTGTATAAATCCATGCAAACGGCATGGATTTATACAGTGTGAACCGTAAAAATTAAAACAAATAAAGCTATACTCACCCCCGAGGCCCCGGTGTGTGCAGCAGCGCTCGTTCCTGTCTGGTTCCCGGCTGCCGGCATATCGCGAGACAGAGCGGTGAAGGGCCTGCGGTCACATGACTGTGACGTCACCGCAGGTCCTCAAGCGATGCCAGCATTCAGAGAGAAGCCTTCGGAAAGGTGAGTAAACTTTATTTATTATTTTATTCTTTTTTTACAGGTACAATGGTACCCAGGTCTGGATGAGAGTCTTCTCTCCTCCAGAACTGGGTACCATCCGCACATAGAGACGCATAGAAGCCGCTTGTACAAATGTACAGTCGCGGTTTCTATGCGTCTCAATGCAAGTCAATGGCGGGAGTTCCGCTGCGCTTCCGCAAAATTAAATGACATGCTGCGGATTTTTGTACGCAGCATAAACGCTGCGGAAAAATCCGCAGCATGTGCATAGAACATGCGGAATCCCCTTGGGGACCATGGGGTGCGGATTACCTAGCGTTTCACAAGCGTTTATGCTGCGGAAATTCCGCAGCATAAACGCTTGAAAAACGCTACGTGGGCACCCAGCCTTATTTCGGGAGATGTATTCCCATGCACCGCTTCACACCCACACATGAGTATACGCTTCCTCATTTCGGCTGTTTTTTGCTCTTCTCCTTATCCTCAGCCTCCGCCACCACTATACCACCAGGGTGACCGTGGTCGGTGTTGCCAGCATTGCAAGTTCCTCCTTCCTAATTTTTGGAAGCTTTTGCTTGGAAGGCATAAGCAAAGACTATGGGAGACCCACTCCTCAATAATGGGAATAATGTTTTTAATATGCTGTTCTGCATGGCTCTTGTTTGCCAGCATTGCAAGTTCCTCCGTCCTAATTTTTGGCAGCTTTTGCTTGGAAGGCATAGGCAAAGACTATGGGAGACCCTCTCCCCAATAATGGGAATAATGTTTTTAATATGCTGTACTGCATGGCTCTTGTTTGCCAGCATTGCAAGTTCCTCCGTCCTAATTTTTAGCAGCTTTTGCTTGGAAGGCATAGGCAAAGACTATGGGAGACCCACTCCCCAATAATGGGAATGTTTTTAATATGCTGTACTGCATGGCTCTTGTTTGCCAGCATTGCAAGTTCCTCCGTCCTAATTTTTGGCAGCTTTTGCTTGGAAGGCATAGGCAAAGACTATGGGAGACCCACTCCCCAATAATGGGAATAATGTTTTTAATATGCTGGACTGCATGGCTCTTGTAAGGGGCATTGTAAGTTCCTCCGTCCTGATGAGCACAGCAGACAGGCTGATGGGTGATCCAGGCAGATGGACTGGCAGGCACGGCAGGTAACAAGCAGGAGCCTCCAGGTAGGCTGGCAGGTAGGCACGGCAGGTAACTGTTATGATCTGTTATGATCTGCTACAAGAACTAAGGAAATATAGGAACACTGTCCCTACAATAGGACTAAGCTGATTCCCTACGATGCAGCGGGCAACCTGTTCCTTGTGAACAGACCCGCCTTCGTCCTCAACTAGTCTGAACGCAGACCTATAGATATAAGGGAGGGGTCCCTAAAAGTACTAAGGACTGGCACGGCAGGTAACAGGCAGGTGCTTCTAGGTAAGCGAGCTGCCAGGCACAGCAGGTAACAGGCAGGTGCTTCCAGGTAAGCGGGCTGGCAGGCACGGCAGGTAACGGGCAGGAACCTCCAGGTAGGCTGGCTGGTAGGCACGGCAGGTAACAGGCAGGTGCTTCTAGGTAAGCAAGCTGGCAGGCACAGCAGGTAACAGGCAGGTGCTTCCAGGTAAGCGGGCTGGCAGGCACGACAGGTAACGGGCAGGTGCTTCCAGGTAAGCGGGCTGGCAGGCACGGCAGGTAATGGGCAGGTGCTTCCAGGTAAGCAAGCGGACAGAGCCAAGAGACAGACTGGTGGACTGGACTGTAGACAGACTGTCGGGCTGGAGAGAGTAGACAAGCAGGCGGACTGGACTTGTAGTCTGGCTGGCGGGCTGGACTTGTAGTCAGGCAAGCAGCGGGGCCTGAGGGCTGAAGCAGAGTATAACACACAAAGCTACAACCTTGCATGGACACCTCCATATTGGAGGAGGTGTCTTTTATAGGGAAAGTCCTCCGGCCATTGGCCGGGGACTTTTTAGGACGGCGCGCGCGGTCCCTTTAAGAGGGAGGGAGCGCCCTAAGCACAGAGCCAGGGAAGCTGCGTGCACAAGCAGCAGCTGCAGGGAGGCCAGAAGACGCCAGAGCAGGACCGCGACGGTAAGGGGGCCGGCGTCTCTGCCGGGCAGAAGGCAGAGACTCCGATGCTACAGTACCCCCCCTTTACGCCCCCTCTTTTTCAGGCCAGTAAAAAAAAATTTAAGGAGAAGCGAGGCGTGGATGTTCTCCCTGGGTTCCCAAGTTCTCTCCTCAGGGCCAAACCCCTTCCAATCCACCAGAAAAAAGTTTTTTCCTCTTACCCTCTTGGTGGCCAGAATGTTCTCTACCTCATAGACGTCCTCAGTGGAGACCAGAGCTGGGGAGGTACCTGGATTTTCGGAAAAAGAATTAAGCACAACTGGTTTGAGGAGAGATACGTGGAAGGAGTTGGGAATCCGTAAGGTGGCCTGGAGTTTTAACTTGTAGGCTACTGAGTTGATTTGCTTGAGGACTTCAAATGGGCCGATGAACCGTGGACCCAACTTATAGGACGGTATTTTGAGACGAACATGTTTGGAGGAGAGCCAAACCTTGTCTCCCGGACGGAATTGAGGTGGATCCAGACGTCTCTTATCAGCATGCTTCTTCATCCGCTCGGAGGATTGAAGAAGTGCGGATCTAGTGTCCTCCCAAATAGTGGAAAATTCGCTGACCAGAGACTCCGCGGCCGGGTTGTCCACATAAGCGGAAACGGGAAACGGAATCCGGGGATGTTGACCGTAGACCACAAAGAACGGGGACTTGGAAGAAGATTCGCTCTCATGGTTGTTGTAGGAGAACTCGGCCCAAGGTAGGAGCTCCACCCAATCGGTATGGTGAGCGTTGACGAAGTGCCGGAGGTAGCTGGTAAGGATCTGGTTGATACGCTCCACTTGGCCACTGCTGTATGTCACCCTGGATTTCTCCTCCGCTTACCATACGCAGGAGAAATCCAGGGTGACATACAGCAGCTTACACGTAGCTCTCCAGAAGCGCGAAGTGAACTGGACCCCTCGATCAGACACAATGTGGAGGGGTAGGCCGTGGAGACGAAAGATGTGATGGATGAAGTCCTTAGCCAGCACAGATGCAGATGGGAGACCAGGCAGAGGGATGAAGTGGGCCATTTTAGAAAAGCGGTCAGCGACCACAAAAAAAATCGTACAACCGGCAGAAACAGGGAGATCCATAATGAAGTCCAGAGCAATGTGTTGCCATGCGGCAGCAGGTACAGGAAGAGGCAGGAGACGGCCGGCAGTAAGATGTCTGGGAACCTTGTTGCGGGCACAGGACGAACAGGCCGTGACGAAGTCTACCACATCCTGGCGCAGGGTAGGCCACCAGTAATGCCGGATAATGAGCAGGAAGGTCTTCTTCTGGCCAGCATGGCCGGCTAGTTTGGATGGATGACCCCAGTGAAGAACCTTCTTCCAATTCGGAACCGCTAAAAACGTCTTACCGGGTGGGAGACGAGACAGATCCAAGGGGGCCACATTCATCACTTTGGAGGGATCGATGATATGCATAGGCTCCTCATCTTGATCGGAAGACAGGAAGGATCGGGACAAGGCATCTGCTTTAACGTTCTTGTCCGCTGGGAGGTAATGTAGGGTAAAGTTAAAGCGGGCGAAGAACAAAGACCACCGGGCCTGACGCGGATTGAGTCTTTGGGCGTTCTGAAGATAAGCCAAGTTTTTGTGGTCAGTATAGATGACCACCGGGTGCAGAGTCCCCTCGAGCAGGTAACGCCACTCCTCCAGCGCCAATTTGATGGTTAGCAGTTCTCGGTCTCCTATGGAGTAGTTGCACTCAGATGAGGAGAAGAGCTTGGAGAAGAAGCTGCAAGTTACCATTCTCCCGGACGGAGATTTCTGGGTGAGCACCGCTCTGGCTCCGGAAGAGGAAGCATCAACCTCCAGAAAGAATTGTTTGTTGTTATCCGGACGGTGCAGCACAGGGGCAGAAGAGAAGGCTTGTTTTAAAGAGAGGAAGGCCTCCTCCGCTTTGGACGGCCATTCCTTAGGATTTGCTCCCTTTCGGGTGAGCGCAGAGATGGGAGCAATCCGGGAAGAGAAATGTGGGATGAAGAGACGGTAATAGTTGGCAGAGCCCAGGAATCGCTGAATCGCCTTCAACCCCTCCGGATGGGGCCACTTTAAGACAGCAGAGACCTCGGGGTCCATCTGTAGACCTGCCTTAGAGATAATATAGCCCAGGAATGGAAGAGAGGACTGCTCGAAGAGGCATTTCTCAAATTTTGTATATAGGTGATTCTGCCTGAGCCTAAGCAGGACCTGACGAACATCCCTTCGATGTGAGGGAAGATCCGGAGAGAAGACCAAGATGTTGTCCAGGTACACCACCACGCAAGAATATAGGAGGTCACGGAAGATGTCCTTAACTAATTCTTGGAAGACGGCGGGAGCATTACAGAGACCGAAGGGCATCACACGGTATTCATAGTGACCGTCCTGGGTATTGAATGCCGTCTTCCACTCGTCTCCTTGGCGGATCCGGACCAGGTTATACGTCCCACAAAGATGGAGCTTGGTGAAGATCTTCGCGCCTTTAAGGCGGTCAAACAGCTCAGAGATGAGCGGCAGGGGGTATTTGTTTTTGACAGTGATTTGGTTGAGTCCTCTATAGTAGATACATGGACGTAGTGAACCGTCTTTCTTTTTAACGAAGAAGAATCAGGCTCCAGCCGGGGAGGAAGATTTCCGGATGAATCCCCTAGCCAGATTTTCTTCGATGTACTCCGACATGGCCCGGGTTTCGGCCAACGACAACGGGTAGATACGCCCACGGGGTGGAGTAGCACCAGGTATCAGGTCGATAGGGCAATCATATGGCCTATGGGGTGGCAGAGTCTCCGCCTCCTTCTTGTCGAAGACATCAGCATAAGGCCAGTAGGGTGCCGGCAGACCGGGTAAATTAGTCGGAGTAGATGGGGGTGGAGCTGGGAGAACCGGAACC
This sequence comes from Phyllobates terribilis, assembly GCF_046119375.1. Lineage (NCBI taxonomy): Eukaryota > Metazoa > Chordata > Amphibia > Anura > Dendrobatidae > Phyllobates > Phyllobates terribilis. The sequence goes on along the minus strand of NW_027362765.1, from coordinate 289,304,907 downwards.
AGGCAAGTCTCATGGCAATCCTGCCCCCAATGGAGCACCTCACCAGATTGCCAGTTCAGAACGGGTTCATGTTTCTGTAGCCAGGGTAGACCTAGCAAAAGGAGGTGAGAGAGTCCGGAAAGCACATGGAAGGAAATCCTCTCTGAGTGCAGCATTCCCACCTGCAGGGTTACGGGCTCTGTGACGAGCAAGATGGTCACCGGAAGGAGTCTTCCATCCACGGAAGCGACTGCCAATGGTTCGGCCAGAGGTTTGGTAGGAATCTGATACTTCTCTACAAGGGACTGGGATATGAGATTCCCAGCGGCTCTGGAATCCAGATGTGTGGTTTCAAAGAAGCGGTTCTCTCCACAGGAAATAGAGACGGATAAAGTGAAGAATGGAGAGGATTTACTTTTGCCTAGGATGACCTCTCAGAGCGGTCCTAGACACTGAAGTTTCCCGGCTTCACCGGGCAGGAACGAATCAGGTGCTCCTTACTGCCACAGTAGAAACAACTCCCCTCGGCTCGGCGTGTCTCTTGACGAGATTTGACCATCTTGGTCTGGTCGATCTGCATAGGTTCGGGCGAGCGTGCCCGGGGAGTTGCAGGTTGGGAAGCAGGTCTCTGGAAAGCAGGAGCAAGACGAGGAAATCTTCTCTCCCGGGTAGTCTCCTTAGCACGTTCTAGGAAACAGATGTCAATCCGGGTTGCTAGTGACACCAGGTCATCCAGGGTGGTAGGAACGTCCCGGCCGGCTAAGTCGTCCTTAATCCGACCGGAAAGGCCCTCCCAGAAGGTGGTCACCAGGGCCTCGTTGTCCCAGGCAAGCTCAGAAGCAAGGGTACGGAACCGTATGGCATACTGGGCCATGGTGAGACTCCTTTGGCGGAGATGGAGCAATGAGGAGGCAGTAGAGATCCTTCGCCCGGCTTCATCGAAGACCTTCCGGAAGGCAGTGAGGAAAGCCGGAAGATCGGACACCAGGGAATCCCCTCTCTCCCACAGAGGGTTAAGCCATGCCAATGCTTCCCCGGTGAGGTGAGACATGATGAACGCCACCTTGGCCCGGTCGGAGGAAAACTGATGTGCCAGAAGTTCAAAGTGCAGCTTGCACTGGTTCAGAAAGCCCCAACATAGGACGGGGTCACCTTCAAAACGAGGAGGCACAGAAAACCGGGGTCCTAGGCTGGATGATGTGGTATTGGTAGGTAGCAGCGCTGCCGGAGCGGGTGTCGCTCGACTTGAGGCGGACACAGGTGAAACAGACAGCGTGTCCAGGCGAGAGTTGACAGACCGCAGGTAGGTCAGGATGGTTTCCTGTTGGGATCTCTGACGCGAAACCTCCTGGTACAGGTCAGCAAGCGAAGGGGCCTGGGGGCCACCGGGTTCCATGGTCCGTGCAAACTGTTACGGATCCGGGTGGTGGAACCTCTGTGTTGCGGTGCAAGGAGGGACCAGAGGGGCATAACTAGGTATCAACTCGGACCGACCAAGGTCGTATGGCGGCTCAATCGACTCCGTGACCAGGGAAGGACTGAGCAGAGGGACCAGGTGCTACTCTGGGGACCGACCTTGTATGAGAGCAGGTGATTCCCACGGGTCAGAAGGCAGGGACTGACCGGTACAGCAGATGAGCACGGCCGGCAGGCTGACGGGTGATCCGGGCAGATGGACTGGCAGGCACGGCAGGTAACAAGCAGGAGACTCCAGGTAGGCTGGCAGGTAGGCACGGCAGGTAACTGTTATGATCTGCTACAAGAACTAAGGAAAGATAGGAAAACTATCCCTACAATAGGACTAAGCTGATTCCCTACGATGCAGCGGGCAACCTGTTCCTTGTGAACAGACTCGCCTTCGCCCTCAGCTAGTCTGAACGCAGACCTATAGCTATAAGGGAGGGGTCCCTAAAAGTACTAAGGACTGGAACAAAATTGGACACCTCCTAGCAGAAGTTGTAGCGGAGCAAAAAGACAAACAGACAAAAATACTTAGAGGTCCAAGGACCAAGCAAACTATAGAGATAGGAACAAAGCACCTGGCTAGATTAAGAGTCAAAGTAACACTGAAGTTCAGCAAAGTCAGAAGGGCGGAGCTGGAATAAATAGGCAGCAGGTCACGTGACCACAAAATAGAAAAAAACTAACAGGAGGGTTCTAACAGTACCCCCTCTTCTATGAGGATCCTCCGGATCCTCCAGGCCCAGGCCTGTCAGGACCTAACTGTAACCTCCACGTCTCTTGCAAGGGGCATTGAAACAGTCTTGTTAAACCACTCTGAACTCCACAGTTCTTCCAAGCGGCATTCAAACCGTCTTGTTAAGCTACTGTGACCTCCACGTCTCTTCCAAGGGGCATTAAAACCGTCTTGTTAAGCTACTGTGACCTCCACGTCTCTTCCATGGGGCATTGATATTGTCTTTTTATTCCACTGCGACCATAGGCGGATTATAATGAGGGCAATCCGGACGAACGCCCGGGGCCCCGAGCCTCCAGAGGGCCTGCGGCTCCGGGCGGGGTGTCTAATGCTGGATTGCCCTCATTATATGTGCGGGCCGCTGCGGCACATACCGGTAGCAGTGGCGGGAGGGGGGGCCCCGTACCACTCCCCCAGCAGCGGCCGCCGCTACTTCTTCATCGGCCGGGCCAGCACTGCAGCAGTTAACTTCCCTGTGCTGGCCCGGCCGCGTCACTGCTAGGAGACACGGCCTTGTGCGCGGCCGTGTCTCCTAGCTGTGACGTCACGCAGTGCGCACCCGGCCTGCACTGCTGCACCGAAGAGCCTGAGGACTGGAGCCGAGCCGGGGGATGGTGAGTGTGTATGTGTGTGTGTGTGTATGTATGTATGTGTGTGTGTGTATGTATGTATGTGTGTGTGTGTGTATGTATGTGTTTGTGTGTGTATGTGTGTGTGTGTATGTATGTATGTGTATGTGTGTGTATGTGTGTATGTGTGTGTGTGTATGTGTGTGTGTGTATGTGTGTGTGTGTGTGTATGTGTATGTGTGTATGTACAGTACAGACCAAAAGTTTGGACACACCTTCTCATTTAAAGATTTTTCTGTATTTTCATGACTATGAAAATTGTACATTCACACTGAAGGCATCAAAACTATGAATTAACACATGTGGAATTATATACTTAACAAAAAAGTGTGAAACAACTGAAAATATGTCTTATATTCTAGGTTCTTCAAAGTAGCCACCTTTTGCTTTGATGACTGCTTTGAACACTCTTGGCATTCTCTTGGTGAGCTTCAAGAGGTAATCACCGGAAATGGTTTTCACTTCACAGGTGTGCCCTGTCATGTTTAATAAGTGGGATTTCTTGCCTTATAAATGGGGTTAGATCCATCAGTTGTGTTGTGCAGAAGTCTGGTAGATACACAGCTGATAGTCCTACTGAATAGACTGTTAGAATTTGTATTATGGCAAGGAAAAAGCAGCTAAGTAAAGAAAAACGAGTGGCCATCATTACTTTAAGAAATGAAGGTCAGTCAGTGCGAAAAATTGGGAAAACTTTGAAAGTGTCCCCAAGTGCAGTTGCAAAAACCATCAAGCACTACAAAGAAACTGGCTCACATGAGGACCGCCCCAGGAAAGGAAGCCCAAGAGTCACCTCTGCTTCTGAGGATAAGTTTATCCGAGTCACCAGCCTCAGAAATCGCAGGTTAACTGCAGCTCAGATTAGAGACCAGGTCAATGCTACACAGAGTTCTAGCAGCAGCACATCTCTACAACAACTGTTAAGAGGAGACTTTGTGCAGCAGGCCTTCATGGTAAAATAGCTGCGGGGAAACCACTGCTAAGGACAGGCAACAAGCAGAAGAGACTTGTTTGGACTAAAGAACACAAGGAATGGACATTAGACCAGTGGAAATCTGTGCTTTGGTCTGATGAGTCCAAATTTGAGATCTTTGGTTCCAACCACCGTGTCTTTGTGCGACGCAGAAAAGGTGAACGGATGGACTCTACATGCCTGGTTCCCACCGTGAAGCATGGAGGAGGAGGTGTGATGGTGTGGGGGTGCTTTGCTAGTGACACTGTTGGGGATTTATTCAAAATTGATGGCATACTGAACCAGCATGGCTACCACAGCATCTTGCAGCGGCATGCTATTCCATCCGGTTTGCGTTTAGTTGGACCATCATTTATTTTTCAACAGCACGATGACCCCAAATACACCTCCAGGCTGTTTAAGGGCTATTTGATGAAGAAGGAGAGTGATGGAGTCCTACGCCAGATGACCTGGCCTCCACAGTCACCAGACCTGAACCCAATCGAGATGGTTTGGGGTGAGCTGGACCGCAGAGTGAAGGCAAAAGGGCCAACAAGTGCTAAGCATCTCTGGGAACTCCTTCAAAATTGTTGGAAGACCATTTCCGGTGACTACCTCTTGAAGCTCATCAAGAGAATGCCAAGAGTGTGCAAAGCAGTCATCAAAGCAAAAGGTGGCTACTTTGAAGAACCTAGAATATAAGACATATTTTCAGTTGTTTCACACTTTTTTGTTAAGTATATAAT